>NC_142568.1:5100000-5442500 GCF_041283825.1 Pyrus communis
AAAATAAATAGTGTACATTTTTGTGAAGTAGAATTGGTGAATGAGAAGGGAATGCAGAAAAATTAGAACGAAAACTAATTACTGAAGTTATCATTAAAAAAAAAAGAAAAAAAATAGTGAATAGGAATTGAAAACGAAAAGTTATCAAAAATAAAAATAAAAAATAAAAAATTGAAAACAAAATGGTTATGAAACGAACTCTTAAAAAAGTGAACAAGAAAGTATGGTGAAGAACAATATGTACGTGTGGACTGCAATCGCGGCTGAAAAGGTGGAAACCTATCTCAAAGTAAAAAAATTGTAATATATATATATTTTTTTAACGAATAGAAATCCTGACTTGATAGTAATATAGATTTTCTATGATTGAAAAGAACGAACCAAATAGATGAAGAAACACAAAAAGTAAAAGGCTTAAGAAGGAAGACAGTCACACAACTGGAAATATATTCATGGGTAAATGAAGAGTAAATTGTACCATTGATTCCTCAACTTTAACTATATTAGCGTAATGGTTCCTTAACTCAAAATTCATTAGCATTAGTCCCTTAACTCATCAAAATGTGCAGCTATAGTTTTTTTCGTCAACTCTGTTAGAACTTCCGTCAAAATGAGTCACGTGGCATGCACGTGAGGCTAAATCAAGGGGCAAATATGGAAAATCAAATAAGAAAAATTATATCAATGGTCCCTCAACTTTATTTAAACTGGAGAAATAGTCCCTCAACTTTAACCCAATTGGAGCAATGGTCCCTCAACTTTAACTCAATTGTAGCAATGGTCTTTCTGACATAACTCATTTTAACAAAATTCTAACAGAATTGACAAAAATGACCATAGTTATACGTTTTGATGAATTGAGGGATCAATGGTAATGAATTTTTAGTTGAGAGACCATTGCTTCAATTTGATTAAAGTTGATGGATCATTATTACAATTTACTCGGTAACAGAAACACAAGGCACGTGTTACATCTCCTTTTTGGAGGGTGAGCACATTTCCTCACAAATAATGTATCTTAATCATACAAATTTCATAATCACAAACGTTTAATTTTTTAATCTTCATTTGAAGATCACCCCTAAAAAAACATTTCAATCAAAAATTATTTAGGCATGAACGGTCCATTTATTCATAATGAACTGGACATTTATTTGATATGTTTGGATGTTTAAACGATCTCGAATTCGAATGATTTCTTGTAGGAGTGATCTTCAAATAAAGATTAATAAATTGAACAGTTTAGACGTTGATTCATTTGGTCCATATATGGTATTCGCAAACAGAGAGTATGTGCATCCCCATATACAGGGACGTAAGTATTATCCAATACAAGATTAGAGATAAATCAATGTTGTTACAGACTTACATTAAAATAAAATATAAAATTTTATATATGCTATTAAAAATTAAAAGTGAGAACAGATTTGTAAATGTACAACACAAATTGAGTACATTTCGATTTGGTTAAATGACCATCGATAGAAGCATTGTTCCACAAGAAAGTAAAAATCAGATTTTTGAAAAACCAAAAAACTAAAATCAAACTTTTGCAATTGACGACAAACCCCTTTACATTTTCCAACAGTGGTAAGGACTACTATACTGTTAGAATGTAATTTTTTTATGATGAATTTAATGGAGAATTTAACAACCTGAGAATATATCTCAGAAACGATCACAACAAAATTAGAGGGAATTTCACAGATATTTTTGGAATGCTTATTCGATTGATTGTCTCACAAGGTGTGAGGAATATTACCGTTATAGAGTGGAGCGCTCTCTCTCATGCATCATTACACAAACTGACCTCAGCCGTTGATCCATAACTAAATGAATACAATGATTACACTTGTCATGAGCTATGACTCACTACATCTAATCTAAGATCTAATGGCTCATATTAATCATTACATAAATCAGCAAATACATTACTAGGAACGAAGTGAACGCGCAACTGGGAGGTTGCTTGGATTGCACGAATCCCAACTAAAGTAGTAATCCAATCCGACTACCGAGTTGCTTGCCGCCTTTCCTGTTAGGTCAGGAACTCATAAATTGCAACCCTCCTCACATTTAGAAGTTTAGAAACTTGCCTCTCTGTGTGTCTCCGATCAAAACGCTCTCTAGTTTGTCAAAACTGGTGCTTTTTCCTTAACTTTGTCGCAGATTTCTTTGGCTTTAGTTTACTTCTTCAAGTACTCATAATTCCATCAGTTCCTAGAGACCCATCATGGAAAAGTTCGAGATGATTAAGAAACTCGGGAGTGGTGCTTTCGGGACGGTATTTGCTGCGCGGCACAAACAGACGGGCGAAGTTGTTGCAATCAAGAAATTGAACGGGAGGTGCAGTTCGTTGCAGCAGTGTCTTAGCCTACCAGAAGTTCAGTCGCTTTCCAAACTCAACCATCCCAACATTGTCCAGTTGAAGGGTGTGGTTGCCGAATACGAGTCTGCTTTCTTTGTGTTTGAGTACATGCACAGCAGTCTGCTTGATCTTATTGAGAAAAAAAGGCAAACCGGATTCACAGAGGACGAAATTAGAAACATCTGCTATCAGATGTTTCAGGGTTTGGCCTACATGCACAAAACTGGCTATTTCCACCGCGATATGAAACCGGAGAATGTCTTGGTTAAGGAGGGTGCCGTCAAGATTGGGGATTTGGGTTCTACTAAGGAGATTAATTCGCCTCCTCCCTATACAGACTACATCGGCACTATTTGGTATCGAGCTCCCGAGGTGTTGCTTCGGTCAGACCGCTATTGTCCTAAGGTCGATATGTGGGCAATGGGTGCTATCATGGCAGAGCTGTTCTCACTCCAGCCTTTATTTCCTGGTCGAAGTGATGCTGACCAGATATTCAAGATTTGCAGCGTGATTGGTAGGCCAACTTTGGAGTCTTGGCGCAACGGGTTTCTTCTTGCACACAAGATGAACTATCAGTTTCCGCAAATTGATGGGGTTGGTCTATCTGCGATGATTCCTTCCGCAAGTGAATCAGCTATCAAACTGATTTCTTCCCTTTGTTCTTGGGACCCATCCACGAGGCCTACTGCTGCTGATGCACTCAAGCATCCTTTCTTCATTGGCAACCACAGGATTCCACGCGCCATCCCTTTGAGACAAAGCAATATTCAGCCTGCGTCGAATTCTTCTCTTATTTTCGTGTAGATTGGACACGAGTAATATGGGTAGTTAACTGCTTTTGATTAATTAGCTTTCAAAAAGCTACAGATTTTATTTTAGCGGGTGTATTTTATTTTAATGCTCAAAGTAGAGCGGCAGCAAGCCAACAACTAATGTCTATTGTATGAAACAAGTTTTGTAAGCCCCTCATTAATCTGCAATATATAGCTACAGATTCCATTTTATTGAGTCACATTGTTTTGTTTGGTTCAAATTTCATTATTATCCGAAACATATGACAGACATCGAAACTAGTAAGTTGTTCCATTGAAATAATCCTAGCAAAACTGTAGATTGATCAATTCCTTCAAAACCCGATCATGGAACACACACTTGAAATTATAGTAAAGTTCGACAGTCTCTGAGAGCCTCATATCTTGGGACGTTCTCCATCGCATGCCTAAATTGAATATAAGTATCGCAGAGAGTTTGAATATAAATCTCCATGTTTACAAAACAAAAATAGGAGAAACGTCGAAGGCATGCGATGACAACCCAAATTCATAAGAAATGCACAAGGTTCTCCAGTCTTCTTATTCCTTTTCTTTCCTGTAATGTGCATACCGTGACAAAAAAAAAAAAAAAAAAAAAAGTAAATCACTATTTTAAGAACAAAAAATAAAAACAAACCCTTTAACTCCACACATCCGTCCAACTTCTACATGTGAAGAAAGCAAGACAGCACAGAGAACTTGATATGACCACACGTATCGGAGTTTTCGCCCAACTCTTTTGACCGAACGATATCCTAATAAGCAGTAACAACTGGACATAGCCCTTTGATGAAAATCACAAAACAAAAAAAAAGCAGTAAATTATGCTTAAAGATAAAAGCTTTTAAATTGTATGTATTCATGAATGCCTTTGTTTTCTCAGCAACCAAACAGATAAAACCCAATTAGACTCGCTAAATCAAAAAGGTAAAAACGTTGAAGGTCTCAGAAACCCAGAGCACTACATTGAAAAACAACTTAAATTTGAAAGTGCTCCCAACATTGTCAGCACTAGTGTTAGCACCCGATTCCGAGAAGCGATTGAATTGATCTCTGAGTGGCGTATATGGCAGTAGATCATCTGCAATTGTATTTGTAGGCCCGCAGACACACATTGACTTGAACGTAATGTAGTTCCTGATACCTAATTGTTAATGTTAGCTGGTGTAGATACAAAGAAAACTGATGTGCTGAAAAGGACATGGAAAATTTAGAATAATCAGTTAATATATGCAATGTCCAAAAAGATTACAATCGATAAAGTTGAAATACTTACTGTAGAAGTTGCAAAATTTAGGTAATTAAATTTACATCATAACTTATATTTATCACAAAAGCTAAGGCTGGAAACCAATTCATTGGAAACTGCTCACGCGGAAGGTGAGAACGCATCATAGTAATTGTTTTCCATTTTTGGTAGTTACTTCTGAAAGCTCCAGGGATATACTAATTCATTGGAAACTGCTTACGGAAAAGATGAGAACATATCTAAGTTTCTATAATCTATTGGACACTTGCTTAGAGAAGACTTGGTTTAGGGTCCCCCAACCCCAAGGGCCAGAAGTACGTAGCTGAAAATCTTCCTTGCTGGGCCTCTGGCCCCTATTGAACAAGAGAACGCGCCCCTATTGAACAAGAGAACGCACATGGCGCAGGTCAGCACAGATGTCCGGGAAATCACAACTGTATTTGCATAAATTTGATCCTCTTCCTTTCTCGACTCCTCCATAGTGTTAGTATGTAAGTTGTTAAGCTGATTAAAACATATTATAAGGTTGTTATGTGTGTTATGTCTCAGCTCATAGGCTGAGCTATTGTGTAAATCTGTGATGTGTTGATTAAGTCTCATAGGGCTTATCATTTGACAAGTGTCTTGATCTTAAGATAGGTTGTAATGGTTGGTTGAGATTGAATTGAGGATATGTCTCTCTCTCTCTCACCTACCAGTTAAGTGTCTCTTCGAGCTACACTGCTCAGCAAGAAATACAAAGATAGTTGTTTCAGAACGTGCTCCGTGTGTTTTCCTCTCTCTCTGATTTCATCTTCAAAATCTTTCAGACTATTTGTTTCAAATTCTGTTAGACTTAGTTGTGTAGTTGTATAGCTCGGATTCTAACATGGCCTCAGAGCCGAGTTCGATCTAAACTTCTGGGCGTTGTTTCTACGAGTGGGTGAGCTCGGATTCACAGCAAAAGCTTATTGCAGTGATCTGAGTGTCTAGGATGGCTGGATCTGGAGGAGGAGAACTTCGGGCTCCAGTTTTCAATGGCGAGAATTTTGATTTCTGGCAAATCAAAATGAAGACCATTTTTCGCTCGTATGAGCTGTGGAATATGGTAGAGAGTGGGTACAGAGCTCCGGCGAAGGACGAGGAACTCACAGAGGCGGAGAGGAAGCTGCTGCGTGAGAATGTCGTTAAGGATGCTAGGGCACTCGGTATTATTCAAGGTGCAGTTTCAGATCAAATTTTCCCGAGGATCGCAACTCAGGAAAGTGCGAAGGCTGCGTGGGATATTCTGAAACAAGAGTTCGTTGGTGATAAACAAGTAAGATCTGTGAAACTTCAAGGTCTTAGGCGAGATTTTGAATACACTCGCATGAATGATAGTGAATCTCTTTCTGTGTATATTGCTAAATTGTTTGATCTGATTAATCAAATGAAGAGCTATGGTGAGGATCTGAGTAATCAAAGAGTTGTTCAGAAATTATTAATCAGTTTACCTAAGTCCTATGATAGTATAGCAGCTGTGATAGAGAATACTAAGGATTTAGACACCATAGATGCACAGGATGTTGTAGCTATCTTGAAGGGGTATGAACAAAGGTTGGATAGGCATGGAGAGAGTAGTATGGAGAAAGCATTCACTAGTTTGAAACTTGTCCCGAAGTCTAATAGATTTTGTGGTCAGCCAAACAGTAACAAATATCACAAGAATTTTAAGCCAAAAGAGAAACAATGGAGTAACAAGGGTGATTGGAGTAATAAGGGTGGATTCACTGTGAAGAATGAGGCAAACAACACTGGGGATAAGTGTAAATTTTGTGATAAACTTCACTATGGAGAGTGTTGGCTTACAAACAAAGTTAAGTGTCACAAGTGCAACAAAATTGGGCATATTGCAAGGTATTGTAATATGAACAAGGCTGTGCAGCATGTGAACTTTGCTAATCAGGTTGAAGAAACTGGAAATTTGTTTTATGCAAATCATTCTGGAGAAGTGAGGAAGATAAGTGATGAATGGTATATAGATAGTGGATGTAGTAATCATATGACATCCAGAGAAGACTTACTTGTTGATATTGATAGGAAAGTGAAAGCCAAAGTCCAAGTTGGCACTGGAGTTTTGGTTGAAGTTGAAGGGAAGGGTACACTGATCATTGAAACTGTAAAGGGTCGAAGATATATAAAAGAAGTTATGTTAGTACCTGGTCTTGCAGAAAATCTGTTAAGTGTGGGACAAATGACTGAGCACGGTTACTTTATTTTATTTGGAGATTACAAAGTGGATGTGTTTGATGATAGATCCTTACAAAATCTGGTGGTCAGTGTGAAGCAGAAAGGAAACAGATGTTTTCCTTTATTTCTCAACACAAACAAGGAGCTTGCATTGAGGACAAATGTGCAGGAGTGTGTTAGAATTTGGCACAAGAGGTTTGGTCACTTAAATTTCAGAAGTCTCAAATTGTTACAGAGTCAAGAGATGGTTTTGGGGCTGCCTGAAATCCAAGACAGTGAAACTGTGTGTCAAAGTTGTGCACTGGGGAAAAATCACAGGGAACCATTTCCCAAAGAATCAATGTGGAGAGCAAAGGAACCACTTGAGCTAATACACTCAGATGTGTGTGGTCCCATGCAAACATCAAGTTTGAGTGGCAATCGATACTTCATTACATTTATAGATGACTATTCAAGAATGTGCTGGGTATACTTCTTGAGAAACAAATCTGAGGCTTTCTATGTGTTTAAGAAATTTAAAGCCATGGTTGAGCTTCAAAGTGGATATCATGTTAAGAAGCTAAGAACAGATAGAGGAGGAGAGTTCAACTCAAACGAGTTTGGAAAATTCTGTGAAAACTTGGGGATAGAAAGACAGCTCACAATTGCATACTCTCCACAGCAAAATGGAGTAGCAGAAAGGAAAAATAGGACAATTGTGGAGATGGCAAAATGCATGATCTTTGAGAAAGAACTTCCATACAGTCTCTAGTGTGAAGCAGTAAACACATCTGTTTATCTGCTAAACAGGAGTCCTACAAAAGTAGTGAAGAACACTACACCTTTTGAGAAGTTTAGTGGAAGAAAACCTGGGGTTAAACACTTGAAAGTGTTTGGTTCAGTTTGTTATTCACTTATTCCAGGGAATCTAAGACACAAATTAGAAGAAACAAGTGTCATGGGTGTTTTTATTGGATATGGCACTTGTGAAAAGGGGTATAGGATACTGAATCCTTTAACTCAAAAGGTTCTGTTATCTCGAGATGTAATTTTTGATGAGAATGGTAGATGGGACTGGGAGAAAAACAAAGTCAAGGAAGTTTGTATTCCTTTATCTGCAACTGAACCTTCAGAATTTGATAGAATTGATGAGTTGACTGATGTTCATGCACAAGAAGAATCTGATGGGTCTCAAATTCAAGCTGGAAGTCCTTCAGTTACTGCTATTTGTGAGTCAAGTAGTTCACTGGTCTCACCTCAGTATGATAATACTCCACTGAAGTATAGGAACTTGAGTGAGATCTATGAGAGGTGTCACTTATGTATTGTTGAACCTGAATCATTTGATGAAGCTGCACAGGATGCAGCTTGGAAAAAAGCAATGCAGGATGAAATGAATATGATTGAGAAAAATCAGACATGGGAGTTGGTGAGAAAACCTTCAAATAAGCCTGTGATTGGGGTAAAATGGGTGTATAAAACAAAGCTGAATTTGGATGGAACAGTGCAGAAGAACAACGCTAGACTTGTTGCAAAAGGCTATGCACAAAAGCCTGGGATTGATTTTAATGAGACTTTTGCACCTGTTGCAAGGTTAGACACTGTTAGAACTCTGATTGCACTGGCAGCAAAGAATAAATGGAAGTTATTTCAACTAGATGTGAAGTCAGCTTTTCTGAATGGAGTATTAGAAGAGGAAGTATATGTTGAACAGCCAGATGGGTTTGTGGTGCAAGGAGAGGAAGAAAAGGTTTACAGATTACATAAAGCCTTGTATGGTCTAAAACAGGCACCTAGGGCCTGGTATGGTGAAATAGATTCATATCTAATGCTCTGTGGATTTAAGAAAAGCATCAGTGAGGCAACTCTGTACACCAAGTACAAGGGAGACACAGATTTGATCATAGTATCCATCTATGTCGATGACATTATATACACTGGAAATTGTCAAGAGTTAATGGATGGTTTTAAAGCTGAGATGATGCATAAGTATGAGATGACAGATCTTGGTCTGTTACATCACTTTCTTGGAATGGGAGTGATCCAAACTGAGGAGTGTATCTTTATTCATCAGAGAAATTATGCCTTATCTTTTCTGAAGAAATTCGGATTACAGAATTGCAAATCAGTACATACTCCTTTGGTTCCAAGTGATAAACTGAGAAAAGAAGATGGAAGTGGAAATGCAGATAAAGCTCAGTATAGACAGATTGTAGGTAGTCTGCTATATCTCACAGCAACTAGACCTGATATAATGTATGCTGCCTATCTCTTAGCTCGGTTTATGCATTCCCCCACTAACAAGCACTATGGAACATCAAAGAGAGTATTGAGATATGTTCAAGGAACTCTCGATTTCGGGTTGGAATACAAGAAAGGTGAAGGAACACTCTTAATGGGATACTGTGACAGTGACTGGAGTGGCTCAGAGGATGATATGAAAAGCACATCCGGGTATGCTTTTACTTTTGGAAATGGGATTTTCTCTTGGTCTTCAGTCAAGCAACAATGTGTTGCATTATCTACAGCTAAAGCAGAGTATATCAGTGCTTCTGAAGCAACAGCACAGGCTACTTGGTTGAGATTTGTTCTAGAGGATTTTGGTGAAATGCAAACTGTTGCAACACCAATGAATTATGACAATACATCAGCCATAGCCATCACCAAGAATCCCATCTTTCATCAGAAAACCAAGCATATAAACAGAAGATATCACTTCATAAAGGAAGCATTGCAGCAAGGAGTAATTGATTTGATTCACTGTCCTACTAAGGAGCAACTAGCAGATATCTTTACAAAAGCATTGGCAAGGGAGCAGTTCACTTACTTGAGAAATCTTCTTGGGGTGAAATCAGTTCACAACTTAAAGGGGAGTGTTAGTATGTAAGTTGTTAAGCTGATTAAAACATATTATAAGGTTGTTATGTGTGTTATGTCTCAGCTCATAGGCTGAGCTATTGTGTAAATCTATGATGTGTTGATTAAGTCTCATAGGGCTTATCATTTGACAAGTGTCTTGATCTTAAGATAGGTTGTAATGGTTGGTTGAGATTGAATTGAGGATATGTCTCTCTCTCTCTCACCTACCAGTTAAGTGTCTCTTCGAGCTACACTGCTCAGCAAGAAATACAAAGATAGTTGTTTCAGAACGTGCTCCGTGTGTTTTCCTCTCTCTCTGATTTCATCTTCAAAATCTTTCAGACTATTTGTTTCAAATTCTGTTAGACTTAGTTGTGTAGTTGTATAGCTCGGATTCTAACACATAGTCCATGCGACAATAGTATCCGTACATTTCAGAACTTGGAAGTGAAAAATCTCACATCCATTGACAGGAGGGACATTGTATAAATACAATAAATGTGAGCCGGTGTGTGTAAATACGATAGGAAACTGATATAAACAACACTTGTAAAGAAAATATAGGATATGTAATCATGAAAAAGATTACAAAAGAGCTCATCAATTAATGGAGCAAGACGATCACGAGAAATATTACGAGGGAATAAATTAGTTGAAAGTAAATTTTCAGAGATGAAGTATTTAGGAATGAAATTGACATCAATACTTGCACTTAACCCCAAAAGCTCTTAAGCTAAATCTCGGCTGGTACATTTGTTGAAACCTTCATCACTTGCTTGCACAACGAGGGCATCGTAGCTCAGCTGGTAGATTGAAACCTTCACCATTTGCAGGCTTCGAAAGCCTTTGAGAGCCCATCCTTGCAATTCGATTCAAATTGCACAGGGCAAATCAAAATCACAGGTTAACTCCAAATTAATCGAAAGCTACTAAATTTGAAAATTAAAAACGTGTTTTATAGTATCTGAATCGTTGACAGCTAATGACCCAAGTAAAAAACGTGTTTAAAAGATCCTGACCGTTTGAGAAATCCTTGTGCCCAAAGTAATAAAATCAGATTTTCCAATTGATGAAAACGCCCTTCCCTTTTCCTACAGCAGCAAGGACTAAGTAGCGAAGTGAATTGGCAACTGGGAGGTTGCTTGGATCGCAAGAATCCAAGTATAAATAGTTGACTAGAAATCCAATTAAACCAAGTGAGTGTTTCTTTCCTCATTCTATCAGGAGACGATATAATGGAATGAATTAATGAATCTATAAATTGGAACCCTAATTTCCATTCTCTAATTTTCCAAATCTTAGATCATTAGAAACTTGCCTCTTTCTCTCTCGTTGGCCAGTTGAAGGATGTCATCACCAAATGCGATTCTGCGTTCCTTGTCTTTGAGTATATGCAGAGCAGTCTGCTTGATATTACGAAGAAAAGGCAAACCAAATTCACCGGGGATGAAGTTAGAAGCATCTGCTTTCAGATGTTTCGTGGCCTGGCACTTATATGCACAGAAACGGCTATTTCCTCCGTGATTTGAAGCCTGCTAACTTGTTGGTTAATGATGGTGCGCGCGTGGTCATGATTGCGGATTTGGGTTCGGCTAAGGAGATTGATTCACCTCCTCCCTATACAGACTACGTCACTACTCGTCCATATCTTGCTCCTGACGTGTTTCTTCAGTCAGGCTTGTATGGTCCTAACGTCGATATGTGGGCAATGGGAGCCATCATGGCAGAGCTGTTTTCATTCCGGCCTTTATTTCTCGGTTAAAGTCCTGACGATCAGATGTTCAAGATTTGCAGTGTCATTGGCAGTCCCGCTTGGGAGTCATGGCCAGAGGGACAGCTTCTTGCCCAAAACTTGAACTATCAGTTTCCACAACTTCACGGCGTTGGTCTATCTGCGATGATTCCTTCTGCAAGCAGATCTGCCATCCAGCTGATTTCTTTCCATTGTTCTTGGGACCCTTCGGCAAGGCCGACTTCTGCTGAAGTACTCCGACATCCCTTCTTCATTGGCAACTACAAGATTCCACGCGCCATCCCTTTGAGACAAAGCAATATTCCACCTGCATCAAATTCTATTATTTTCGTTTGGCTTTGACGCAAGTGATTTGGTAGTTAATTGCTTTTGATTCATTAGGTTTCAAAAACTAAGTACAAATTTTACTTTAACAAGTGTAGTTTATTTGAATGCTCAACGTAGAGTGGCAGGAAGCCAACAACAACTAATGTATGATACGATTTTGCAATATATAGCTACAAAATTTATAAAAATTGAGTCATGTTGTTTTGTTTGGTTCAAATTTCATTGTTTGAAACATGTGCCAAATTATACCTGTTAAAGAGTACAAAAATTTCAAGCTCAGTTCATAACAGTCAAACCAGCAGAGTGTGAGAGAGGTCCGAAGCTTCTTCCAAGAGGATCACACCAATCTTCTTTCTTGATTATTCATTCAGAGACTGAACATTGAACAGACGCTTGTAATCAAATTAGAGTTTGACAACCCCTGAGAGCCACGGATCTTGAGAGGTTCTTCGTTGCAATTGCATGTCTGCATTGAATGTAATCATGTTATGACATCTATTAAAAGCACAAGGATTGAGATGTTTAATTCAGATGTCTGCATTGAATAGAAACCTATATGTTTACAAAACAAAAATAGGAGAAAAGGCATACCATTCATAGGCATACGATGACAGCCCAAATTTATAAGAAATGCACAAGCTTCTCCACAGTATTCCTTGTCCTTTACTTTCATGTAATGAACAGACAGTGACAAAAAATAAGTAAATCACTATTTTAAGAAGAATAAAAAACAAATTCCTTTTACTCAACACATCAGTCCAACTTCTACATGTCAAGAAAGCAAAAGAGAACACATAGAACCAGGAAAAGATTTCAAAACTAAATTAGTAACCAAATGTGCTTTATAAGCTATTTCCCAACTCCTTTGACCAGACAATGATCCGAATAAGAAGTAAAAATTGAATGCAGCCCCTTGATGAAACTTCGGGAAAAAAAAAAAATGCAGCAAGTTATGCTTAAAGAGAAAAGCTTTTCATTTGTATGAATTCATGAATGCCTTTGTTTTCTCAGCAACCAAACAGATAAAACCCAATTAAACTTGCTAAACCAAACAGATGAAGAAGTTGTCTAAAGACTCATTAAAGAAACTCGGAACAGAAAGTTAACAGCAGCCAAAACTCAATCACAAAGTTCTAAGAACAACAGAAACTAACAGATTAAAATGAAGGGTTTCAGAAACCCAGACCATTACATTGAAAAACAAACCTTGAACTTGGAAAGTACTTCCAGCATTGTCAGCACTATTGGTACCACCCGATTCCAAGAAGCAATTTACTTGATCTCTGAGTTTCATATTTGGCAGTGGATCGTCTGCCAATGTATTTCTAGGCCCACAGACACACTGAATAGAACATAATTTAGTTCCTGATACGTGACTATAAATCCGAGTGTTGTAAATACAAAGGCAACTGATATGATAAACAACACCAGTATGGAAAATCAAGGATAAACAGTTAAAATGATGTACAGAAGACCTCATCAAAGGAGCAAGACGAGTGTTAACATTGGAAGTCTTACATTATAAGTTGAAAAGTTTAGGCAGTGAAATTTACATCATAACTAAAGTTCTCTCAAAAGCTCTTAAAGCAACACTTGCTTGTTGACACAGCATCTTTCATCACTCCCTTTCAATGGGCTATGCTGCAAGGAAGTGATGAAGGCTGTTGTTAACTAAAACTTATCACAGAAGCTCTTAAAGAAACACTTGCAAGGGAGTGATCCACCTGAGCTACACTGCAAGGGAGTGATCCGCCTGAGATACGCTTCAATAAGTACCCAATTCAAATGAAGTGGATCACTTATCCTTTTACAACAGAAACACCAATTTACAAACTACAGACATACGAATGCAACCACCATTGACTTGAGGGACACAATATAAATTAACTGGAAGGGTTTTTATCAAAATGGTCTATGATCAGATGATAAATGGCTGCAGAATTTTACTGTGTTAATTAGGCTTTAAATGAATACTCCTAAACGTTTTTCCTCCCTATAAATCTAGACCGTTGAAAGCTATTGATGCAAGTAACTAAGCAAACACAGGGTTTTTATCAAAATGGTCTATGATCATTTTAGTCACTCATTTTGATAATCGGTCAATGTTTCCAACACAGTTCCCATGAAAAGAATTAGGCAAATATTAGTTTAGTCACCAGTCAATAAAAACTTTACTATTTAGCGATATATCAATGACATATTTTTGTTTTGGACTTAATTAATGAATATTTATATTAATTTAGCATAAGTCAACGATGAATGACACATTAGCTTTAAATCATTATAAATAATTAGAATTTTACTCTTCTATTATTCTCTCTCTTTCTCTCTATATGAATGTCACATGAACTTTTAAGTCACTATAATATTATTGGAAAAACAGAACCAACAATATTAGTGTAGGTCCTCTTTTTGTTTAAATGCATTATTTTGAACAGATGAACCAAATTGCAAAATTCAACCGAAAAACATTGAATTAAAGCTTGAAAATGAAATAAGTCATCTCACCTTAAGGGACGATGTTGTCATCATAATTAGCAAGTACCTTCAACAGAATATCAATCTGAAGTATCGATTATAGAAAAACACTTTCGCTTCTGCCGAGTAATCTCGAATATTGGAAGAGGAGGAGCTCGGTGGTGTGAATCGTATAAAAAGGAATAGGGTACTCCCTCCAACTAAAGGGAAAGATGATAGTTTCCTTAACCCACACATGATTTTGGTAGTCCTTCAAAATCCATAATTTTGCCGATCACCTATTAGCCAAACACCCTTCCATTTCAAATATATTTCCAAGCTTTTCGTTAATACCATGAATATCGTAAGCATAATCTTTTGGGAGTGGGATGACTCTAAATCTCTCGTCTTCAAGGTCGAAAACAGCCATAATAATTAGTGTTGAGTCATGCATCCAATGTATGGCTCCATGGATGCACACACTTATCCTGTCAATCTGGCACTTCAAGAGATAAAAAGGAGATCGTTAATGTCTGGTTTGTAATTGGCTATTGACTATTAAATTTCAAAGTGTGTCAAATATACACTTTAAGCCATTATAGTGTGAAATGTAGGAGGCCTGTGAGTGATGGAAAAATAGAACTAGGAAATGAACATTGCAACGGAGCATCTGAATCCAAATGTAAAAACAGACATGTAGGAGGTGTGTGGGTGATGAAAAAGACAAAACCAGAAAATGAACACTGCAACACACCGCTTGAATTCAAACATGAAAAAAAAAAAACCAGGAAATGGACGTTGTATTTAGTATCTGAATCCAAATGTAAAAATAGACACGTAGCAGACGTGTGCTTAATGAAAAAAAATGAAACCAAGAAATGGCAGCATCTGAATCCAAATGTAAAAACGAACACGTAGAAGATGTGTGAGTAATGAAAAAACGAAACTATGAAATGGACACAGGAACGTAGCGTTTGAATCCAAAAGTAAAAAAACAAAACCAAGAAATGGACACTGCATTATAGTCTGAATCCAAATGTAAAAACAAACACGTAGGAGGCGTTTGAGTGGTGGAAAAAAACGAAACCAAGAAATGGACACTGCGACTAAGCGTATGAATCCAAATGTAAAAACAGACACGTAGGAAGCGTGTGGGTGACGAAAAAAACGAAACTAGAAAATGGACACTACAACACAGCCTCTGAATTCAAACGTAAAAAATAGAACCAGGAAGCGGACATTTCATTTAGTATCTGAATCCAAATGTAAAAATAGACACGTAGGAGATGTGTAAATGATGAAAAAAATGAAACCAAGAAATGGACAATGCAATGCAGCATCTGAATCCAAATGTAAAAACGGACACATAGGAGATGTGTGAGTAATGAAAAAAAACAAAACTATGAAATGAAGATTGGAACGCAGCGTATGAATCCAAAAGTAAAAAACAAAACCAGAAAATGGACACTACATTTTAGTCCAAATCCAAATGTAAAAACGGACACATATGATGTGACATCCCACATCGCCCAGGGGAGTGATCCTTAAATGTATATTCCCATCCCTACCTAGCACGAGGCCTTTTGGGAGCTCACTGGCTTCGGGTTCCATAGGAACTCCGAAGTTAAGCGAGAAGGGGCTAGAGCAATCCCATGATGGGTGACCCACTAGGAAGTTGCTCGTGAGTTCCCAAAAACAAAACCGTGAGGGAATGGTAAGCCCAAAGCGGACAATATCGTGCTACGGTGGTGGAGCGGGTCCGGGAAGTGATCCGTCCCGGGCCGGGATGTGACAAATTGGTATCAGAGCCAATCCCTGGCCGGAAATGTGCCGACGAGGACGTCGGGCCCCTAAGGGGGGTGGATTGTGACATCCCACATCGCCCAGGGGAGTGATCCTTAAATGTATATTCCCATCCCTACCTAGCACGAGGCCTTTTGGGAGCTCACTGGCTTCGGGTTCCATAGGAACTCCGAAGTTAAGCGAGAAGGGGCTAGAGCAATCCCATGATGGGTGACCCACTAGGAAGTTGCTCGTGAGTTCCCAAAAACAAAACCGTGAGGGAATGGTAAGCCCAAAGCGGACAATATCGTGCTACGGTGGTGGAGCGGGTCCGGGAAGTGATCCGCCCCGGGCCGGGATGTGACATATGAGGCGTTTAAGTGGTGGAAAAAAACGAAACCAAGAAACGGACACTGCAATGTAGCTTCTGAATCCAAATGTAAAAAACAGAATTAGAAAACAAACATTGCATTACAGTGTCTGATTGGTATTTGACCTATTCCAAAATAAATAAATAAATGTGAAAGTGAGTGTCTGTTAAAGTAGATAACAGTTGTAGTGGCAGATTTTGTTATTTTTTATTATTTTAAATGTATTTATGTATCACAGTACATGATTGACATATTTATAATTAACATAAATATTGTTGATATTGTAATTCTTTTATTAATTTATACAAAATCACTCTACTTTACCTTTTCTAGCATGAGTCAAATGCCACAACTTGTGGATCATGGCTTTCATGCCATAATTTTTTTTTTTTTTTTTTTTTTTTTTTTTGGCATAATATTAGCTATGTATTGATTGTAGTATTCTGTACATAATACCTTGTCCGGGAAAGAATTATTTAATTGAAGAAAATTATTAAAGACAATTCCACCTTCTGTTTTCTTTACAAAAAGCATATCTATCTATTAAATATAAAGCAGGTAGTGTGATGAACAGTGGAGAGCAGTGTGATGAACAATGGAATTTGGGGTCACGCATGAGACAAAAATTTTGGTGTCACCCACTTTGACAAAAATAACTGGACCAAACTGCCCCTCAGCCAAAAAAATTCAAAACTTGCCCAAAATAATATATCAAATTATGCAAGGGTAAGTTGGTAATTTGGTCATCATAAAATATAATATAAATATAAATGGGAAGAGATAAAAGAATAAAAAATGAAAGGGAAGAGATAAAATAATAAACAAATGACAAAGTTGATGGTGCCCACGTGATGGGGAAGAAAAATATAATAAAAAATGAGAAAATCATGAATGTTGTGTTCAAAACATTTTAAGAGGCACGTAACATCAGTGATAAAAAAAATTAACGAAATAAAAAAAAATATTGAAGCAATTCACGCATATAAATACATTTAAAATGTCTAAGTCGCGCTTAGCGCGCTGTGATTCAAAAAATGTCTTTTTCACACACTTAAGAGGTGCATAGTGCCAGTTATAAAAAAAATCTCTCACACGCTCATAATAATGTGATTCAATTTCAATTAGTTATTAAATGATCATTTTTTTTTTTACCATATGATGTTATCTACACTAAGGGGAGGGAGTGGACTTAGGGCTGGTTTGGTATTGTTGTGCTTTGAAAAAAAACTGCTTCTGCTGTGCTATGAGAATAAGCAGCTGTGAAATAAAGCAGCAGAGCGTTTGTTAAACCTTTTTGTAAAAGTGCTTTTGAAAAAAAAAAAAAAAAAAAAAAAGCAGTATTATAATGTTTGGTAAACTTTTATGTAAAACAGATGTGAAAAAAAAACTGGTTTTTCAAAGCTAGGTTTTGCAAGTAAGGGAGACTCATGATCAAGTTTATAGGTGCTAAGGGGTGTGCTGCATGGCTTAGCCTCGGCCATATTTGCTAAAAGCAAATCTAAGATATACTTGGTCTGAGATATAAAGATTCCTGAAAAAGATCTTTTGACTTCAATGCCAAGAAAGTAATGGAGAGCTCCAAGATCTTTGATAGGAAATAAAGAACTGAGCTGTTGGATCACTTGTTTACATGCTCCGACATTAGGACCAGTGACCAAAATGTCATCCACATAGATAAGAATGAAAACCAAATTGGGAGCCTTTTTAATAAACAGAGAATGATCATTGGAAGATCCTACAAAACCAAGAGAGTGAAGAGCCCTATGGAGCTTCTCATACCAAGCTCGCGGAGCTTGTTTTAAACCGTACAATGATTTGTGCAAGTGACACACAAGAGAGGGCTTAGTAGAATCTTCAAAACCAGGAGGCTGGTGCATGAACACTGATTCAGATAGGCTACCATGTAAAAAAGCGTTACTAACATCAAGTTGGTTTAAGAACCAATCATATTGAGCTGCAAGAGTAAGGAGATGTCGAATAGTCACTGGTTTGGCAACAGGACTAAAGGTTTCTGTATAGTCAAGACCTTCCTATTGGTTGAAACCCTTTGCAACTAACCGAGCTTTATACCTATCGACAGTACCATCAGGTTTCCTTTTAATGCGAAACACCCATTTGCATCCTACAACATTCTGGGAAGAAGATTGAGGAACAAGAGACCAGGTTCCAGTAGTGAGAAGTGCAGTGACTTCTTCTTGCATTGCTTGGCGCCAATGAAGATACTTGGAAGCTTGAAGATAGGTTGTAGGTAGATAATCCACTGAAAGATGAAAAGATAAGGGGTGTTTAGTAGCAGTGAGGGCTTTAGGCTTGAAAATTCTAGATTTGGACTTTGTTTGCATTGAGTAAGCATTAATGGGTTGGGTAGGGTTGGTGGTAATAGGTTCTGAGACAGCTACGGGAGGGATGGAAGGGACATAGTGTAAGGATGAAGAGGAAGGTAAAGTGGTAGGTAAAGGGGAAGTTGAAAATTGTAGTGGGGAAGTGATAGATGAAGTGGTAGATGAAGTGGTAGGTAAGGAATGAAAAGTAAAGGTTAAAGTAGAAGGAATAGAGGATACAGAGCTGGAAGGGAAAGTGGTGGCAGGTGTGTGAGGCAATAGATGATGAAAAAGGAAAGCTGGATTCATTAAACAAAACATGTCGGGAAATGTATAGTCTTTTGGTGGCAATATCAAGACACTGGTACCCCTTGTGATTCAAGCTATAGCCAAGAAAGACACAAGGCTTGCTTTTAGGATCCAACTTAGAGGATGTATAAGGCTTTAACCAAAGGAAACAAGCACAACCAAATACTTTCAAAAAATCATAATCGAGTGGTTGATGAAATAGGGATTCCTAAGAAGATGATCTAGAAACTGTAGGAAATCGATTTATGAGATAGATTGCAGTGGCAAAGGCCTCAACCCAGTAAATGTGAAGAACTTTAGAAGCTGCTAACAGAGTTCGAGCAGTCTCCACTAAATGGCAATGCTTGCGTTCTGCACACTTATTCTGTTCAAGGGTGTGTGGACAAGTAAGTTGGTGCCGAATATCGTGTGTGAGCCAAGAAAACTGAGAAAGAAGTACTCAAGAATTCACCACCAGAGTCAGACCTTAAGGCAATAATCTTTGTACACAAAGCATTGTCAACCATAGATTTGTATTGAATAAAAATGGACAGTACATCAGACTTGTATTTCAATGGATAAAACCAGCAATATCTTGTATAGTCATCCACAAAAATGACATAGTACTTGAAACCTTGATAAGATGTGACGGGTGAGGGGCCCCAAACATCAGTATGAATGAGTTTTAAAGGCTTACTAGTTGTAGAAACAGTAGATACAAAAGGAAGCCGAGAGCATTTGCCTAACGCACAATATGAGCAGAAAAACTTAGCAGCATTAGGTAAAATTGAAATACAAGATTGAGAGACTAGTTTATTGACAATTTTCACAGAGGGGTAACCCAATCTGTTGTGCCAGATATCTCATGAGGCTTTCACAAAGGCTGTAAGAGCTTGAGGAGAACCAGTTGGTGATGATGAGAAAAGAAATGGATAGAAACCATGCTAAACAGGTCCTTTAAAACGCATCCTCCCCAAAGAAAAATCCTTCACAGTGAAGTGAGAAGGATAAAGATGCAATGAGCAATGATTGTCAATCATAAACTGATTTGCAGATAAAAGATTGTGTTTTAAATCAGGAACATATAAGACTTTATTCAAATTAAACACATTATTGGGAGTATGCAAAACAGTAGAACCAGAGTGAGTGATAGGCAAACCTTTGCCATCACCAATGTACACTTGTTCAGGACCAGTGTAGGCTTCAGGGTTTTGGAGATTAGCTTAAGAATTGGTCATGTGTGAGGTGGCGAGTTTATGTTGCAGGAGTTTGTCAAAAGTTGGACAAACCGTAAAGTTATGGTTAGATGGCTGTCGCGCTTCTTTCATTATCTTGATCATCGCTGACAGATCACTCGTGAACCTAAATGAAGTTGGACTTAACAGCTTCCGTGATTTGGTCTATCGAGAGACCAAGGTTGATGCCAGAGTTGTTGTAATTGGTCTTATAAATAAAGAGCGGAGAAAATTGACAGAAACCTACTGAAGAGTGTGATCAATATATTTGTTGAAATTGGCATGGGACAAATGGATGCTTATGAAGAGGACTTTGAAGCGCATATGCTAACGAACACTGGAAAATACTATTCTTGTAAAGCATCAAGTTGGGTTTCGGAGGATCCTAATATGAATTACATGTTAAGGGCTGAGGAATGCTTGCGAAGGGAGAGGGCTAGAGTTTCTCATTACCTGGACTCAAGCAGTGAGCAGAAGCTAGTGGAGAAAGTCGAACATGAGCTGCTGGTGGTCTACGCAACTCAATTGAAGCATTCAGATTCTGGATCTGGTGCTTTGTATTAAGTATACAAGTTAGCAATACAGTTAGTAAGTTGGTTAGAGTAGTTAGGCTCTCCCTTATAAAAACAGTTGTGTAACCTTCATTCCATCAATCAATACAAAAGCATATTTCTCTCTCCAAATCTATCTCTCTGTAAAACTCTCTGTGTTGATCTTTCTTCTCTTCAGCTTTCTTCTTGATTTTCTTTCAATTTCCAAACATTACAATGTAGCTAATATGGTATCAGAGCCACTAGGCTCACGCCATTGATTCTGGTGGTTCCATTTCCTATTAGTTTTCATCTGTATATAGCTTAATTTCTTTCCAAATTTTCATTAGATTTTCGGTGCTTCTGTGATTGTTCTTGGGTTCTTTCTCCGTTTCTTGCTTCGAATGCCAGAAATCCTCAGAGAACAAGATGTTGAGGGTGTTCCGAAATCCGAAAATTTGTCACCAGATACAAATCGGACAGAGTCTTGGTGTGCTTGTTGTCCAACGAAACCCGGAATAGTCTCAGCAAGTGCTGCTCTTACATCCTCGAAATCAAAATTCTTTTCCCCTGCGGTTTCTCCTACACTGGAAGCCGGTGTATTCGCAGGAGTTGGAGGTACCGGCTCGCTGGATTCGATGTTTTCCTCAGAATCTTGTGCTTCTTCTCCGCTGGAATCTGGCAATTGCGTAGAACTTAGTGCTGTTTGTTCATCGGAATCGGAAACTTGCCCAGACATTGTTGTCCCTTGTTCACCGGAATCTGACATTTTCCCAGAAAATTTTCTTTCCCAAAACTCTATCGACTGAAAGGGTTGATTACGCAATGCAAGAAGCATTAATCTCACAGAGACTTCTCTCCGTCTTTCACCACCATCTTCGCGTATTTCTTCGTATTTTCGGGTTCTAGAACGATAGAGATTTCTGGTTTTCTCTCTTAATTCTTGATCTTTCTTCTCTCCCTCCCTCTCTCTCTCTTAATTTCTTGAAAGATTTGATGGGTGAATGGGGATGCAGAGCTCACGGACCTCTCGCCATCCATGGTTCATATATAAAATTTCAATTTTGATATGTGCTCTGTTCTCTGGTATGGAAGAATGTTTAGACCTATGTGCAGCCCAAGTGTTTGACGAAATGCCAAGCTCAGAATTTTCGAGAAGTTCTTTCTCTGCTTCACTGATAGTCTGCAAGGTTATTGGGTTTGATCTTTCTGCAACTCTTGATATATTTGGAAAAATGCGTGTGAATTCTTGCATTCTAGTATGTACAATTTTGTGGTTGTTCCGATTATGGTTTGTGTCAAAATTCAAAAATGTAATGTCTAAGAAGATTGTTCAGCAGCTAACTAAGGAGTGGTGCAGTATTTTCCTTATTACAGCCTATAATGTCGAGTCTAACCAACTCAATTGTTAGCATGAATCTACAGTAAGTCCGGTTATATGATGAAGTTTGATGAAGTTGTAAGCGGTAAATCCCACGAAGGGTAATTCTGTGATGTAAGTAGGTAAATCCCACGAAGGGTAATCCTACATAGATGTTGATTTTCTGTTGTTGAAATTGTGAAGGCCGATGCCACTGTTAAGAGTAGTTGTATTTTGGTAAAATCCACAAAGGGCGATCCCGTGGTGCTATAATTAAGGCCGATGCCACACTATAGTTTGTTATTTTTCTGTTTAAAGGCCAAAGCCAATGTTAAATGAAGTTGTTGACGGTAAATCCCACGAAGGGTAATCCCGCAAGAAGTTGTTATAACCGGCCTGAGGGTGTGTTACAATTTTATAAGAGGCTGTTCTTCGATTGAAACTCCTACGAGAGGCAGATGGATTCAAATGCCCAGCAATAAGCTACCGAAAGGCCGGCATTTGGTTGGCAATAACGTGGTTTACGATGTGGACGTTAGGTTGCAGGGTGAGGTTCAACCTCAGCTCGAAGTTACACCCATAACCAAGTATGGTTCGGATCCTCAGCTTGTGCTTGGCCGCCAAATTGCGGTTAATAAGTCGTACATATGCTATGGATTGTAGCAGGGCAACATTCGGGTGTTGAATATACACACTGCATTGAGATCTTTGTTTCGAGCTCATACACAGAGGGTCACAGACATGGCTTTCTTTGCCGAGGATGTTCACTTTTTGGCTAGTGTTAGTGTAGATGGACGACTCTTTGTATGGAAAATTTCAAAAGGTCCAGATGAAGAAGGTACGCCACAAATCACTGGAAAGGTTGTGATTGCTATTCAAATAGTTGGAGAGGGGGAAGCTGTTCATCCACGAGTTTGTTGGCACTGTCATAAACAAGAGGTTTTGGTGGTTGGGTTTGGAAAGCGTGTACTAAGAATTGATACTACTAAAGTTGTGAAGGGTGAACCCCCTTCTGCTGATGAGCCTCTCAAATGTCCTGTTGAAAAGCTGATTGATGGAGTCCAGTTTGTCGGTAAACATGATGGAGAAGTGACTTTTCGATAAGGAATTTGGTGTGTCAAAAGAGTTGCTCATGAGACTTTGCTGTGGGATTGCAAGATTGCAGATGGTTCAACATTGTGTTCAGTGATTGTAGATGTTCTTCCAATCTCAAACTGGGTTTCCCCAGTTGAGATTGAGGGGGAGTATTAAGTATACAAGTTAGCAATACAGTTAGTAAGTTGGTTAGAGTAGTTAGGCTCTCCCTTATAAAAACAGTTGTGTAACCTTCATTCCATCAATCAATACAAAAGCATATTTCTCTCTCTAAATCTATCTCTCTGTAAAACTCTCTGTGTTGATCTTTCTTCTCTTCAGCTTTCTTCTTGATTTTCTTTCAATTTCCAAACATTACAATGTAGCTAATACTTTGGCTAGAGATGCCAATGTGGAGGGTCTGATTCTTTCTATATAGAAATGCCAAGCCGTTGCCAATGTAATAATGTATTTAAGCTGCAACGTTTCTGCAGATCGAATGTTTGTGCAACAATTTTGTCATTTCCTGCGCCAAGTTCAACAAACTATTGCCTATGATTTTTGCTACATAACAAAACTGAAGAAAACTTCCCTTCCAAAGTAAATTTCCGACTTTGTATAGCTTCAATTTCGCTAAGTCCCTATTAACAGTACAGAAATTCAACGTGGTATTGCGTGGTCTCCTCATAACGTATCCGTCACATCTGATTTTATTCTTGAACAATAACATGGGGTTAGGGATTTGGATGAAAGTTAATTAAGTTATCAAATGCAGAACTAGAGTTAATTATGTTATCAAATTGCAAAATGGATCAAATTACATGGACTAAATGTGTAATTTGCTCTTTGCAGTCAAACAATATCTAAGGATCTATGTAGTCGCATACAGTGAGGAGCATATCTTGATATACTTAATAAGCACGTTAGGAAGACTAAATTTTTAAATCGAATTTGCAAATCAAATTATATGTTACCAATTTGAAATAAGTATGTTAATCAACACTTGAGTAATAACCAATCATCAATAACCACATCATTTGATTTACAACATTTGAAATAAAAAATTGGTTTCTCTAACATTACCCAATATTAAAATATGAATTTGGGTGAGGGTAAGCTAATTAGTAATAAATGAGTTAAAGATTTTTATTTTTTATTTTTTTTGTAAGATAGATTTTATTTATAATCGAATGGGAATATTTACTTCTTCTACCAAAAAATTGAAAATAAACTCTGACCCAATATAGTTCCGTGAATTGCTGCCCAAGTTTAGGATACATAGAAAGCTATAGCATGCACAGCTTGGTTGCACTTTCGATTGGTGAACTTAAATGAGACTGATTGGAGTCATTGGGCAAGGAGCCTAATGTCATGTACGATACTCTCAAGTATAGCATCATGCATGACATTAGGTTAGGTTAATAATGTTAGCAGTGACGTTTAATCTACTAACTCGAAAGCTTGTGACATTCTTAATTTAACTAGAGCATCAGGTGATAATGAATCTCTCATCACTTTAAATTATCCATCATTCAAATTTTCTGTTAATTACAAAACCGACGCTACCTAGTATCGTTAAAAGTAAAACTAAGAGATAATTAGTGAAAAGCCGGCCCCAATACAAACAATGGGGACTCAACTGAAACAAGCAGAAAACAACGAGGACTTGAAGGTAACAATGAAAACCACACGAACCATATTGAAATATCCTTATTTCTCTGTGGTATATGCAAATGGGGTTTGGGGGTTTCTCTCCTCTAGCTTTTAGCTCTGCCTCTCATGGCGTCTGACAATCTGCTTGCTATCAAATGAGCTTCTGAAAAACTACCTCTCCATTTGCTTCATTGGGATCCTCTTCGCAGTTCTCTCGTCACTTGCTTTCCAATTACTTCTTTCAAATTACTTTGATCGGAGACCAAGATTGTTCCCAAATTCACAAGGACCGAAGTCGATTGCGGCCGAAAGGAGAAAAGCAAACCAAAAATTTTCACCGGCGAACAAGTCAAAGGTGAATTCCTTCTTCCCTTTCTGCTGCTTGTTCATAATTTCTGTTCATTTACTTTTTTAATTTTCGGTTATTTTCCGCTTTTAATTCTTTAGGAATTATTAGTATTATAAATACAATCGAAATGAACAGAATGCAATTGGATTTTAGAACACTTTATTTGAAAAGTAGGAAGTTAGAAACATGAGGAATATTTGCTCAAGCTTTGAAAGCATAGGATTATCCAATTCCTGAGACATACACATTTATTTTTTTATAAAAGGATCGATACATTATACCAACAAGAAAAACTCGAAATCCGTCAGTGCTTAAGGTGTAATGAGGAGAGTAGTTGAGATCCTGCAGGGATACAGATGCCGATTTCTCTATAAAAGAAAAATCTGTCCAAATGTGTATATTATTTTTCAGTCATTGCTACCGGCACTGAGTTTAGTCCAATACCCTTTTGAATCGTTCCTCGTAAAGTCAACATCATAGCCCGTTCATGCTGTATATGTCGAAAATGGAAATCAAGGAGAGCTTTCAGTTGGGTTCTGTTGTTTGTATGCTGTTTTGGTCATCGAGGTTAGCTTACGGGAAAAAGGAATGCTATTATGGATTCAGAGTTGACTAGTTTAACATGTTAGCTTGTGGTTGTTATGAATTGATGAAAGGAGAAGAATCTGATACAACATCCAAATTGTAAATTTTTAATCACTCAAGGTATCTAGCTTGATAGCAAATCTTGTGTGTGTTTTTTTCAATAGTTGGAGGATTTTAAATTTCTGGCAACAACAATGGGTTACCAAGTTATCGAGTGGGATCAAGGATGGGACTACGTACAGCAGGGGATCGCAAAGATGAACAGGATTATACAAGGATCATCAGAACCTCAGTTCACCTCAGAAGAATATATGAGCCTTTACACAACTATCTATAACATGTCTATTCAACAACCTCCTCATAATTATTCTCGGCAGCTTTATGAAAAGTATCAGGAGACAATTGAGGAATACATTTCTTCAACAGTGCTGCCGCCCCTAATGGAGAAGCATGATGAGTTTATGTTGCAGGAGTATGTCAAAAATTGGGTAAATTATAAAGTTATGTTTAGGTGGCTCTCACACTTCTTTTGTTTTCTTTATGACCATGGCATCACTCGGAATCAGACATCACTTCCTGGGCCGAATGAAGTTGTACTTAACTGCTTCCGTAATTTGGTTTATCAGAAGGTAAATGCTAATGTGAGATATTATGTACTTGGACTTATGCATAAAGAACGCGAGGGAGAGAAAATTGACAGAGAACTACTGAAGAATGTGATAAATATATATGTTGAAATTGAAATGGGAGAATTGGATGCTTATGAAAAGGACTTCGAAGAATACATGCTCATTGATACTCGCAAGTACTATTTGCATAAAGCATCAAGTTGGATTTTGGAGTACTCGTATGCGGATTACATGTTGAAGGTCGAGGAATGCTTGAGAAGGGAGAGGGATAGAGTTTCTTGTTACCTGCTTCCAAGCAGTCAGAAGAAGCTAATGGAGACGGTGAAACATTGCTTGGTGGTGGTTCATGGAAATCAACTGATTCAGAAGAAGCATTCTGTATCTGGATGTACTTTGCTCACGGTTGAAAATCTGGAGGAGCTTTCTAGGAAATTTATTGCTAATTTGGCATTGGAACGGCAAGTCTCTGCTGAAGGCTCGCCCTTTGTTCGACAGGCAGAAGATGTAGCAATGATTGAGGATTGAGGTAAGTCGCACTGCAACAATTGACCTGTAGAAAAATGGTAAAAAAATGTTCAGTTATTAGGAGTTTTACTTTCGGATATGCAGCAAACTGTGCTCTCCTTGTTTTGAGATCCTTTGACCCACCCTCTGATGTGTCATATAACTAACAACTTGGTGCCAAGTATGTTTTGTAATTGTTGTCACTGTGGTATTAAAATGAATGTTTGGATAACAATGGAAAACGTGGTTGATAAAATCGCTGCCGTTATGTCTTAGCTTTGCGTACTTGTGTTCAAGCATCAAATTGTAGTTTCAATGCAGCGTTTGAATCCAAATGTTAAAAAACAGAATCAAGAAATAGACATTGCTTCACAGTGTCAGATCATCTTCCCCAAATTCCCCCGTGCCCGCCCACCCTCCTACCCATACCCAGATCTTCCCGTCGACCCGTGTGCGTGTGGTTAAGATTGCCGATTTGGGTTCTGCTAAGGAGATTGATGCACCTCCTCCCTATACAGAGTACGTCACTACTCGTCCGTATCGTGCTCCTGAGGTGTTGCTTCAGTCAGGGTTGTATGGTCCTAAGGTCGATATGTGGGCAATGGGCGCCATCATGGCGGAGCTGTTTTCGTTCCAGCCTCTATTTCCCGGTCAAAGTCCTGATGATCAGATGTTCAAGATTTGCAGTGTCATTGGCACTCCCACTTGGGAGTCTTGGCCAGAGGGACAGCTTCTTGCCCAAAACTTGAACTATCAGTTTCCACAGCTTCACGGTGTTGGTCTGCCTGCGATGATTCCTTCCGCGAGCAGATCTGCCATCCAGCTGATTTCTTCCCTTTGTTCTTGGGACCCTTCCGCGAGGCCTACTGCTGATGAAGTACTCCGACATCCCTTCTTCGTTGGCAACTACAAGATTCCACGCGCAATCCCTTGGAGACAAAGCAATATTCTGCCTACATCGAATTCTATTATTTTCGTGTAGCTTTGACACGAGTGATTTGGTAGCTAATTGCTTTTGATTCATTAGCTTTCAAAAACTAGATACAAATTTTATTTTAACGAGTGTAGTTTATTTGAATGCTCAAAGTAGAGTGGCAGCAAGCCAACTACATGTAATGTATGTATGCATGATACAATTTCGTAAGCTCTCGTTAATCTGCAATATATAGCTACAAATTTCATTTCAATTGAGTCACATTGTTTTGGTTGGTTCAGATTTCAGTGTTCGAAACATAATCAGACATCGACGCTATAGTAAGTAAACGAACAAATTACTTGCAGGCTAATTTGCGAGTAAAAGGAAACTCAGATAACATAACGCAAGGCTTTAATTTACAACTCAATCCGTACTTTACAGTACGGATTAGTCAGGAACTCGTCTACAACCCTATGATTGACCGAGAATTTTAGGCAAAGTACAACAGAAATCGAAGTGAACAAAATCTAAAATCTTCTGTATCTATTGATCTGATCATGCTGAAACCGACTTGAGCTACAGAAACCACTGTTGAAAAACAACGGATATGATACTGGTATCTCTGTGGATCGAAGATGAAAAGGAAAAAGAGGTGAAATTCATACATCGGTCAAGATTAACGAAGATACAATCACAACATATGCCAGGAAAAAGAAAATGGCTATCTGCACGTAGAACTTCGGATTTTCCCTCATGTTTGGAGATGTAACAGCCCTGTAAACAAAACCATACATTCTATTTGTTAAAGCTAGAAATAAAGCAGCAGTAAGCAGATGAAACTGAGCAAAATGTTGGAGAAGAGAAATCGATTAAGTTCAGGTACTTGACTATCTCTGCGGAATTTATGGTTGCAAAAAAAATTACCTAGCAATACGCTGAGAAAATCGATGAAAAGGTAAACTCTGAATGAAGACGATGCCTGGCCCAGTTAGAACAGCAGTTACCAGATTGTCACTCTGTGATTTGGTCAACTGTTAGGAATACTTGATTCTTGGAAATTGGAAATGGAAAGAAATAGCATGCTTAAGTTATATAATTTAGGGAGCTGGAAAGCATATTAGAAAAGGTTTTCACTCAAAGTATCTTTTTCAGCTTGGGGGAGGATTCTTTTAATAATCCGCCGGGGATGGTTCAATTAAATTGCCTCTTATGTGTCATGCCGATAAATTTGGACAGCAATATTTTAAATGTAATGCAACTATACAAGGATAACGCTAATTTTGTTCAATGTGGTCCAAAGCAATTCTTGAATCTTTCAGTTGCATTAGCAGCTCATAATATAAACAGAAGCAATAAAAAAGAGTGCAAACTGAAGGAAATGGAAGCAACTTACACCAAACAGTGCTCTTCTCATGGTACCACTAAATTTGATATGGATATTAACTGTTGCAGTCACGGCAGCTATACAAGACACATCAACAGATAACACCTCGCCGACTTCAAGATTTTTCTGTACAACTGGCAAAAGATGAAACCAGAAAGGCTTGCAATTAGTCTTGGGGTGATAAATCCTTCCGTAACTTAAGTAATCCTTAATCCTAGCTAATTTAGGGGTTCTTTGATAACCATTTTGTTTTGAGTTTTTAGTTTTCATTATTCAAGTTTTCAGTTTTTAGAAAAAGTGAAAACAAAACTGATAATTGATAACATAATGGTTATCAAATGGCACCTTATACTTTCCAAGAAGAGGTAATCAGTCCTTTAACGCTATTTTCTCATGCATAAAAAAAAAAAAACAAAAAACAAAAACAAAAAAACAAAAAAAAAAACAAAACAAAACAGAAACAAAAACACACTATAAACAGGTTGGTTTGGAATTCAAGGCAACCTGTCAGATCAAAAACAGAAAGGAAAAAGGTGACAAAAAATGAAGGTAATCCGATTTGGAAAGTACACCAACACATCTGAATTGAGAATTATAAACTAAATGACTGAACAAATTATGGAAAACATGGAAATAAACCACCGAGAAATGTAAACCTTTTACAGGCATAAAATGCCTTCACTTTAAAGCAAGAACTGAAATTCTCCGCAGATATTGGGGCACACCATAATTTTAAAAGGGTGAATCTGAAATTTAAACACTTACCAGATCCACCTCCAAGGATAAATGCAAGACCTTGGCCAGACAGCTTCTGTCTTAGAAATATCTGTAATAGTGTTATCACAGCCGTCAGAAAGATAAAGATAATACAAATGACTTTGAGAAACAATTAAAGTGACGAATTAGAAAAGGCTGTAAGATCAGCCTAAGAAAATTCAAAAGAAGTTCTGAAACTTCCGTTATATCTCACCTCTGGACCAGGAATAACATTACGTGCCCTTTGGTCGAGTGTAGTACTGACTTTAACATCATTCACAGAACAAAGGAATGCATCTGGCTACAAAAATTGTAAAGAACTCCATAAATTTCCAGTTGATTAAGACTAGTATAAATTGACTGTAACAGAAAGCATGCAATGGCTAAATTTGTTCACCGAAAACTAGGAGAATAACAGAAACTGACAGGAAACAGTTACTCAACAGAAAAATTATATATACCTGGCACAAAATCTCTCCACCAAACATAGCCAAATCAATCTGTCCAAAGAAACAAAAAAACAGACAACCGAAACTAAACTAAGCCATTTACCGTGTTTGGGGTCAAGAGCAATGCTAAGTAATAAAAAAAAGTGCTTTATTCACATAAATTTGGCATGCTTAAAATCACCAACCGGGAGAACTCTAGCAAGATAAGGTGCACCAATTCCAACAAATCCATCACCTTGACCAGCATTACGAAAAACTATGCTACTGACTGTCTTCCCAAAAATCCACTGCCACATGCTTCCTTCATTTTCAGGAACAAAGACATTTTCCAATTCCATCGACCCAGACATGAAGCACATTGAACCTAAAATTTATTCCTCAATCAGTTGCAAATGCGATAGCGACAACAAATTACATGTTTTCTAAGGGCTTGGAAACAATTTAGATAACTTCATCATGACAATGCACCTCAAAGAAAGTAAAGCCCAGGCTTGCAACTTACCAGGCTTGGCTACAACCTTTTCGTCTGGCTTCAACATTATCTGATAAACCAAATGCAGAAGTTTTTAAATCTAGTGATGAAAACGAAATTGAGAAGATGAGGAGAAAATACATACAGGAGACACACACACACACATGATATAGGTTGGGATTCTTATGGCATGTACCTGAACCAGTTGAGCTTCACCGCCCAAAATTTGAAAAGGTGTCACGGCATCTTGTGGACTCTACAGTACATTATAGAAGATACAAACATTAGTGACGTTTAAGTTACGCAATCCAACTTCATTTTTTTCCATTAAAGTTGACAATTAAATATTGGCGGAACAAACCAGACACCATAAACCAGCGTAATGACCATTAACATGAGATTACTACCAATACCCACCAATGACTAGACATTTTGATTCAAAGTGTATTATAGATTGCCATGTATCAAACTACAATGTTTAAACCAAAAATGTAATTCAACAAAATCTTGCAAAAACGAAGACAAAAGTTGGTTTGTTGAAGGAGGCCTCTTGTTGCAGACAGAAGGAATTCTACTCAAATTACTGCATTTGTCTGCGAATAAATGTCCAAGTGGCAGAAATAGTAGCAGACATAATAATATAAGAAATAAAAATCAGTAGAGAGTAGTCCATGTATAGTTTATACTTCCTATAGAACATGCATGAGTTGGTTTAAATCATATACTTCTATACAAGTCAAAACACATTCACCATTCTTTCTTAATAGTAGTTCTGCTTGTACAAAAGGAAATATGAACGGCTATAGAAGCCACTATCAAGTCGACCCGTTAACGAGTGGCTGAGTATCTCCGTTTGGAGGATGAAGTTATAGGTTAATGGTAGCACAATCCATGAAAGCAGCATCTATCACCTGTACATCCAGACATGTTAATGGCATAATGAACCTCTTACCACCTGAACCGACCACTGAAGTTGGAATGTCGATTTGATGGATCATACTACCCGCGTACCCGCAATTTCTTCCCATAATACATGATTTTCATAAACTAAGAGGCAGAGATGCATCCAAACATCCATCAACTGAACACTACCTAAGCAAATCTTAGACATTGAATTAAACATTGAAAGTAATTAAGCCAAACAGTACAGCTGATAAACACAGATCAATTTTAGCCAATCACCAGCACCACACGAGTAACACGAATCAAATCCCTAACTTGAAGCAAAAACACCAGATCAAAACCAAACAAAAACCCAAAAAAATATATTCAAATGCTTAATTCAGTCTCTGCAATTCAGTAATCAACTGAACTTATCAACATAACTGATACGGAAATTAACCAATTTTCTATATTTTTTCCAGAGCTTTCTCGGCAACCAAACAGATGACTATAAAAAAAATAATGATAATAATAATGTATTCATAAAATAATAAATAAAAAATGAGTACCTGGTAAACGTAAGGCTGAAAAGGCGTTGAGAAAAACGGAGCAGCCATGGGAGGATGATTAGAAGCTCTGAATTCGACGAAGATCAAACAGAATTGATGAAATCAAAAGTCGCAATCTGGCGATTTCAACAACTACTCACTGCGCCATTTACACACTCTTTTTGTTTTTTATTTTTTATATTTTTTAATTTACGACCAAAATAATTTCATTTCGTTTTTCTTCCGGTCTTTTATTTGTTTTTGTTTATTTATACCCGGTTTTAATGGGTACAGTAATAAGTGTGATTAAATTCCAACAATAAATAAATAAAAACAAAATTATTGTTTTGATTTATGATTTCGTCTAATTGACTAAAATAACCTTTTTTGGAAGCCTTGTTAGGCATTATGTGGAAGGATTATGTAGTTTATGCAAGTGACAATTTTGTCAGTCTGAGAGACGCGTCGACTTAGTTGACGTGGCGATTTCTCATTGGAAGCAATGACGAATCTCGATGTGTTAAGATGTAGTCAGTCATTCCATCTCTCAACTCCTTGTGGCACTAGCAGAGTGCTCTCATAACTATTTAGTGAGGTCGGAGGTCTAATATACAGGAAGATGATCCTCTTCAGATTCATTTTGTAGGTATTTTTATATTCTAGTCGTTCATCGTATATCGTATGGTTAATCTTCATCAGATGCTATTTGTGTTTAATTTTAAATAAAAAAAGTCAAATGATTTTTTACCGCACGATACATGATGAATAGTTAAGATGTAAGGATCTTTAAGATTCCCACAAAATGGATCCGGATGAAATCCAATTCCTAATATACAATACTTGAAGAGAGAATTGCAGAAATATCTTCCTAGATGAATTTGTAAGCCTTACATTAAACTCTTTATCTCATTAAATAGAAAAAGATAACAGCAAGGACGTTGCCATCCCTGAAATAGCATCAGTAAAACCTATGAAATAACTTCAATTTGTAAAGCATGAATTATCATAGGTTGAAACAAAACAACATATGCTGACACACTCCAACTCCAGTGGCAAAGCCATGATTTGCCGAGGGGAGGGGCGAAATTCAAAAAAGTGCAATATTCAATCGAAACAGTTGTTTATAGCATCGGTATAAATGCAGCAGAGCATAGTGTGGAATGAATCCTTAATACAACGCATACAACGTCCGAGCATTGGTATAAATGCAGTAGAAAAGAATATTATCATCCTGGCTATGATGAATATTTTATAACTAACAGCAATAAATTTCCTACACTGTTAAAAGTGTAATATGCTCACTAAAAATGTAGACAGACGAGTCCATGCAAAAAGTAACAGTCTAGGTGCAATAATCTACGCTTTTGTACTACATACATGTGAAGCTAGCGCTAAGCACGTCGTTGAATTTGAATCCTAAGATTAACGTTGAATTTGAATTCAAACAAAAATCAACCCTCAAGTAATCCTACAAATTAGTAGGAATGTAATTACGGACTAATATCAATGATTTAATCACAGGCAATTAGCTTGTTGACTGTTATATATATCAAAGGGCAAGTTAATGTCATGAACTGTTGATATTATTTCCCAAAACTAACTACATATTATATCGCTGTGATGGAGAGATTTGACTCTCTTTCATGGACAGAAGTCAAAACCTCCTATGGTTGTCTCTGCAACAACACAACATATGGACTTTCTATTGAGTGTTTATAAGGGTGGGTAGTTTGTAGAAGACAATAGGCATTCAAATTCGCTTCCCACATATATCAAAATCTCCGCATCAATTTATGAACCTCCAATGTCTAAGTCAGATTTTATAGGGAGAGAGAGAGAGAGAGAGAGAGAGAGAGAGAGAGAGAGAGAGAGAGAGAGAGAGAGAGAGAGATTTAGGGTTAAGTTATATAGAATTCACTTCAACTTTGTTGAGAAGTGTGTAGAATGAGTTTTTTATAGGGAGCATGACCGGCCACATGTGTAGGTTTTTCATGCCACATGTTAATGTTTAGTTGGCCAATGTGTGTTATCCAATGGATGGAGTTGTACTTTTGCAATGATGGTACCACGGATAATTCTTGAAGACATTATTAAAATAATTAATAATATCCTAAGAATTATTTGGGAGAATCCTTGATTGGATGTGAGTGGGTTTGAATAAAGGAATATGTCTTCAATTATGAAAACTTAAAGGTAGGAATTAGTTATTAATTCTACCTTCAATTCAATTGCCTTATCTCCTTGCTATGGCATAGTCAAATCTCACATCTCTTGGTGGTTGAATTGCGCCTGGAATTGATATGGGCATTGCCAATTTAATCAAGGGCATTCTCGTTAATTGTGAATAAAAGTTCACGTGTCAAGTTTAGGTGTATCCAATCAGGATTTTAAAATAGTTTATGACATTCCAAGTGTATTTAATTAGAAATTATTTTTTAAAAGAATTTTAAAAAGTTTGGGAATTTGAGAGATTTCATAATGTAGTTTAAACATTCTCAAATCTCATATCTCCTCAGAGAATTTGAGGGCATTCGGTCAAATTTACAAGTAAAATCTCTAGAAATCAATTCAATTGGGATTTTGAAAGATTTTAATTCTTTTAAGTGATTCTCTAAAATTTAACCTATATTCAATTAGGATTTTAAGATAGTTTATTAAAATCCATAGAAATCCAAGTGTATTCAATTAAGATTTTGAAGAAGTTTATAACATTCGCATATTCAATTAGAATTGTATTTTAAAGAATTTTAAAAAGTTGAGAAATTCGAGGGAATTGAAGAGATTTTGTAGTGTATTTTAGGAGAGAAAAACTTGTGTGGGGCTTGGCATGCCACTGGACTTTGCTAAGTGGCACTACAATCCACTCAAAAATCACCACGTGACAAATTTTAAATATAATTTTTTTTTCTCATTCTTTTATATATAAAATTTTCATAATTATTTTTTTCACTAATTAATATGCATCAATTTAATGGGTTATATTTTGTTCGACCACCCCCCCCCCCCCCTTTTTTTTCCCAAATATTCCCTCCAGTTTATGTTGCAGGGCATGCCTGCCTTCTTTAACTTCCCAAACAATCTCATTGTGTAATATTATTTGATTTATCTCTTCGAATATGCTCTTTACGAAGACTAAACCTTTCCTCATAGCATAAGCATTGCGTACTTGAAAGGCTTCAATGTCAGAATTCACCACCATTCTAATTTTTACATCTTCTTAAAACTCCATTGTCTCAGCAGCAACCTACCAATTTAATAAAAAATAAAAAATAAAAAAAAGACTACCACATTAATAAAATACTCATAGTAAAGAACGGAAAAAACTATTGTATAAATATGTGGGTAATTCGTATCAACATATTAACCATAACATTGATTAACATTTGAGCCCAAATATTAGATTAACATGTTAACGAAAACACCTATATATATGGGTTATTCATGTCAAGTTCACATGATCAAATCAAGTATTGTATAAATAACGAAAAAAATTAAAGATTATTGATTGATTTCCATGACAAAAGTTGGAGAAAGTGATTTTGTTTAGGGTACAGAATTTTTTCTGAAGAACAATGAGAGAAAAAAGTTGGAGAGACAAAGAAGTGGGAGAGAGAAGAAAGTGAAAGAGTCCTGCAACATAAATTGGAGGGAATATTTGGGATGGATAACCGTATCTTGCCACCAATTGTTCATTTTTTTTAAAAAAGAAAGAAAACAAAAAAAATTTCCATTAGATTGATGTATATTAATTAGTAAGAAATATAATTATGAGAATCCTAAATATAAAAGAATGGGAAAAAAAAAATTACATTTAAGACTTGTCACGTGGCGATTTTTTAGTGGATTGTAGTGCCCCTTAGCAAATTCCAGTGGTAAGCCAAGCCCCACACAAGTTTTTCTCATTTTAGAGGGGTGTATTCAATTGGGATTTTAAGAGAATTTCAGGGAATTAATAATTCCAGGGGTATTCAATTGGGAATTTAAAAGACTTTATAAAAGTCTTGGTGTATTCAATTGAGATTCTTAAAGATTTCTTACAATTCCCTATAAATTTAGGTGTATTCAATCATAACTTTTTTAAAGTCTCCACAAGTTTAGGTGTGTTGAAAAAGGAATTGGATTTGAATAGATTTGTGATTTGGTAGATTTTGAAGGATTTCAAGGTGACATGTGTAAATACCGAAGAGCTTGGCAAATCTCACCTCAACTCTAGAAACTTTGAGAGATTTTGAGCGTGCTGCTCTCTCCTCGAGAGAGTGTCTTCTCCTCTCCAGAAACATCGGGCTCCAAGGTAAAAATTTTCTTACCTTGTACATGTCATCTTTTTTTCTCTCCTTCAAGCTTCATGATTTTTCTTGTTTTGATAGTGTTGTTCTAGGGTTAGGATTTTTCTGGTTACTTTGGAGTCAAGGTTTTTCTTGTTAGGGTTAGGGTTTTTCTTGTTAGAGTTAAGGTTTTTATTGTTAGGGTTAAGGTTTTTCTTGACGACGTTTTGTTAATTTCATACCACGAAACTTTAGTTGAGCACATGATTATGTTTATGGCTTCTTGATATTGCAGTTGATGACTTATGTTTAGGGGCCCTGATGTATTGTTCCAGTATGATCTTTAGAGATATGAATTCACATGGATGTGTTTCTGTAAGCCATAACCTGAGTCTTGCAACCTCATTCTTTATCTTTTCATCTTAAATAATAAAAAATTATTTCATGGCTCAAAAAAATTTGTTTTAGTCGAAACATGGTAGGGTGAAGTTGTTCCCTTGATTTTTCAACCTTTGTATCGAAACCAGTGGACTTTCCCCTCCAAAAGATGTTGAGTTTCTGCTTTCTTTATTCTTTTAAAATGTTTCTTGCTCACTTATATGAATTAGCTGTGAATAAAGAATCCTTGTGATCATATAAATAGACTAATTAATCCTTTTTTATCTTATAGGGAGTTCATTTGGAGTTGCAAGGCATCGATTTCAGAGGTGAGGCATTTTAATTGTATGTTGTATTTTTAATTCCATTGATGTCCAATATTCTTCTAAACTATTGTCCTAATATTCAGAACTCACCTTGATATGTAAATATCTGATTGGAACGATTTATGAGCTTATTTAGATTGTAATCCCTATTACCATGTTATGCTTTTATTGTCATGTCTCATTGTTTTATGATAATGCGTCATCTAGTAAGATTATAAATGGGAGATTCACAACAAGAAAAGGCAAAAAGAAACTATAATCAGTGGTTCGTGCAAGAGAACAACATGTTGTTACAACTACTTGTTGAGGTCGTAAACAATGGATGGCGTGATACTAATGGTATAATAAGCAAGCACACTATAGAAGCCAAAATTGTTCATGTGCTCAATGAAAAACTTGGGTGTAAAAAAAACTGAAGATCATGTTAAGAACGATATGAAAACATTGAAGGGTCGATTTCAATCAATTTGCCAGCTTTTTAGACAGTTCTGGATTTGGATGGGACCCTGTCACAAAGAAGTTCACAACTAGTGATGAAGTATGGGAATGTTTCCTTAGGGTGAGTTTTGTTTTTTATTTTTATTTATTTATTTATTTATTTTTAAGAATATATTATTTACACATGATGATCTTTCATGTTTATACATTTTGTATTTAACAATTTTATTTTATTTTATTTTATTTTTTGCTAGTCTCACCTAAAGAGTGAAGGTGTTCGCAAAGAGACAGACTATGAATATTTGATGATTGTTTTTGGTGATGGAACAGCTAAAGGAAATAACTCAATTGGATTGGGCAATGATGCTGATGCCACAACATATAGAGTTGAAGAAAGTAGGCCAGTCTGTGTTAGCTTGTGCAGGGTTGCACAACTTTCTTCGCAAGTGCTGTTCTAATGAATTTCCAATTGAACTAGAAGACGATGAATCTAAAGATGAAGAAAATGATGATGAACTAGGTAATCAAACTCATTAGCAACAACGACAAATTGCTAATATAGCTACAAATATGTGGACATATGCTGGGAGTGATAGCATTCAAAGATGAGAAATAGATAATTAATTATTTTTACGGATTGGACTATGCAATTTGTGTTTGAGAAATCTTTGATAGCTAGTTTATTTTGTAAGCCTTAACTTTCAAGATTTTGGATGCCAATGTTAATTTCACTTTGATGGCAACTTGAAAACATTGCGATTTGGGTCCTAAGGCCAATTGTTGAGATTAATAGAATAAAACTGATTTTGGCTTGTAAAGGGAAGGAAATTATTGATCAAATTCTTTGAAATTCTCTAACCCCATGTAAAGAATTCTCTTACAATTCATGTGAATTCTCTGAAAATTATAATTAATTCACTCAAAATCTCTAGGAATTCATATTTTTTTTCTTTCTCTCAAACTATCTCAAAGTCCATAGATTTGAATTCTCTGAAACTCTCTCAAAATCCTAATTGAATACACACCCCTTAAGCATTCACAAATCTCACCTCTACCTGAGAACTCGAGAGAATTAAATCAAAATTTTACAGGGAATCTCTACAATTCAGTTAAACCACATCAGCATTTATGGATTTATAAATCCACTAAAATCCTTCAAAATCTCAATTGAATACCCTCTCCTAAAATTGCATCAAAATCCATGAATTTATAAATCCATTAAAATCTCAATTGAATACACCCTCCTAAATTGCATCAAAATCTATGAATTTATAAATCCATTAAAAATCTCAATTGAATACAAACTCCTAAACTCCATCAAAATTCATAAATTTATAAATCCATTAAAATCCCTCAAAATCTCAATTAAATACAACTAATTCTAAAAGCAAACGAAAATGTTTAGAAAATTATCAATACAATCCCAAACTTGTATACCCAGACATCATTTACTAAATAAATGTCACGCTATCGACATTCAATTATCGAATCACGTATTAAATGCAAGAAAAAAAAATGTAAATCTGTGTTGATATCATTTTAATTATTCAAGCAACTCTATAAATTCAATCCCACAGGCCACAGCAACAACAACGAATCACAAATCCAAGTCTAATAGTAAAATTGTTCTATTTTTTTTTTTAGAAAATAGTAATTGTAAGGGGATAAGATGGCGAAGGTGGTACCTCAACTCAACCTTGTAATCATCATGGTTATGCTTGGTTCAGGTATATTGCCTTTATGTTCCATATTTGTCAATTACCCAAAGAACAAAGTTTTTAATGACCATTTTGTTGGTGGTTAATCAGCAATCGTCGCCAAAGCAATCATTCAAGGACGTGACTCAAATGGTAAGTTTAAAATCATTTTATCTTCGTATTATACCAATAATACTCGACCTATTATAAGGTCCAATTTTGATACAAACAATGAGGCTCTAATTAAATGGACTGAATAAGACATTTTCATAGGGTTCGAAACCCGCTACTGTTATGGAAATCAGATTTGTGGTCAGAGAGAGGCTGAAATGCCTCTATGAGTTTTTCTGACTTCAGAATAAGAAGATAACCGTGTCTTACTACCAGTTGTTTTATTTTTTTTTTTTTTTAAAAAAAGACATTCTCAGATCACTTAACATGTTCATATTAAAATTTCTCAAAAACATGACGTTTTTATGACCATCAACTCCAACTTGGTATGGATAATTTTGTAGGCTCCGAAAACCCCAAATTAAAAATCGAAGCGAACAAGTTTGGGAATTTAAAATATTTATCGAAACCGAACTGTAATGTTTGATTTCTTGAAATTTAGTAAAATTGGAAAAAATTTAGTATTTCGAGTCGGTTCGGCCAAAGCATATCGAAAAGAAGGAAGGAGAAATTGCAGGAGTATTCAAAGTGCTTCAAATTGCAAGAGGATTCAAATCTTAGAAACAACCAACAACTGCAAACAAAAAACAACAGCAACCATCAAAGTCATAACCCTTAAATTCAGCCAATTCTCTAGTAATTTACCCCAAATTCTATAACTCATCGCCAATTTGAAATTAAAATACTTAATTTTAGAATTTCACAATTTGTAATTAGACTTATTTTGAAGGAGAGAGACAAGCAGGATGGACTGGTGGTGTCTAGCCACCATTTAGAATGAGAGGGAGAGAGACGACCGACAAAGTGGTTGTGGTGGCTTGGTTCGAGATTGCGAAGATGGTATGGGTTCAAGATTTTTGCGATTTGCAATTGAGAGCGACGTTTGGTGTGGGCAGCAACGTTTAGACAGGTAGAGAAGAAAGTAATGAAAGATCGAGAGATGGCGTCAGGGTCGAGAGAGAGAGGGAGTGAGTTACTGAGGTCGGGTTGAGAGAGAGTTGAGTTTAAACGAACGGTTGAGATTCAATCTCAAACAAATCCAACGGCTAATATTAATTCAATTAAATATTAAATTGTATTAAAAACTATATCAGTTCGGTTCGAGATTACTGAACAAATGTTTAATGAAAAACGAAATCATAGCGAAACTTTCGGTTTTAATTTTTGGTTTTCGGTATAGTTTGTTTTCGAATAGTTCGGTTTTGGGTTCAATAATTTTCGGTTCTAGTTCAGGTGTTTTGAGAATTTTATTTAGCCCTATAATTTTGTAGAATTTATTGCTTTATTGTTGTTGTCATTGATGTTGTTTTTTTCATGTAAAATTGGCATTTGTGCAGGTAATATGGTGACGACGACAGTTGAGAATGGGTGCAAAAAAGTGTTGTACGATGTGTATTGCAGCAAACCAGGACATGACAAGAAATGCACTAAGAAATGTTTGGAGATAGATTCCCAAAGCAATTCATATTGCGACCTACTAGTACCGGGCCAGACCAAGCATAAATATTTTTGTATATGTATCTTGCCTTGCTAGATGCTTTTTTGCTCCATTTTGGTTGTCTATCCTTTGAATAAATAAAAAGTGTCAGTAGGGATTGATATGGAACATCTTGTACCCCATGTTCACACTCAAAATGGCTTGGCAGAAGTTTTCATAGAATGCCTTCAATTGATAGCTCGGACTTTAGTTATGAGAACTAAACTGCCGGTATCTGCTTAGGGCCATGCAGTATTACACGCAACTATGCTGGTCCGTCTGAGACCCACCGTTACCTAACCACATTCACCGTTATAGTTGGCCACTAGATACTAGCCTGACATCTCGCATTTATAGGTGTTTGGGTGCATCAATTATGTGCCAATAGCACCGCCACTACATACCAAAATGGGTCCTCAAAGAAAAATGGGAATCTATGTCGGTTATGATTCGCCATCAATTGTTCGCTATTTAGAACCTTTGACATGAGATCTTTTTACTGCACATTTTGTGGATTGTTACTTTGATGAGACAGTCTTCCTACCGTTAAGGGGAGATAAGCATGCTAACGTTCATGGAGAACACTGCAAATTATCATGGTATGCTCCCACTATGTCTCATTTAGATCCCCGCACTGTCCAGTTTGAAACTGAGGTGCGATGAATTATAAATCTACAGAGCATTTTTCAAAGCATGTTGGATGCTTTTAATGATCTAGCAAAAGTGATAAGATCACATATACCCGCTGTAAACAGACCTGCAGGGATAAATGTACCCCGCGTACTTCAACAACCCACCTAGGAAGGCTGGCTATCCTCGAAGGTGGGGAGGCCGCACCTTCCACGTGGCATGGTACATTGGTGGCTAGCTAATCATCTGCTCCGACCCTGAAGTGTGGCAGACCCCTTAGTTCAAAGGATTCACAACACCAGAAGAGGTTATTCTAGATTACGGTGATGCTTTAGATGAAACATATCGGCCTCCCGAGAATCGTGAAATTTCGGTCCACTACACAGTATTAGATGAGGTTTAGAATCAGAATGAGATGATTGTCGACGATGCATTTGTATACTCAGTAGCTACTGACATTATGCTTAGCGACATTGCACCACGTTCCGTCAATGAATGTCGACGTAGAACAAATTGGTCAAACTAGAAACAAGCAATCCTGGTCAAACTCGATTCGCTTGTGAAACGTAAGGTGTTTAGACCTATTGTTCCTACACCACCACGCTTGAAGCTCGTTGGCTACAAGTGGGCTTTCGTGAGAAAGCGTAATGAGAATAATGAAATAGTACAATACAAAGCATGTCTCGTGGCGCAAGGCTTTTCTCAACGCCCTGGGATTGATTACTAGGAGATGTTTTCCTTCGTAATGGATGTTATAACGTTCCGCTACCTTATCAGTTTGGTAGTTTCTGAAATACTGAATATGCAGCTTATGGATGTGGTAACCGCATATCTCTATGGGGATCTAGATATGGAAATTTACATGAAAGACCCAGAAGGACTTCCATTGACTAGCTCACATAGTTCTAGACCACGGAACACTCTCTCAATTAGGTTGAGGGGGTTACTCTACGGATTGAAACAATCCGAGCGGATGTGGTATTACCGTCTGAGCGAATATTTGACAAGTCAGGGTAATGTGAACAACGAACTATGCCCGCGTGTTTTCATTAAGAAGTCACATTTCGGATTTGCAATAATTGCAGTTTATGTCGATGACAGAACCTAATCGGGACTCCAACAAAGCTTGAGGAAATTGCTATGCACTTAAAATCGGAATTTGAGATGAAGGATCTTGGGAAAACTCGATACTGGCTCGACCTAGAGATCGAGCATTGTTTGGATGGAATCCTAGTACATCAATCGAACTACACGCAGAAGGTGTTGCAATGTTTTAATGAGGATAAAACGAAGCCTTCGAGTACACCCATGGTCGTTCGGACTCTAGATGCTAAACGCGATCCCTTCCGTCCAAATGAGGATGAGGAATAGATTTTGGAACCCGAAGTTCCTTACCTAAGTGTATGTCACGCCCCAAGCCAAGGATTAACGTAAACCTTGGTTCAAAACGTGAATCACACCTTAATTATAATCTTAACTAATATAATTAAGAATGTGACTTGAAATAAAAACATGTATAACTCGCTTGGAATAAAATTCAAATTTAACTGAACAACATATTACTGAAAGTTTCAGCCAAAATTACAACCTATGAACTACTCAGAGTTCACACAAAAGTAGTTCTTTATTCAAACAAGAAAGCAAACACCAACAAGCTTACCTTTTTATTTCTTTATACGTAGTTACACAACAGACAGCAAGCAGACCTTTACGTTTTTAGTTTTGTATCTGCAAAATTTCGTTAGGGTGAGCTTAAAAAGTTCAGTAAGGACATATCTACTAAAATAATAAAGTATAATTAACATAGCAGAATTAAAACCATGATCAAAATGATGCGTAAGAATGCAATGCAAATGCCTTAACTATACCCATTAATCCACATAACTAAACACCCAGACCTTGTACGTCCCATTCCGTACTTATACCACTTGATTCCGAGTGTTTAAATATATGAACTAACCCCCATCCCTAAATATCCCCGAACTCCCCTTTTTGTTAGTCATCTTGCCTAAACTCTTCGTCTCCAGTCCCGAATTACCCTTAAAGAATCTATGCATTGTGGGCTCGCCTGAGACCTGGTAGCTACTAAGAGTTTGGCTCAACTACACAAAAACTAATAGTCACCACCTTAAATTTCTGAAGTTCTTTTTGACAATCCCACTTTACTCTTACATCATGGATCTAAATTTCATTTCGAACATTTATACTCAAATAACCATAAAAAACAGTATTCATATTCAATTTGAATTCAATATGTATATCAAACTTGTATGTATACTTAAGTAAGAAATAATTAAATTAATACATATAGAAGGTTTCCTGCAACCCCTACCTTGAATTTGATTAATTTTGTTCCTCTGAAGAACCTAATTGGAACACAAAAATACAACCAAAAGTATAAACACAAGTAACACGTATTAGAAACCAAACTAAATGTTCACTCACAAAATTGATATTATCTATGGAAAGTATATAAATTCTGGAATCTTATAACTCAAATAATGTTACTTAAATAAACTAAAGAAGACTAGAAAGGAATCTGGAAAAGAAATTAGATGTGGTAAAAACAGTACTTTGCATCTCCACAAAACCCAAATACTTCCAGGTAGTCCAGAAATCATGTATACAAAACCCAAATATAACATGATTCAAAATTAACAAGAAATTAACCTTTTGAACCAAACCCTTGATCAAGAAATTTGATCTACACACCCAATCCGAATTACCCAACTCTAATTCAAGTTCAAATTGGTTCATTGAATAGTAGAAAACCCTAAATAAAACTAAGAACTCCAAATACATCTCATGGCAGTTTCAATTCAACTAAGGACATTAAATTTGAAAACTCTAAATAATCAAGGAACAAGAAATTTACCCTTCAAATCTCTGAATCCTTCCTTCAAAATCACGTTCTTTATCTCTCAATTTCTCTGCACCCTTTTCTATTTCTGATGTTTTCCCACTTCTCTGCAACCCTTTTATAGTTTCTTTAATCCTACTCAATCCTATCAGAGCCATGATGAAAACCTAGCTTCCTAGGCCATCCACCTCCTGCTTATAGACCTCCGTGTCTCTTCTCAGTTCATCCTCTGCCGTACACACTCCTTAGTGCAATAGGAGATGATCAACTCTTTATAACACACTCCTTTGATCAATCAAATCTCAACCTATCACAAGATTTCCTAACCTTTATCTGATTTGAATATGAAGAAAGAAGATTTTTTTTCTTCCTAGAGCTGTGGAAGAGCCACATCCTCCCTGCTTTCTTGTTTCCATCGCACAGAAAGGAAGAACGGGAAAGAACATTCTTTTCCTTTCTTTTGTAATATATATATATATATATATATATATATATATATATATATATATATATTAAATACTACTTCATTGCTATACCAAAAAATAAATAAATCCTTATTTATACCCTAAAACAATTATAATAATAACAATAATAAGAAATCTAATAAATAAAAAGTATAGTATTAAAAGCTATTAAACAAATAAAAACTAAGTAGACTAAAATTTTGTATAAAAACAATTATAATCACACTTCACTCTTAATTAAACGAGGGATATTACAATCTACCCTCCTTAAAAGAAATTTTGTCCTCGAAATTTAAACTTACCCGAAACAATGAAAAGTTCTAGATATTTCATACACATTTCCTTCTCTAACTCCCATGTAGCTTCCTCTACATTGTCATGTTGCCATAAAACTTTGACAAATGGAATAGTTTTTGTGTGTAGCACTTGCGTTTTGTGATCTTGTATTTGAATTGGCTTATCCTCAAATGATAGTTGTTCATCCATTGTGAGTTCTCCCCAGTCGATTACATGAGATGGATCTAGTTCATACTTTCTAAGCATAGAGACATGGAACACATTACGTATGCTTGAAAGTTGATGAGGTAGTGCTAATTTGTACGTGACTTCGCCTATTATTTCCAATATTTCGAATGGTCCAATAAACCGTGGTGATAATTTTCTAGACTTTCCAAACCTTTTGATCCCTTTTCTTGGTGATACCTTAAGAAATACATTATCTCCAACATCAAACTTTAAGGGCTTTGTCCTTCTATTTGCATAACTTTTTTGTCGACTTTGAGCCGTTAAGAGACGTTGTCTGATGACGTTGATCTTTTCAGTAATCTCTTGTACATAATTGGTTCCTATCAACGCAATTCCCCCTACATCTGTCCAACATAAAGGCGATCGACAAGGTCTTCTATACAAAGCTTCATACGGTGCCATTTGAATGCTTGATTGATAACTATTATTGTAAACGAACTCTGCTAATGATAAATGATCTTCCCAACTTCTGCCAAAGTCTAAAATGCATGCTCTCAACATGTCCTCCAAAATTTGAATAGTTCTTTCCGACTGCCCATCTGTTTGTGGATGAAAAACACTACTTAAATTGAGCTTTGTTTCGAAAGCTTTTTGTAAACTTCCCTATAATTGAGAAGTAAATTTAGAATCTCTATCTGACACAATAGAAATAGGAATTCCATGTAATTTTACTATCTCTTGAACGTAAAGTTTCCCAAGAACTTCTGTAGAATAGATGGTTTTAACTGGTAAGAAATGTGCTGACTTGGTCAGACGATCCACAATAACCCATATCGCATCTCATTGTTTTGGAGATTTTGGTAAACCTGTAACAAAATCCATAGTTACATGATCCCATTTCCACTTTGCTATGGGTAACGATTGTAGTGGGCCTGATGGTTTCTAATGTTTGGCTTTTACTTGCTGAAAAGTGAGACATTTTGCAACAAAACCCACTACATCACTTTTCATACCGTTCGACCAAAATTGACGTAAAAGATATTGATACACCTTGGTTCCTCCAGGATGAATTGTGTAGGATGAATAATGACCTTCCTGGAGAACGTCATTTCTAAGATCAGAAAATTTTGGTACGTACAATCTATTCAAATACTTCAATCCACCATCTGCATGCAATTTCCATCCTTCAATTGTCTCTCTAGTTGAATTTTTTGTTCGAATGGATTGAGATAGAGAATTAATTTGTTGTGCATCACTAATCCTTCCAACTAAAGATGGGTGGGTAACTAAATTACATAAATATGCACAACCTTCTTGTATTCCTACATGCAACTCAAAATTATAAAGGCATTCTATCATCTTTGACTTTTGATAATACAAATTAGCCACAAATCCTTGGGGTTTTCTACTTAAGGCGTCTGCTACAAAATTAGCCCTTCTTGGATGGTAATGTAAACCAAAGTCATAATCTTCTAAATATTCCATCCACCATCGTTGCCTTAGATTTAACTCTTTTTGTGTGAATAAGTATTTCAAACTTTTATGATCATAATAGAGTTCAAATCATTCCCCGTACAAGTAATGTCTCCATGTCTTCAATGCGCGAACAATGGCTGCCAATTCAAGGTCATGTGTCGGACAATTTTTTTCATGTGGTTTTAGTTGACGAGAAGCATAAGCAACAACTCTGTTTGATTGCATCAAAACACATCCTAGTCCATGTAATGACGCATCCATGTAAACTATATAGCCAACTCCTGTTTTAGGAATGATTAACATAAGAGCAGTTGTCAATCAAACTTTTAACTCTCGAAGTGATTTTTCACACTCATCAGTCCAAACAAATTTAACTTCTTTTTGTGTCAACTTGGTCATTAGAGCAGCTAATTGAGAAAAATCTTTAATAAATCTTCTATAATAACCAACCGAACCTAGAAAACTTCATATCTCATGAAAATTTTTGGTTGATTCCAATTTAACACTGCTTCCACCTTTGAGTTGTCCACTGCGATGCCTTTATTTGAAATGACGTGTCCTAAAATTGTTACTTCAGTCAACCAGAACTCACACTTACTTAACTTGGCAAACAATTTATGTTCTCCTAATGTCTGTAAAACGATTGACAAGTGTTCTTCATGATCCTCCTTAGACTTGGAATAGATAAGAATGTCATCAATGAAGACAATAACAAATTGGTCCAAATATGGTTGGAAAACTCGATTCATTAAGTCCATGAATGCTGCTGGAGCATTTGTTAATCCAAATGGCATGACCAAAAATTCATAATGTCCATATCGAGTTCTGAAAGCAGTCTTTGGTATATCTTCCGCCTTTACTCTAAGTTGGTGATAACCAGAACAAAGATCAATCTTCAAAAAATATCTAACACCTCCCAGTTGATCAAATAAATCATCAATCCTAGGCAAAGGGTATTTATTCTTTATCCTGATTCTATTTAGTAAACGATAATCGATACAGAACCTAAGGGTTAAATCACTCTTCTTTACAAATAAGGCAGGAGCACCCCAAGGTGATGTACTAGGCCGAATAAAACCTTTCTCTTGAAGCTCTTGAAGTTGCTTTTTGAGTTCCTTCAATTCCACTAGTGCCACACGGTATGGAGGTATAGAAATAGGTGATGTTCCTGGATACATCTCAATGGAAAATTCTATTTCTTTAATAGGTGGTAATCCTGGTAAGTCTTCTGGAAATACATCAATGAAATCCCTCACCACAAGAATAGATTCAATTTTGGATTCACTTATACCTTTTGCAATCATATGTCCAATTTGGCTCAAATAATTCACTTTTCTTTTATCCAAAATCGAATTAGGTTTTGAGACCTTTGTATCACCATAGAAACTAAACTTTTCTCCACCTAGGGTTGTCAAGGTTACCAATTTCTTTCCACAATCAATAGTAGCTTCAAATCGCTTAAGCAAATCCATTCCAAATATTACATCATAATCCAACAAGTCCAACAACAACAAATCACAATCCAATTTATGATGTAATATATCTATTGTGGATGATCTACATACTTGATTTACTTTTACGCAACTTCCCCAAAGAGATCCGATAAAAAATGGACGTTTCTATAGATTCAGACTTTAACTCTAGAATAGATACAAATGATGTAGATATAAATGAATTTGTAGCACCAGGGTCGAACAATATTCTAGCTAATGAGTTAAAGATTAGAAATGTACCTTCCACTAATCCTGGATCTTGTTGCTCAGCTACTTGACCAACAGCATAAACTCGACCTTGAGTAAGTTGTCCAGGTCTCCTAACACCTGGCGATGCCTTAGGTCTCATTGATGCAGGTTGTCCTTTTAGACGTTGTGCCTGTTGATTAACAGGTCCTTGAAATTGATTCAGTGGAGGTTGGTACAGAACACGATATGGTGGTGGTGGTGGTGCATGGAATTATGGTTGTGGAATTCTAGGTGCTTGGTTCATTTGCAACCTTGGACATTCCCTTTGATAGTGTCCTAATTGCCCACAACAAAAGCAAGATCATCCTCGAGTTTGACCAAAGAGTGTTTGATTTTGTTGAAAGCGAGGTGGAACAAATCTTGGGCGTTTACTATTTTGTCCTGCACCTGGGTTCTTATCCTCTAAAGCTCTTTTATAACCTAAAATCATCTGTTTTGCAATTAAAACACAATCAACAATCTCATCATACCTCTTTAGTTTAAAAGAAGGCTATTACTTCTCCCAACATATATAAGGCTACACACTAATTACACCAAAAATCAACCATTCATATCAACACTTCACTGCAAAATATTTACACCAGTCACTTCCCAAACCTGAACTTAGTCTTCATTTAAATCGAACTGACATTCGGGAAGTCCAACACTTTCAAAAGGTTCAACAAGGTCCTCTTCATCATCAAACTCAGAATGGATAGAGATAATAGGTGGAGGAGTAACTGATGGTGCAGGAATAAAAGCTACATTATCATATAGGTCTTCCGGAATTTTTGGTACTCCTTGAGCTAGAACTTGAACAGGAACCTGGGCTAAGTTAACACCTGGCGGAGGCCATATATTTCCACCTAAAGCTGTCACATGGTTCATAACATCACCATGAAGATTTTCACTGGACTCTATCTGGATACGATATTGAGTCTTGATGTTCAGCGACTTCTTTATATGCCTAAGTACTTCCTATTGCATCTCTAGCCTATAAAACATTCTTCTACGGTTGCTTTCATATGTATCATACACCAACTCCATAAAGGCTTCATTACGAAGGTGGGTATGGTACAGGTCTTCATTATAAGGCTCTAAACCGTTGGGTCCCAGCTTAAATCTGCCCCATGCATCATTTCCATTTGCAGGATGCATCTAAACATCATCATATAAAGTTAGTAATCAAATAACAAATAAACACATATGGTTAAACAAAACCTAGAGCTCTGATACCAAATTGTCACGCCCTAAGCCAAGGATTAACGTAAACCTTGGTTCAGAATGTGAATCACACCTTAATTATAATCTTAACTAATATAATTAAGAATGTGACTTGAAATAAAAGCATGTATAACTCGCTTGGAATAAAATTCAAATTTAACTAAACAACATATTATTGAAAGTTTCAGCCAAAATTACAACCTATGAACTACTCAGAGTTCACCCAAAAGTAGTTCTTTATTCAAACAAGAGAGCAAAAACCAACAAGCTCATCTTTTTATTTCTTTATACATAGTTACACAATAGACAGCAAGCAGACCTTTAGGTTTCTAGTTCTGTACCTGCAAAATTTCGTTAGGGTGAGCTTAAAAAGCTCAATAGGGACATATACCTTCATTACTAAAATAATAAAGTAGAATTAACATAGTAGAATTAAAACCATGATCAGAATGATGCGTAAGAATGCAATGCAAATGCCTTAACTATACTCGTTAATCCACATAACTAAACACCCAGAACTTATACATCTCATTCTGTACTTATACCACTTGATTCCGAGTGTTTAAATATATGAACTATAACCCCCATCCCTAAACATCCCCGAACTCCCCTTTTTGTTAGTCATCTTGCCTAAACTCTTCATCTCCAATCCTGAATTATCCTTAAAGAATCTGTGCACTGTGGACTCGCCTGAGACCTGCTACCTACTAAGAGTTTGGCTCAACTACACAAAAACTAATAGTCACCACCTTAAATTTCTTAAGTTCTTTCCGGCAATCCCACTTTACTCCCACATCATGGATCTAAATTTCATGTCGAACATTTATACTCAAATAACCATCAGAAACAGTATTCATATTCAATTTGAATTCAATATGTATATCAAACTTGTATGTATATTTAAGTAAGAAATAATTAAATTAATACATATAGAAGGTTTCCCAGAACCCCTTACCTTGAATTTGATTAATTTTGTTCCTCTAAAGAACCTAATCGAAACTCAAAAATACAACCAAAAGTATAATCACAAGTAACACATATTAGAAACCAAACTAAGTGTTCAATCACAAAATTGATATTATCTATGGAAAGTATATAAATTCTGGAATCTTATAACTCAAATAATGCTACTCAAATAAACTAAAGAAGACTAGAAAGGAATCTGGAAAAGAAATTAGGTGTGGTAAAAACAGTACTTTGCATCTCCACAAAATTTGCAGAAAAACAGCACTATTGAACCAAGTTTAGACTCCTTTTTGAACATTTAAAACTAAACCAAATCGTATAATATTGAATGGGTTTTGAAGTTTGTGTTATGTTCTTTAAAAGCATATAAAGTTTGTAAAAAACGGAGCTCTAAATTGGAAGTTATGCCAAAAGAAAAATGGAGTCTTAAAATTGGAAACCCAGTTTTCTGCTGCTGTTTGGCAGCTCGCGACCCAAATTTAAATAAGGTTTTGATCAACCAAAACTCAACAGAACGGAGTGAAAACAATTGGATTACGATCATGGACATATGCATTTTCAACACACTAAATGTTTTCTCTAAAGGAGCACACAAAGACCTATACATTAAGAGCAAAATAAGGCTACACGAAACTTGAGTTTTCTCTGCACAGAAATCAATTTTCTGCAACTTACATAACATTACACTTCTAGTTCATATAACAAAACCCGAAATACTTCCAGGTAGTCTAGAAATCATGTATACAAAACCCAAATATAACATGATTCAAAATTAACAAGAAATTAATCTTTTAAACCAAACCCTTGATCAAGAAATTTGATCTACACACCCAATCCGAATTACCCAACTCTAATTCAAGTTCAGATTGGTTCATTGAACAGTAGAAAACCCTAAATAAAACTAAGAACTCCAAATAAATCTCATGGCAGTTTCAATTCAACGAAGGAAATTAAATTCGAAAAATCTAAATAATCAAGGAACAAGAAATTTACCCTTCAAATCTCTGGATCCTTCCTTCAAAATCACGTTCTCTATCTCTCAATTTCTCTGCCCCATTTTCTATTTCTGATGTTTTCCCACTTCTCTACAGCCCCTTTTATAGTTTCTCTAATCCTACTCAATCCTATCAGAGCCATGATGAAAACCTAGCTTCCTAGGCCATCCACCTCCTACTTATAGATCCCCGTGTCTCTTCTCAGTTCATCCTCTGCCGAACACATTCCTTAGCGCAATAGGAGATGAGTAACTCTCTATAACACACTCCTTTGATTAATCAAATCTCAACCTATCACAAGACTTCCTAACCTCTATCCTATTTGAGTATGAAGAAAGAAGATTTTTTGCTTCCTAAAGCTGTGGAAGAGCCACCTCCTCCCTGCTTTCTTGTTTCCATCGCAAAGAAAGGAAGAACGTGAAAGAACATTCTTTTCCTTTCTTTTGTGTGTGTGTGTGTGTAACATCCCGTCCCGAAACTAACGAAACGTACGTGTGAATTTACAATTTTACCCCCCTAGCTGTTATTTACGTGTATTTTTGTGTTGTGTGGTGTGGTAGGACCACACACAATCATACATTTTCTTTTTCTTCCCGGGATTCCCTCCCTCATTCCCTCACTCTGTCTCTTCTCTCAGTCTCTCTCTCTCTCTCTCCCTCCCCGAGTTCACCTTCTTCTTCTTCTTCTTCCTCTACACACGGACACACATACAAACCTAATCAAATCTTCACCAAACAAGAAACCAAGACCACCATCGTGTTCGTGGAGCTGAGAGGAGTTCAAAGGTGCCATTTTCAGGTAAGGAAAATACCATTTTCACGTCGATATCACGAGGTCCGATTTGAACACTGTTCATGCAAACCTAAACTAGCTTGTTTTTGGAATTTCTAAGCTTGTAGTTGTGCTTGTGAGGTCCCAAGGAGCCTCGGAGTAGTTCGTTGGGTGAATTTGGACGTCGGGATCGTCCTGTACGAAGTTGGCCGATTCTTGAAGTTGAAGACAGGTATGATCTAGCAATTTTTAGGCCTTAAAACTAGTCTAACGTGATTCTACTAGTCCTAAGCTTCATTTTGGTATAAAGAACGTGAAAAATGGTTGAAAAACGAAGGAGAAAACTTAGTTTGAAAATTACCCAGTTTTCCGGCGCCGTCGCCGGCGCCGGCGTCTCGCCGGAGAAGAAAGGAGAATATTCCGTTAAGTCTAACGGAATATTCCTAACGGCAGTGACAGAATCCGGTTAGATTTGACGGAATATTCCGTCAGTTAACGGAATATTCCTGACGGCGTCAACTGACGCCGTCAGTGTGCAGTGCACGTGGGCCGCGCGTGGGGGCGCGTAGGTCCGTGCGTGTTCAGGCGCGTGGGGGCGCGTGCGTGGTCCAAAAATTTTTCTAAAAATATGGGCGTGATCCTGAGGTTGTGTAGGTCACGTTGGTATATTCATTTGTCCAATTTGAGCAATGTATGAGAAGTTATTACGAGAAGTTGCTTAGGTGCTTTTAAATTAATGTTTTCGTAACTTTGTCGCGTATAGGTGATTCGTTTTCCGAGGACGAGCGTACGCACTCGAGGCAGGGGGGCTACGACCCTTCTAATTATCTGTGAGTGGGCTTTTGTTTTCCGTATATACCTATATACATATTAATTCCCAGAAATTAAATAGAAAAGGTTATATGTTTTATGCCATGCATCATTTGAATATTGTTTACGCATCATCACGTGCGTTGGTAGTTGGCATACATATATAAATGTGTATTTGGTGCTGTGGACGCACAGGTAAGTGCCAGGTAAGCGGTATTCATGTGGTTATGCATTCCTGTTTATTATGCAATAGTAGTTTGAAATGCTTAGAGAGCTCATAATCTGCACCCCCGGTGTTAGTGCTCCCGCCCAGGGCCAGGGCACAGTCCTTCACGTGATGTTCACCAGCACCACACGCTCGCCTTGGATCCAAGTTAGGTGCAAGCCTTGTCGTACAGACCACATTAGGTGGTTCCGACTCGTAGGTGACCCGCGATTATTCGCACAGTCTTCACGTGATCGTAGCACTAGAGCGTATATATTACACCCAGTCTTGTCGTACAGACCACGTTAGGTGGTTCCGACTCGTGTGCAGATTCAGATATTGAGTTGAGATTGAAGCTCTATATGCAGCCGTACAGGTCACGTTAGGTGACTCCCGGCTGCCAGATTATATATATTCGATGTGATTTACGCTTGAGCATTTATAATTGATTATGATATTCTGTAATGGCATATTCTCAAGCATGAATGGCATATTGCAAAGCATGAATGGCATATTGTGAGCATGAATGGCATATGTGGAGCATGATTGACATATCTATACATACGTATATATGTTCATTTTCTGGGAAGTATACAGGTTTTACGGCGAGGGGTTAGAATGTGTTTTGCTAAAGAGTTTTCAAAGAACTTTGTTTTTGCCCACTCACGCTTTTGTTTTTGCGCCCCTCCAGGTTCTAGTGGTCTAGCAAGTTCGGTGGTCTATCCCAGAGGGCGTCCCGGCATTTCTGACAGACACTCACCATTGTAGGGTCACCTTCGGGTGTACATATGTCGTATCTTTCCTTTTTCGACTGCTGTAGACTTGCTCTGAATTGTGTCTCACATACACTAGTACTTTGTATGCTATTAGGTTTTTAATGATTCGTACTTTTATATTACTATACCTTTAGCTTCCGCACGCGCACATGGCTACGTCACCTTCGCGTGACGGCCAGCATGCCCTGATCTCGGTCGGGGTGTGTCAGTGTGTGTGTATATATATATATATATATTTTAAATACTACTTCATTGCTATACCAAAAATAAATAAATCCTTATTTGTACCCTAAAACAATTATAATAATAACAAGAATAAGAAATCTAATAAATAAAAAGTATAGTATTAAAAGCTATTAAACAAATAAAAACTAAGTAGACTAAAATTTTGTATAAAAAAAATTATAATCACACTTCACTCTTAATTAAATGAGGGATATTACAGTGCAATAGGGGCTTTATTGTACTTGGCTCAATGCACTAGACTCGACATCTCATTCGCTGTTAATATTTTTGCTTGGTACAGCAATGCGCCCACACGCAGGCACTGGAATGGTGTTAAAGACATTTTCCGCTATCTCAAGGGTGCAATATTTTTGAGCTTGTTTTATACCCACGAATCTTCGAGAGGACACGCCGCCCTCTTGGTTCTTAGGTCGATTCTCGCTTTATTGGTTACTCAAATGCTGGATATCTGTTTGACCTACATAGGGCTTGTTCTCAAACGGGTTATGTCTTTACCATTAGAGACACCGCTATATCTTGGAGGTCTACCAAGCAAACGCTAGTTGCGACTTTTTCGAACCATGCAGAGATTCGCACCCTGCATGAAGCATTGCATGAGTGCTTTTGGCTAAGAGCAATTATGGAACATATTCGAAGCACTAGTGGTTTTACTTTTGTCGTGACCTTCCTACGATGATCTTTAAAGATAATGCAGCATGTATCGAGCAATTAAAGAAAAGTATACATCAAGGGAGACAACACCAAGCATATGGCACTGAAGTTCTTTTACTTACACCAGCAGCAACAGCATCAGAACATTGAAGTCAAGCAAATCCATTCCCAGGATAACCTGGCCGATCTCTTCACCTATTCATTGCCAAAGTCTATTTTTCATAAGCTCGTTCAAGGAATCGGTACGCGTAAATTATTTGAGTTGAATTGCTTGTTGTTCTTTTATTTAGAAGTTATGTCTTACTCAGGGGGAGTATCCAGAAGCATACTCACTTGATCTTAATGTACTCTTTTTCTTACGATTATGAGCATTTTTTCCACTGGGTTTTTGCTACCTAACGGGATTTTAATGAGGCACCCATCCTGGGATGATCATACACCATTAAGTTCACTACTTTCGTCCCGTTTGACGTTTGTTTTAGACATTATGCATACTTCTCACTTTTCTCCTTAGTCTATGGGTTTCCCCATACCTTGGGTTTTACCATAGCGAGGTTTTGTGAATTTTACTACAAATGCATACTTTCTTAAAATTGAGCCTCGCATTCACCTGTTGTGCCGATGACTTAATCAACTATGAGCCTCACATTCACCCGTTGTGCCGATAACTTAATCAACTATTCTAACTTCTCTGCTAAAGATCTAATGCGATGATTTGATGATTATTTACACACTCAAGGGGGAGTGTTGCAGTCATATTTAGAATAAGAATGTGATTTTGTAAATCCTAGTGGATCTAGGAATATCTCTTATATTCCTATTAGAAGTAGAAGTTGATTACCTATTAAGAGTTGTAATCCTAAAAGGGTAAGGTTTTTCCCTATCCTACTACTATAAATAAGGGCATAATGGGGTGACACAAATACACCTCACAATTAAATCACTCTCTCTTCTCCCTCAATACTGCCGACCCCTTCTCTCTCTAAACCCTTAGGTTAGTTCAATCAAATAGGCCTACAACAAGGTATTTATAAAGTTTTAAGTTAAATTTGATTTAAATAATTTTTTTTAAATTATTGGACCTTTAAATCTTTTTTTTTTTATTTTTAAACCTTTAGATTTGATCATAGCCGTTATATTATAAGTAAAAAACAAAATAAGGTTTGAAATATGATAGTTTGGTGGGTCCAGAATAATTTAAGTCATGCTTAAATCCTAGGGGAATCTAGCCCAGAGCTTATTTTAGCCCAATAGTTGGAGATGGTTTGTGGAGTTTTAAAGCTTATATTTTAAGTTTTGTCCTATGGGTTGGAAATGATCTTAGTGTATATAATATTTTTTGTTAAAAAAATGATAATTCAACAAAAAAATTAGTTTATGTAGTAAAATAAGCATACCCGTGGCCCTACTAGTTGTGCAAATTCCTCAAAATAAAAATATAGAAGTTAATTTGGTTGACAACGTAGAAGCCAAACTCGTAAGCCACACGGCGAAAAGATATAACTAGCTTGCGTGAGATGTTGAACTTGATCCATTGAATAGTCAAATATTCAGAAAGTCTATTTTTGTTACCAAAAGTGCACAACCGTTACCGTCTGGCTCGCCAACTCTCTCTCTCTCTCTCTCTCTCTCTCTCTCTCTCTGAGAAACACTGAGATTCATCAGTTTCTATGAATTCGATTCCTACAGTTCAAGGTATAATTTCTAAACACATACATATAACTTATATGTTGTTATATTTACCGATCATTTATTTTCCTCTTTTTCTTTTGCTTTCGTTATATCTAATTCTGGAATTCGAATTTCATTTAATATCACCAAGAAAAAGTTGGAGTTCATTTTACAGTGTATCATACATAGATATGATTGTTTTGGTTTCTATTTTATTTATTTATTTATGGTATAAAAAGAATCTCCTATTAATTTTTGTTAAGCAATCATGTTCCTCATATTTCTTGTGTTCTTTAAGTGTGTAAAATTGAATTCAGTGTATTGGGTTTTCTCCAGACTTTTAAATTTTGATTGTTAGCAAGATTACCAGCATGATTTGATTGTTTTCTTGGCAAACCATATGAGGAAGGAGCTTGCATCATAAATTTGAGAATTACTTTTATTATGAAGTTTCCTTGTAAATAGACCCAATTTGCATGCACACACACACATATATAATACACAAATCCACACCACATCAAACTTCAACGATCCAAACTGCTTAATTTTTAAGTTGTGCATTATAGATCATCCTTGCAAAATATTAGTCAATTCAGATATGTTTGAGGCATGATTGTGGTTAAAGAAACAGACAAACACTATGCTATATATCTATATTTGTTTTGACTTATGGTAGAATTATATTTGGCTTCCCATAAAAATTGTCTTTGATCACTGCAATCTCTTGGTGAAAATCATATTGATTACTCCTCTAATCTCTCTCTCTCTCTCTCTCTCTCTCTCTCTCTCTCTCTCTCTCTCATTCTTTACTAGGAAGATGATTTTGTCATTTTCCGGAGTTTGCGCCTTTCAACAGAGGGATCAGGCTTGCACATTACCAAACACCTGTTGAAACTTTGGGCAGACCTTGTTATGAAAGCTGAAACTTCCAAAGCTGGACCGTTCATTGAGGTGAATTGTAGATTAATATGCTCATGATATCATGAGGTGTAAACCTTGTAGTACAATGCGATGAAAAATTTACTTGAGAGCCTTGCTGTGATCCTGATGAAAGAATTTTTCCGGTTCTTTGCCGGGCATAAAATTGGCTGGAAAAAGATATTTTTTATTGGGGCCATTATGACAGCGGTATGTGTCATGCTGCAAATGTTTATACTTGCTGATCCACTGGACTTGTGGTTCCTCTCTCTGCCCGTTGAGATGCCATCAGATAAACTCTTGAACGGTAGCCTGCGCTTGAACAAGAACTCTACCGAGGCAAGGATCAAGCGGTTGCAAATCTTTCCTCGTGCTCCGATTGTTTCACCACAACCTTCTATTGAGTTGAATCTTTCAGTGGCAATTCAGCCAGCTGCTCTCTCAGTTCCTCCGCAGAGAAAATCTCCATCTAGAAGGAGAAGAAAAAATGCCAGGGGAGATAACATTGCAAAGGTCACACCTCCTCCTCCTCCCCCTCCATATCCAAAGGTGCCTCGTCGTTTGCAGGTAATCTCATTCCTTTTTTTTTTCATTGAATCATGATAAAGAAAGATCTTACCAATGATCTTAACATTGTAGAACACATGTTTTAGAAATTCATTTGGTCATTGACACCAAATGAGGCACTTGTGTACGCAAAGAAAGAGATTGGGTATGCCCCAGCAATCACTGAAGATGATCCTGATCTATATGCCCCTATATTTCGGAACGTTTCAGTTTTCAAAAGGTAATCTCACAATTTATCACCATCTTACTCCATTATCCCAGTTAATCTTTCGTATGTGTGCCTAGTCGGTGTGGTAGATTTTCACATACAAACCTCTAGGCATTGTGGATGATCCTTTAGTCTTTCATGTGGGAAAAATATATTTGTTAGGAGGTCAATTGAGCAAGAGCAATTAAATCACATGGACTTTGGATGGCTTTTGGATTCATTAGTTAAAAGCGTTTATCCATGTTTTTATTTTATTTTTTCCGTCTAAAACTTACCCAGTGTTTGATCATGATTGGAAACCATTCTTTCGTAGTGACAAAATTATATATAACAGGAAAGTGCATAACTTCATCAGGAACCTATGCCATAACACTGTTTCTCTCTGTAGAAGCAATAATACTTGTTAAAACTACAATATAAACACGAGAAAATACTTATTGTCATTGTTCTCGTTTACTTTATGTTTCAAAATCATGGCTTGCTATGTCTATGTTCACTTGTATTTATAGATATCTAAGAATAGTTGCCCAGAATGTTGGGCAGAAAACTCAATCTTGGGTTTTCCAGGCTTCATAAAGGCGGAACTTTGGTTAAATTTCAGGAGCTATGAGTTGATGGAACTGATACTTAAAGTTTACATATACCGTGATGGAGAAAGGCCCATTTTTCACAGACCTCATCTCAGAGGAATTTATGCTTCTGAAGGATGGTTCATGAAGCTGATGGAGGAAAACAGGCAGTTTGTCACAAGGGATCCGGAAAAGGCTCACTTATTTTATCTTCCTTACAGTATGCGGCAACTGGCGATGTCACTTTATGTTCCCAATTCACATAATTTGAAACCACTCTCAGTTTTCCTGAGAGAGTATGCAAACATTATTGCTTCAAAGTATCCTTTTTGGAATCGCACACATGGATCAGATCATTTCCTTGTTGCTTGCCATGACTGGGTATGGTAACTGTTCTTCCTTTCCACAAAATGCTTTGATGCAGATTAAATTATCTAGGAAGAATAAAAAAAAGATCCGTGTTCTTAGCAGTCTTTATTGTATATGTTTCTCCAATTTGTAGAATAGCTGAAAAGGTATGCATGAGACAGAGATGTTTGCTGATCTAAGTTGAAGTTTACTTTTGACAGTAAATATCTATCCAAATTAATATCTCGACTTTAAGTAGCAATGTTAGTGAAGATCAATCAATGAATACAAGTTGATGCCGTAGCGATATATTTAACTAAAATTCCTCCATTCTTTTCTGACCTTTTGCAGGGCCCGTACACGTTGACTGCGCATGAAGAACTAACCAAAAATACCATAAAAGCTCTATGCAATGCTGACACCTCTGAAGGAATCTTTGTGGCTGGGAAGGATGTTTCACTGCCAGAAACAACTATCCGGACCCCCAGAAAGCCTCTCAGAAATGTTGGTGGGTTAAGAGTATCCCAGCGCCCACTTCTGGCCTTCTTTGCAGGAAACATGCATGGAAGAGTCCGCCCGACTCTTCTCAAGTACTGGCGGGACAAACATGATGACATGAAAATCTATGGGCCCCTGCCTCTTCGAGTCTCGCGAAAGATGTCATATATCCAGCATATGAAATCAAGCAAATTTTGTATTTGCCCTATGGGATATGAAGTGAACAGCCCTAGGATCATTGAGTCCATCTACTATGAGTGTGTCCCAGTGATCATTGCAGATAATTTCCCCCCTCCCTTGAGTGATGTGATAGATTGGAGTACATTTTCTGTTATTGTGGCCGAGAAGGATATTCCCAAGTTAAGAGAAATTTTAGTGGCTATTCCTATGAGAAGATATCTTACTATGCAAATTAATGTGAAAATGGTGCAGAAGCATTTTCTTTGGAACCCGAGACCAATCAGATATGATTTGTTCCATATGATTCTGCATTCGATTTGGATTAGCAGGTTGAGTCAGATTCAAATCCCGGAATCCTAGTATAGCGTAAGACGACCGAAGAGTGAAGTGTAAGACTACTGACCATGATGCAAGTCCAAGAAGTGGCTTGGATGTTGACTTCATGAAGGACTTCAAATAACATCTGGTGCCTCCAGCCGGGTTTCATTCTAAGTTTCCAAGTTCTTTGAACTGAACCACGGATGAACGTTTTCTGGGAAGACCGGGGTGGATGCCAAGATGAGAACTCCTGATGCAGGTATGCCTGAAAATATATGCATCCTTCATTCTGCAAATGATTTGTTTTTTGTTACTATTTTTCTCGTGACTGCTAGCTCCAACACCGGCGTACTCTTCTTCTTTCGCTGTTTTACTGTTTTGGTCCTTGTCTTTTTTTATTTCAATTTTCTTTTGTTCGTTCATATCCTTCCTTCATTTTATTTCATCAAACAATAATTCATAGAACATTCTTGTTTCTTCACTATCCTGTATTTTTGGTGCTGATAGTTAACCAGAGTCAAATAAAAGCCGCTGTCTAGCAATATCACTTTTCTGCTTCTCGTTGCAGTTTCAATCGACAACGATCTTTTTCGAGAGTTCATTTGATGTTCAATCTATGACATGACTGCGACCTTAATCAGATACGTACTACTCTACTAACTTGTTAATACATTGCAGGATAGACGAGAAAGGGAAGGAGTCTGCGTTGTTCTGTGACATTTTGTTGGACCCAGATAAATCTTAATTAGACGCTCCATCATAATAAAATCATTGTGCATTTTACCGTACACAGACGATCCGATATGATTCACTGTACATCGAAAATTTTCCGTTTTTAGAAACGTAAGTCCATAAGTCGTCAATTTTGAAACAAGAACTATGTGGTCCTTTTTGTTTTCAAGGTAATAATGGGATTTCATTTACAAAAAGACCAAATAGTAGAATACAGTGAGCATGGAAACAGGAGTGGCACTGGAAAAACCCTGTCCCTGGTAGGCCACTTGGGAAAAAACTTGAGGGAGGATAAAGAGCCACCATTGGTAGAAAAACAAATAAATCAAGAACATAATCATCTAACATCATCCCAAAAAGAAATAGAAATTCGATGGCTGGATACTTTGATAAATCTTATTAATTCTCTGTAGTTACATATGCCGTATTCTACAAAGAAATTAGAAAAATACTTAGAAATAGAACAGTTTCTTAATCTTAGGACAAAAATAGGACATTTAAAATATGCACACGTCATGCACACGCCATGCACAACAATCGGACAGAAATAGGATTTTCTACACCTTGAAATGACTTAATTGCCCTCGTATATAATGGGTTATTTTCTTCCATTTTCTGATTTCCCTCTCTCTACTCTCTATCCCCCTACCTCTCTTCTCTCACTTTCTCCCTCACACACTCTCTCTACCCTTCTCATTGTGCACACACGGTGCACAGTCCTCCTGACTAACACTGTCCAAATTGGAGCCACCACCAATTTCATCTCGTTCTTACGAGTCCAAACCACCTAACCTTGTCACAAATCTCATCCCCAATCGTTGGGATCAAAACTCAAGCAACCACGAGTTTTCCGACAACACGTCAAACAATCGAGGCTTGAGACCACCACCACTGACTCGCATCGACAGTGGGAACAAAGCCCAATCATTAACTGCTGTGCACAAAACCCATTTGTTTTTTGCTCTCTTCCTTCCAATATTTGCAGATTAGGGGGATTAAAGAAGTGATTTTTTTTCATATTTGGGGAAGGGAGAATAAACCCATAAGTTGTACGAAGTTGTGATGGGATTCCCTACCTTGTTGGAATGATGTGATGGTGTTTACTAAAACTTGGCAAAAATTTGTGTTTTGTTGGATGAAATTTTCAGGATATTTTCACTGTATGTACACAACATGCATATGATATGCTCACAGATCTGAGCCAACCCAAAAACTCATATCTCACAGCTCTCACTTCTAAATAAAAAAAATGACATCATCACATGTGATGTCACCACCATAAACACTATATGCACACCACATGCACATCATATGTACAGTACATGCACATGATATACACAGAACTGGAGATCGAGCAACAAGCTGTTTTTTGTATTAATAAGAAACTTTAACGGCAACCTATTGGTATAGTGGATACAATTAAAATATAATTGTTACGTATATAAGGTTACAGTGGCGGTTTGAAAAGTCTTGTTATGTATATCAATCACCATTTAATCGTGCACGTAGAAAATATGATACTCGTTGTCGTTATTTCATGGACACGCATGATCCTTAATGTCCTTTAACCTTTTTCTTAATTTTTTTTCTTTCATCGAGGTTCATACTCGCTAAATTCCGGAACACAACATACGTGCATCATAACTAGTGAACATTCTTGCTTCTCATATTAAGATGTAGCCACACACACTATATGCACACCAGATGCACATTACGGAAAAAATTTCACAAATTTCTGCAAATGAACACTTGAACCAGAAGTTGTTCCATCCCAACTTTGCAGCACGTCAAAACTTGAAATTTAATCCACAACCTATAAGCCCCAACGTGAAACATAAACCCTAATTTAACTTCTAAGTTTTTGGGTTGGTTCAGATCTGTGAGCATATCATGTCGATGTCGTGTATATATAGTGAGTAAATCTTGAAAAATTCATCCAACAAACACCATCATTTAATGACTAGGATTTATTCCCACTATCGATGTGAGTCCAGTGGTGATGGTCTCGAGCCTCCATTGTTTACTGTGATGCTGGAAAATGGCCGGAAAACTCGCAGTTGCCCAACGATCAGGGATGAGATTCATGACAAGGCTAGGCGTTTTGGACTTGTGAGGATGAGAAAAATATTGGTGATGGCTTTGATTTGGATGGTGTTAGTCGGGATGACAGTGCACCGTGTGTGCATAGTGAGAAAGGGAGAGAGAGTGTGTGAAGGAGAAAATGAGAAAAGAGAGAAAGGAAGTGGGAGGGAGAGAGTAGAGGGAGAGAAATCAAAAAATGGGAGGACATAACCCTTTTATATGTGGGTATTTTAGTAATTTCAGTTTTATGCATGGTGTGCATGGTTTGTACATGGTCGGTTTGTCTTATTTTTGTCCCAAGATTAAGAAATTGTCCCATTTTGGTGTATTTCCTAAGAGATTATATGTCACACCCCAATCCCGACATACGTCCAGAATTGACACGTGACGTCACCAAAAATCCGTATCTATCATACCTCACCTCTGGGATATGGGTAAAGCACAACTCAATAATCGAATCGCATAGTAATTTTTCGTATGCTTTATGGCTGCATCTAACTTCCCCGTTAGACTACCTATGTACCCTAAACAGGGATCAAGCCATTCGTAGTTCGTCATGCATAATAATTGACATATAACGTAGTCCGATTAAGTCGAAAGGCATAACATTTCTCAATCAATCAATAGAACTTGACAAGCATGAAATTACTAGACTCAGGGTTACATAACAAACCCACCTAAAAATCATGATTTCCCCTCCATCAATATATAGGTCATTATGTCGCAACATGATACCGCAATTCACAACATATATCATTTCAAAGAACCAACGATGTACAATACCATTCTCTAGCCACATTTATCAACAAGTCTAATCATAACAATAACAATGATATCCAACATAACAATCCCACATGACGATTAACATTTCCACTTCATCCATCACATAAATCACCACGTTTCCCGCATAAAATCTCATTTCATAGCGTGTAACATATTTAAGAATTAACAAAGTACATATTATTCTCTAGAAATATTAATCAACTAAAATATTCATAATAACCACACTCATATCCAATGTCATTCCACATTCCCGTCAATTAATCAATTCATGAATCTAAGATGCACGATCTTAGCATTTAATTACGTTATTCAAACAGTGCGATAACATAACATTTCATGAATTAACCAAGAAACTCTATATAATTGCCCACTTGGATTATGAGTAATAAACATGGTAATTCTAATTTATATTCACAATATCTATTGTGGTAATTCCCATCAACGGAATCCAACAACATCGGGTTCCGGACCACTCAACAGAACCAAAATATCAAGCAGTTTCTCATAATCTACCCATACCTGTCATATGTAAAGTCAATGCCAATATTATGGAATTGGTACACTGGCAAATCAGGCACTTAGATAAGCTGAGAGGCTCGGGTGAGTGATAATAAAATAAGCATGTGAGACAATAATAAAACCAGCCATCAATCACAATTTATAAACCTTGAATATAAATCATTCATAAGAAATCAATACCAAACTTTTGAAAACTCTAAAGGAGTCACCTAGACATCCAACGGTTCGTCTGAAACAAATCACAATATCTCACAACCATAATCTCATACAACACAATGAAAAGTACGGCTAGAGGGATGTAGTTCGACCGAAGCCTACGTAAGTAACCAAACAGGAAGTGGCCCCCCAAAATGGATTAACCAAGCAGAGCCACCCCCAAGAAAGTAACCCAGCAGGCCCTAACCCCCCAATGCGGATTAACCAAGCAGAGTCACTCCTACAGCTGTTAGGAAGTGATCACCCAATGTAGATTAACCAAGCATGATCACTCCTAAGCATACATGGCCATAAGGATTGTCCAACGCGGATTAACCAAGCACGATCCATGCATATAGTATGGTCCCCCAATGCGGATTAACCAAGCAGGGTCCTAGTCCACTACTAGCCCTCACCTTTCATCAAATCAAGCCAATCATACAAAACAAACCATATTTCCAATATGCACGTCAAATCCCACTTCATAAACTACCTCGATGGTTAAATATAAAAATTAACAATTTATAGGAAACATAATTATAAAACCATTTCATATTCACATATATTAAAATCACTCACATTTCAACATATCATACCATCTGTGCAAATCAACCACCTTTCAAATATGCACGTCAAATCACATATCACGATCATCATCAGTACACAAGCCAAATCATGTTTAATAAACATAGGTCTATGACTAAATATATATATATATATATATATATATATATAATCACATTTCAATAAAATCACATTATAAAACCAAGTCAAATTCACAGATGATACCAATATAAGAAATCAAGGTAATAAACATATCGCATATGTTCAAGTCACTCTCTAACCAATGTAGACCCACTAGACTTCACTTAAGTCTCCCATAGTACTAATTTTATTATTTAGAATGTATCGAGACATGTTGACCACCATTCAACTCTCGGTCAACGATAGGGTCCACCACTCTACGTAATTCGATCTTGAAGATCCGCTCATCGGATTTATGATCCATAACTTCCCAAAGTCCACATTATGCATCTAGAATAACATACTAAAATTTTCTTATGATCCAACGGTCGGATTGTCGTCAATCACACAAACAAGTGGTTGTCCAAATTGATCACCACACCAAACAATTGAATCTTTGGAAACCGAGCTAGACATAGGTTCACAGGGTCACTAGAAGGTATTTGAAACCTAGACAACACTCGTGAACGATCCCACGCACCACCACATGCGATGGTAGGCAAGATGGAGGGTTTAGAAACCCCGAATTTTCAACATTAACTAGATGAGCTCAAATTTATGTGGTAGCTAGAGCTCAACAAGGGAAACACTTTTCACAACTAGGCCAACGATAAATTCTAACTGGAAACCGTCCAAATTCACCGGAGAAAACCCGATTTCTAGGGTTCTAAACACCCAACTCTAAAATGAATACAAAAGCACAAACTAAGCATACCAACTTAAAGATTATGAAGAGTAGATGAAGTTTCATACCTCACTCGAAGGAAAGGGTTGTCGGAATCACCGGAAAAATGATAAAACCGCCGAAAAACTCGTGGACTTTGCGACCTCGAACTACAAAGATGGAAAAGAAATTGGAAAATCTAACATACAGAGATGTAGGGTTCGTCAAGAGTTTTCCATGGACACTAAGATCACCCAAAACGAAGCTCGGATGAAGAAGATACAAGTGGGTCAAGTTTTGTGGGTTTATGGGTCCAATTCTCCCCTAAAACGGGTTAACAGCAGCTTTTTCCTTCCATTTTTCAGAAACCTCCCCCTTTTTCTGGAGGTTTCACTCCAATTATAGCATTTTGGTAAAATTACCAAAATACCACTAACTTCAAACGACTCTAACTTCTCCATTCTGACTCAGAAATAAGATGCGTTTACGCCTACGCGCTCATGGAATCGAACTCTACCTAACCAATTCAAGAGTTGACCGAAAAGGTCGAGAAAATTTGAAATGACTAAAGTACCCCTCATTTTGTTTTTCTCAAATTTGGAGAAATAAAGAACTAGTTCCAATCAAATCTTCGAAATACGTCAAGAATAAAATAAAATAAAATAATAATTTTGGGGATGGGATATCACATCATAATTAAATATAAACATCTTATTCCTACAAAAAATAGGACTCGTAGAAAATTTACTAGTTTGTAGTATCGTGATTTTCAAACTTTCAAGAATCAAATGTTTTTCATCCCAGTGTCACACCCCTAAAGTGAGGATTAAGGGACATTTTCATACTTATGTTAGGCTTTCTATCATAACCTACATTAACACGTAATGTGACACCCACGTGGATAATGACTGGGCATCACGTGTTAATATGGCCCCACATGGACATTAAAAATTAAAAAAGCTAAAAATTAAAAAAAAAAAAAAAAACTAAATATCTGATGAAAGCAGAACTCTAGGTTTGGCCGGGGTCGGTTGCCGTGTCCTCTTCTCTCCCCTTTGCTTCTTTTCACATCGCCTCTACTATTGTTTCTCCCAATCTTTAACTATGGTCTGTCCAATTCCTCTATCCCCGAGGGTAAACCTTTTCCCAGCTATCCCTTGGTCCGATCATCAACCATGTTTCCTATTGAGATCGTGTGTAAAGTTATGGTGCTTACACCAATTCGGGTGTTTCCAACACCACTACTTTTCCTTGTTGTTTGCCGGTTCTAGCAGTGTCGCTCGTTGGTTTCCACAAGCTTTATACCTGTAGTTTGCTTCTATCACTCTGTTTTCGACTATCCCCTGTTTATGGTTGTGCTCATGTATTTTATCGGGATTGGAGGTGGCGTTTGGTGAGGCATTACTCTGCGGCAATGGATAGGGGTTCGTTTAGATGGACTGGAAAACTGATGGTGGAGATGGCGGTGGAAGCTTCCTGGTTTCTTGGCTGCTATGTAGTTTTCAAGGCCTTACTGTTTTGTTGGGCTTTCTCTCTGTTTGTTTTTAGTCGTAGGCCTTTTTTTGTTTGTTTATAGGTGTTTTTAGGCCTTTGTTTTGCTTGTAAGTAGTGTTGGTTGTTTAATAAAATCTCCATTTGACAAAAAAAAAAAAAAAAAACCCCACCTAAAATCCCAAATTATGGAACCCATAACGAGTTCCTTCCAAACCCTAGCAGAGCGTAGTTGAAAATTGTTGCTCGAACGCCTTTGCACGCATTAGCACGACGGCATAGAAAACTGCTAACAACTCATGGACTGCTACAAAAAGTGCTCGGCTTTGCAGCACCGCCATCTTCTCGCCGTAATGCACCTCATCCTAACAGTCTAGTCCATATCCCTCATTCTGTCTGCCTAATTCATCGCCGCCATCTTCGAAATCAACGACATGTCGTCCTCCTCGTCCTAGACCTGGACCCCACCACCACAGCCACATTGTTGTGTTCTTGGCCATGGTGCTCTCGCTGGTGCCTCTTGGGACCATCTCGTTGGCCAAGCAGCGAGGTAGTGTCGATGTTGATTGAACTTCTAGAGAGAGAATAAGCTATCCATGCCTGCCATGAGGGCCTTGATAAACTGCGTAGGGGTTTTGGTACGGTTTTGTGATTTGAAGGCAAGTAGGGACAAATTACCACGTGGTGCCCAATCATTATCCACATGGTGCCACGTCACACGTTAACAGAGGTTCTGACTGAAAGCCTAACAGAAGTATAAAAGTGTCCTACAATCCTCACTTTAGGTAATGACACTAGAATAAAAAATAAAAAATAAATTGATGTATGAATGTTTCAAAATCACAATATTTCAAGGTAGTAAGTGAGAATTACCCTACAATTTATGACTTATATCACATTACCCCACAAGTTGGTGCATAGATATCTAACATATCTAACATGCCCAACTTGACGAATGAGTCATTAAACACCCTACTACATACTGCATGAGTAAGAACATCCGCAATTTTCCTCTTGAAATTCTCCTTGTCAAAGTGTCGATCAACCTCTACATACTACTTATTCTATCATGTTGTACATGATTACCTTCTATTTTCCTTGTAGAACTTACTATCACAATATAATTTCAACACTATCTTTGGTTATAAACCAAGACATCCCAAGAGTTTACGTAACCAAAGAAGGTCATAAACTCCTTGTGCCAAATTCTTATATTCAGCCATGGTAGAAAACCTTGACACCACTTGTTGTTCTTATTACACCACATAACCAGTTACCTCAAACAAACGTAAATACCAAAATGTAGAATGCCTATTAGTAACATTACCAACCCAATTTGCATTTGTAAATCCGTCAACTTTAAGGTACCCATGTCTCCTACATAGTATTCCTTTACTAGGTGCATACTTCAAATACACTAAAATAACAATTACAACAGCCATATGATCCTCACTAGGTAGGTGAATAAATTAACTCACAACACTTACAACATATACAATATCAAGATGAGTGTGAGCAAGATAAATTAATCTTTCCACAAGTCTTTGATATCTACCCTTATCAATTAGAAATTAATAAGGATAAATACCTAAGTCTACTTTACATGTTTCTTTTAGCAAATCCAACACATGTTTTTGCTAAGACAAGAAAATACTTTAAGTCCTCAAATCTTTCATCCCAATTTAGATTCAAGATTTGCCTGTAACTTCTAATCTCTTATGAATCATCTCCAGTAATAATCATATCATTCACGTAATTAAAGCAGTTATTTTTACCATACCTACGCTTCATAAACAAAGTGTGATTTGAATGAATCTGGCAATACCCGTATTTTTTCATTGCTTTAGTAAACCTGTCAAACCATACACGAGACAATTGCTTAAGCCCATAGAAAGACTTACGCAATCTATACACCCCAATATTACTACTTGCACCATAACTTGGTTGGAAAACCACATACACTTCCTCTTCCATGTTCTGGTGAAGAAACACATTCTTCACATCAAACTGCTTAAGAGGCCAATACATATTTGCAACTAAGGAAATCAAAACACGTACCTGATACATCTTTAATACCGGAGAAAAAGTTTTTGGTAATTTACACCATACGTTTGAGTATACCTCTTAACCATTAACCTTGATTTGTATCTAACAATAGCTTTAAAAACTAAAATACTTGCTTGTTATTATATTTGGAAAAATAAAAACTCTTTTGATTTCTATGATATCGAATCAAAGTGTCATCCGTCGATCCTCCAAAAAAAAAAAAATAAAAAAAAAAATAAAAAAAAGCAGCAAAGTTCATTCAAGCGAGAAATGGAAAATTCATGGAAAGTTACAAACCCCCTCCACGAAATAGTGCACCTACACTCCTCGATGTTGTTTTCAACTGGAAGACCAAGAGCTAACTATTGAGACTTTCGGTTATCTAAACACATAATTTGTGAAATGGTTCATGCATGTTTCCATCAGCCTTGTACTTGATCTTAAACACCCAATGACAACCAACATGTTTCTTCTCTTTTGGTAACTGCACTATCTCCAGGTTTTGTTTTTATGCAAACCAGACATTTCTTCATCCATAACTTGTCTCCATTTAGGATCCTGTAAGGCTTCTTCCACTTGAGTTGGAATTTTAATTGACTCTATATAATTTACCAGTACTTTACGCTCAGGTGCAATGTGCTTACAAAATACATAATTAGCATTTGGATACTTCACCTTTTCTACGTGAGGGAACTTGTCAGGTGGCACACCTGGATGTTGTGCCAGTTACAATTTATACTCACAATAGTATTTGGCTTAGTTGAATTATCATCTAAAATACTTACCTGCAGAATATTTAAAGGAGATGGAACAGACACTACAGAGTCAGAGATAGGGCAATAGGCTACTGTGGACAATGATATCATCTACTGTTCTACAATTGGCAGCTCTGTACTAGGAGAAATTTTTAGGAGTGCCGGGTACACCAAAAAATTTTGGTGTACCCTCACTCATAATGGTGTACCTTCACTTTTTGTACCCTCACTTATTTTTCAATAAATAAATAAAATCAAATTCTAATGAGTGAGGGTACACCAAAATTTTTTGCTGTACCCGGCACTCCTAAAAATTTCTCCTGTACTAGACTTGATGTTATGTACTACGCTCAGTGTTGGGTTGCTGCACAGTACTGGGCTCGATGCTTGGTTGTTGGCCTTATCAAGTCCAAAACGGAGCTATAAACTTCAAAAGCATTTGCAAACACCTCTTCAATCACAGTTATGTTTCTCTTATCTCCCCTTGGAGAACATTGTAACCAACATACATCATCTAAATCATCATTCTTTCATTAGATGACCTAAATTGGATAGAGAATGAGCATAAAAATATGCGGACTCAGACATGGTCACATTCATTATAACATACATACACCGAGTGGATGGGTGATAACACTTGAATCCTTTTTGCTAAGTTGAAAAACTCAAAAATACACAGCGAAACACACACAAATCAAGCTTACTAGGGTGGACTTTGTGGATGAGAACATAAGACTGCACAAGCAAATATATGAGGCAACAAAGTATTTGTAGAAACTACATGAACATGTTGGGTAGGTACTTGAAGTGTTGTTTTAAAACTCAAGACCCGCGAGAACATTCGGTTCATAACATTAACCGCATATACTACTGCTTCTGGCTATAAGCATTTGGGAACAGATGCACCAATAAACAACACACGGGCCCGTGTCCAAGATATGGCAATTCTTCCTTTCTGCCGCCTCATTTTGTTATGGGTTGGAGGACATGTAGTTTCAGGAAAAATCCCATGATTTTGTAGAAATTGGGATAACTCAAAATTCATATACTACACATCATTGGCAGAAAGCAACACTTTAGTATCAAAAGAATATGGAGTTTTAACCATCTGACAAAATTACAAACTATATAACAAACATCACTTTTATTCTTCAATACACACAACCAAGTCATACAGTCATACAGGTGCAATTATCCACGAAAGTAACAAACCACCTAATTCCAAAAGTAGTACTAATAGGGAAAGTCCCCACAAATCAAAGTGTAATAGTGCAAACAGAAACAACTTTTAATTCATACTGGAAATGAAGCATAGTGGATTTTAGCTAAAATGCATATTGCACACTTCAATTCCAAGTCTTTAATGTTGCGAAATAAACTAGGTAACATGTGCTTCAAACAACCAAAAGATGCATGCATGTCCCAATCAACAATGCAATAACCACAAATTTTGTAAATTACTATCACGCGACATATGAACCAAATTATCACTTTTAGGAACCACGTCATCCATATAATATAACCCCCGCCCCTCTCTTAGTGCCACAACCAATGATCTTTGTTTGAATATCCTCAAGCAAGCAAAATAAAGGATGAATTAATATAACACAATCCAATTGTTCAATAACTTGTGGTGCAGATAGTGAATGATAGGACCACGATAAACAGCGGTATAAGAAAAGCGACGGTGTTAGACATAGTGTTCCCACTCCGACAATAATAACATTTATATCATTGACAGTTGCTAAACAATTTCTCTAAGGGTACGTCATATATTGAAGCAAGTTCCAATAAAGGATAAAGTAGAGACTAGAGATGATAACATTTCCTTATTCAAGTGACATTGGCAAAGAAATGTCATTGTACTTCCGTTGGTGAAAGTGAAAATATATCATACAAGATCCCATATTCGAAAAAGTTTTACAAATAACTACATCATAAGTAGTTTACTGTTAATAGCACTTAGGTCTTTTAGGCTAAAAATCCACACCCCAATGAAGGTGGAGTTGGGGATTAATACTTACATCGGATTCAGTAAAGAAAAGAAATTAATTAAATTCTTCTTGTCATTTGAGCAAAAGTTAAACGAGTCTCCTCTCCTACAGTTGAAAATCAAGGGTCCATTAGTACCCTTTAATTTAGATATATATAGAGCGAGCAGAAATTAAGTGAAAAAACAAAACCTAGTGCTTTAAGTATTACAAGTTGACTCTGTGCACTTAATCAATCTTAATTTATAATCAAGTGACAACCAGCTGATGATTACGACCTTGACGGTTAGCACTGATTTCTTATCCATAACAGCACTTAGATTTATGTTGACTACTGAGCTGCCTACCAAGATTCATAAATCTATTTAATTACCAAGGTTGGATATTTCAAGAGATAACCGACAATCATAAAATACTTAAATGAGTATTCATTGTGTTCCTTATAGATTAATTAAAAATTTTGAAAAAAAAAATTAATCGCTTAAATAGGAGATTTTTTTTATGTGTCCATAACGCATGAGCCGACACATCACATGTCATCTAATAAGTTTTATAACTTGACAAATAATTTGTTGTTTGCTACTACCTAGTCATGGTGGATAGGGTTTGTGTGCGGGCTTAGGGTCAAACTCAACCGCCACGTACAATCAATCACTTTAACTCCTGCTACTAGATTTGATTGAAGGGAACTAGTACTATAAGTGGAGATAAATTTTTTTTTCCCCAAGTGTCTTTCATGTTGTATTATGCAATGTGGTGTATCGATGTGTTTTCCATGACACTAAAATTTTCTCCTTAAATAGGTATTGGATATTGAACCACTGTTGAGATCAATGGAAGGAAATATACATGGATCATTCACCCAAAAAAAAAAAGATCCATATTTTGATATAATTGTCCTCTAACAGTACATGCGAGGATGAGAAGAATGTTACAAGCTTGTCAAATTTTATGTCTTTATAAACAGTTGCATGCTCCATAATTGGTTTTTTTGTGGAATTTCAACTTTTTTCATGGTATCAAAGTATATTGGTCAATGTGTGAAGTCCAATGGTCATATGAGCTCCATGTCATGTGGCTTGTGCTGTATTTTGAAAAAATGCTGCACCTGAGGGGCGTGCAAGGATTTGAAAAAATGCTAACATCCAATTTGTGTCACGTGTTGAACTTGCAAATTTTTCGCATGTAAACTTTGTGTGAAGAGGTGAAGAAATGTCCCACATCGAAGCTTACCAAACTTTGTGTGTCATTATAAGGAGTTAGGTTATTCTCCATATTGTCAATCATTTTATGATCAACCTCAACTTCTTTCATTTTTTGTGCTAATTTTGTGTGTTAAATCCAAAACCACTTCGTTTTTATGTTTAAGAAGTGCTTGAGATCTAGAGTTTAGTATTTACGATTTATATTATTGTTAAATGAAAATGTAGCAAGTCAACACTAAATTGATGCATAAACAATCTAAATCCCTAACAAGACATTTCTGGAGTTTAGGATGTCGACACAGTAGCAATATTTAAGATTACGTCGTTTTGAATTTTCATATACAAATGGTAAGCAGAATATTTTACATTCATAAATGCGTCTTCAAGTAGATCTTAAACTCCAGAAATGCATTGTTAAAAAGGACACTTGTAGACCTAAAACTAAAAACCTTGTTTATAATTTAGAAGTAAATTTAATTAATTTTGTCAAACTTTGTGAAAAAGAACTTTGATTTTTGAAAGTGGTTTTAGGTTATGTTCGGAGGGAGCGATTTCTAAGTTTCTCAAGCATCCGGGCAGTGGGTAAATTTTTCCAAGAGTAGTGTTGCGTTTAGTGCAAATGTGGGCAAGTGGTGGAGCTGCATGAATGCTACTTGGGGCTTCCTATCTTTGTGGGGAAAAATAAGAAACAAACTTTTTCTTATATCAAGGAACGAGTCCTGAATAGGCTATGTGGGTGTAAAGGAAAATTTTTTAGTAGTGCAGAGGCAGGAGCTTCCTATCAAAGTGGTTGCTCAGGCTCTACCAGCGTATGCTATGAATTGATTCTTGCTTCCCAGGACCTTCTGTGATGATCTTCTCAACTTGTTGGCTAGATTCTGGTGGGGCAGTGATCCGAATGCACGGAAGATTCATTGGTGGTCTTAGGATAAGCTTTGTAAATCGGAGGAGGGGTGAATGGGCTTTCAAGATTTATTTGCAGTTAATTTAGCGGTTTTGGCCCAGCAGGGCTGACGTATTGCCCAGCAAACTGGTTCTTTGGTGGCACAATTTTTCAAGGCTCAGTATTTTCCCATGGTCTCATTTTGGGAGGCCCCGTTCCGAAGAGCGGTTCGTATTACTGGTCTAGTATCCTTAAAGGCACGGGAGGTTTTGGTCCATGGGTCTAGATGGGTTGTTGGAAATGAAGAGTCTATTCAGGTGTGGAAGGATAGATGGCTACCCCGGCCTCACTCATTCAAAGTCCAGTCCATTGATGTTGAAGACAGGAGGACATGTGTGTCGAGGAGCTTATTGATACGAAGTCTTGCTCATGGAAAGTGGAAGTGTTACAGGAGTTGTTTTCAGAGGAGGAGGCGGGGTTGATTTGTATGATGCCGATTAGTTTTCACTTACCGCCGGATCGATTTGTATGGCACTATAACTCTCGTGGTGCATATAATATTAGTAGTGGCTAGGGAGGTGGTGCAATCCCCCTTGGTGGGTGCATCTACGTCGAAAGGGAGCAATGCTTTTTCACCCCTTTGGAAGTCCATATGGAGGTCTAAGATTCCCCCTAAGGTAAAAAAATTTACGCGGAAAATTAGTCATGACATTATTCCAACCAAAGTTAATCTTGCTAGGAAGGGGGTGCATCTTGATTTAGGGTGTGGGGTGTGTTCGGGGCATCCTGAAACGGATGGGCATGCGTTCCGGGAGTGTGTGTTTGTGCAGGAAGTGTGGGTGGGGTCTCCGTTGGGGGCTGGTATATTACCGGAATCGGGGGTGTTAATGTGGGAGTGGCTTTTATCAGTAGTTGAGACTCAAAAAACTAAGTTTGATTTGGTTTGCTTGGTTCTTTGGGGTTTGTGGCAGGCTCGTAACCCCTAGTCTGGGATGGGCAATGTGGACAACCCATGGAGGTTGTGCAGAAGGTAGTGTGCTGGTATCAGGCGTTTTTAGCAGCCCATGTTTTGCCGAAGGTCTCCAAACTGGTTCCTCACCTCAAATGGATGACCCCCACTGATGGGTGGGCTAAAATTAATGTTGATGGGGCCACACGGCTGGAGTTGTGTTCGGGAGGAGTGGGTGTGGTGTTGAGGGATGGGATGGGGCAGTTTATAGTAGCAGGAGCTTGGAGGAAAGAGGGTATTGGGTTGGCTTTTCAAGTGGAATTTGAGGCGGCCTTGGAAGGGTTCGGTTGGCGGGGAGGCTGCAGATTAAACGGGTTATTGTGGAGAGTGACTCCACGCTCGCTATAGCTGCTATCAATAACTACTCTCAGGATTTGGCCGTGTTTGGTTTGCTAGCAGAGGATGTCAGGTTTGTGGTGGAGTTGATTTTCCTGATCTAATTTGTGCATGTGCCAAGAACATGTAACGGGGCTGCCCATAGATTAGCTAAGTTTGCCATTTCAATTGGTAATGAATTTGTATGGTTAGAGGACCCTCCAAATATCATTCAGGACCTCCTCAACTAGGATCTTATGTAGTACGTTGGTTTTCATTAATATATCGCGTTTCTTTCAACAAAAAAAAAAAAGAAGTTTAGCTTAAATTGATAAGGGATGAAGTACAAAACACAATGATAATTTATTGGCACTCTAAACATCTAACTGTACACTTCAAATTTTTTTATATTTAAAAAGAAAAATACTCTTATGAAGAGTGCACAATTAGATTTTTTTAGCACAATTAGATTTTCGGAGTACCATTAAGTTCCCTTCATGATTATTGCAAATGCATTTGTAAAGGGTTTAATTATTGCAAACACATTTCACATGACTATCAACCTTTGTATAATGCTTCTAAAAATCATTTCTCATCCCCACTATTTAAATTTTGTCGTCCACTCTTAACTAGTTCGGTCTCAATATTTTACAAATAGAAAATTTCTCACGCAAACATTGCCTTACTATTTTTAAAAAATAGTGCCAAACTTGTCTTCAACTTGTGGGGCTAGTTGTTGCCGTAAGCACCAAATAGGCCATTTGTTGTGCTCCATTTTTCAAGTGATATTTAAAATAAGAACGATTCTTGCCGACACAAACATGAATGAATAGCAACACAAAACTTCTAGAATACTACTTCTGGTTTGTTTGCATTGGCCACAAAACCTAGATTACTCAAATACAATAAACGTTTGGTTTGTATTTTCTACTAAATATAAAAAGTTCAGACTACATAATTAGATTTATAGACGGTCAATAACAAATTCTTTTTTGTAATACTTCAATTACACAATGCTGCTGACCTTTTCTTGGTAGCCCATAGTGTTTTCATCAAGCTCAAGAAACCTGTTCACCCACTCCAACCCATAAGAACCTTCGGCAGAGAAGTCAAAGAACTCATTCACATCAAAGTTCGTATCGGCGCAATCGTTTGATGCTTTATGGGAAGGTTTAGTAGCAGTAGCAGTAGCAGTCTTCGTCGTCGTGTCTTGGGCTGTTGAAGTCTGCGGTTTTTTCTCCTTCTGACTCATTTTTTTGCTCAAATGAGAATTCCAGTAATTCTTTATTTCATTGTCTGTTCGGCCTGGAAGTCTCCCGGCAATCAAGGACCACCTATACAATACCAACTTATGGTCAAAAACTTTCTCGTCTGACATGTTATGCTATTAGATTGTCAATATACATGGGATCGTTGTCTAATTATTCACTCAAATGTGCGGTCTAGATTGACATTCAGACAAGAAACTGTTGACAATGGTGACTAAATTAAATCAATTACCTGTTTCCTAATAGTTTATGAAGTCTAATTATCAAGTCCTCTTCATCATCAGAAATGTTGCCTCTCTTAATATTGGGTCTCAAATAGTTCAACCATCTCAACCTGCAACTCTTCCCGCAACGATTCAAACCTGCAGGAGAAGTAACAACAAGAGATTAACCCTATTGTTTGGGCTCAAAATTAACGTGGATTAGTTAATTAACTAACCTGCTATTGAAGCAACTGTCTTCCACCTCTTTGCACCATGAATTTCAATATATTCTGCAAGTTTTCTATCTTCCTCCGCTGTCCATGCTCCTTTGTTCATAACCCTTTTTGCTGACCCATCGTTCTTTCGAGCCATGATGTACGTACGTAGGGGGGGAGGGAGAGAGAGAGAGAGAGAGAGAGGGAAATTTGGTGTTAGATGTATCAGATATTAGCAGGAGAGACTGATTGTTGGCTATCAACAACTTCTGGGGGTTTATATCCTGCTGGTTGGTACGGTTTTCTGAGAAGAAAATTGGAGGGTCAATGAGTACTCCATCAATCTAGCTACCCTTCCAAGAGAGAGAGAAGTTCCAAGTCCCAAAAACTCACAACTACCGGTTAGGAGTCAGAAGATTGTGTGAGTGAGGAGTTGAATATGAATCCTTTTATATTCATCTCTTTGTCCTTCGAGACACGTTTGTCATTATTTTTCACTTGTACAGTGGTCTGATCTCATGAATATATATTGTTTGTTATCCTTCAATATCTAAAGAAAAGATGCTTTCCCTTAAAAGGAGGCAGATTATCTGCCCTCCTGTTTGGATATCTTTTCCATCTCTTTTTATTTGTGTGGTTACAGTTAAATCATTTTAACATTTTATATTTCTATTTCTTTTTGTCTTATTATCTCTATAAAAAAAATTAATATATAATGTTGACGTGGCTTAACATTTACCGTCCAAAATAGGAGGGGATGGGAAGGGCATCCAAACAGGAGGGCAGACAATCTGCCTCCCCCTTAAAAACCAATCCATTTCAGTCTTTCAGTGCCACCAAATTATATGTTATACAATACAACAACAAAAATTCCCAAAATTGAAAATTTTCATGAACCCTTTATCACCTTATAGTTTAGCGTTAATTTCTGTGTCAATATTATAAAACATTAGCCTAAAACATGAGGTAACAGAGAGTGCTCGATAAAAACTCTCACTTTGAGAGTCTCCTTAACATTTGTCATACAGCAAATATATATATTGTCACATATCATGTATATACGGAGTGCAAGAATAATATATATTATCACATATCATGCATATATGGAGTGCAAAAATAATCTAACGCGTAGAAGCCGATAAAAATAAAATTATAATTCACTTCATTAGTAAGCTTTTCCTCTATATCATAATTTCAATGTTCTACTAACAATAAAATTTAATTCAACAATAATCATGTATTTTATGAAAATAGTGACCCCTATTTATATTTTTTTATTAGAAATTTAAAATCTATATAGAATATTAAAATAGTCTTTTTCTTTTTCTCTACTATATATATGGTGGAAATTAAATATTATTCTGCCTGTATATGTCATAGGAGCTATTGAAGACCTTGGGAAGAGAGACGCGGGGGGTGGTGGTGGTGGTGGTGTGGGGCACATGGTCCCCTTCAATTGCTTAGAAGAGGATCCGGATCCCTTCAATTGTGCCTGAGGCTCTCTTTGCTAGTTGTATACTGTCTGTAATATTATATTTGATTGTCATGTGAATTTGTGTACAAAACAGTCAGAAAACTTGATTGATATGAGAATTTGTGAACCACAGTATATTAAACTCTATACTCTTTTTCTACTATATAAACTTGTGGAAAGGCAGAGTGTTGTCTTGATACCAAAGTTTTAGAAGACGCTAGGTGTTAGTCAGGTGATGGGCTAAGCCTCTAGGTGGCTAGGCGACACCTAGGCGGATTTAAGTAAATTTATTGTACATCGCATAAATGAGTGCCTATTTATACTTTAAAAATACATAATTATATTGAGATACATAAATTGCATGGTAAAATGATATACAAATTAAGTATTATAACATATTGAAAATATGGAGAACAAGCATTTAATGAGTGTTCATCCAAATATTCAACAAGTCTCTTACAATTTACTGAACAAAAATAAAATGTAAAATAAAAGTTATCAATTTTCTGTCTAAATGAGAGTCACAACCTAGGCAAGTGCCCAGGCGGACACCTAGGTGGGCTAGGCGGACGCCTAGGAAGGTATAAGCACCATTTCTTGATTTTCAAACACTTAGGCCCAGCCGCCTAACGACTATACGGAAATTTTTAGAATGGTGCTTGATACGCATGCAGGCCTCCGGCCCTTGTTGTATTCAATCATTAGTTTAAGCCTCTTTGGGGTCAAAACGGAAAAAGAAAGTAACAATTTTGGAGTCCAAAGATCACAGATTAATTGAAGGTGTTTCTAAATGCATGACCGTTACATGTTTCTACTAATTAATCGAATGATTGTGCTACTAGTTAATCGAAGGTGTTAATTCGCAGGAAGTAGTCATTTCAACAGTCTTCCTTAGATATACGGGTGTTAAATATCTTGCCCCCGACCATTCCGGTCTAATAATAAACTTAATTTGGGCCTTAGTCTGGGTTCATAATTTCACTAAAAGACCAAAACATTTTTTTCAACACAACATAGCAAAAATCCTCAATTCTTTTTTCCCTTTTCTATATGCCTTTTTTTCGTTTTCAACAAGAATTCTCCCCCGCAGTTTTTTCTTCACCTGAGTGAAGAGTGAAATTTAACTAATTGAGATTTAGTTAAATCTCAACCATTCACACGTGAAAAAAAATGTGCGGATAAGTAAAGCTCTGTATACACCATCCTTTGTTCTATCCCCTAAGGTACATTCCGAAAGCTTTTTTCAATATACTATATACAGCAGACAATAACAAAACCATTACAACCTTCTTTGACGCCAACATCCTCAGATTCACCCTCAATCCATGTTTCCTCATTAGCTTCACCATTGCCACTCCCAACATCATAAGCCAAGAACCTACTGCCCCCAACACCGCCTTCATCGTATCCATCGGTCCAAAGACATTGCCCAAAACATCTCTCGACACTTCCACATATGTAGGGTCTGCTTGGCTGCTCTCTGACTGGTTTAGTCCAAGACGCTCATTTATCCAACTGGAAAACTCAACAAGCAATCTCGCGAGCCAAGCAACCTCATTGTCGGAGATGGGGCGCTTCATCCAGTCACCCCTGTATTTGACACCATCCAAAGTGCGGTTGCTCACTCTCCTCGGCTTGAATATTTCATCACGGGGTTGCGGTGGCTGTTTTGGTTCAGGAGAAAATGACAGTACCTTTACAGTATGCCCACCAAATAGACAGCTCACCTGAGCTTTCAAAGAGTCTATGCACTGAAGGTTGCGCGCACCATTATCACCGGAAACAGCTAGCAACTCAGATTCTGCACGTAATATGAACAGCTGCAATCACAAAATCGCAAACATTGGATGAGATCTTGTCAAGCAAACAGAAGTTTAGTAAACATACACAAATAGAGAAAAAAAAAAAAACAATAATAATAATAATTAATACCTGAAGCAACTGTTGCCCGCCATCTTCTCCATCACTGAACAATCGTAAATCTTTGTTCCAATTCTCATGCAAGAAAGACCCATCTGCATCACTCTCAGATAAGCCATCCTCCCAGTCCTGAGATACCAATAGATCACACAAAGAAAACCAGTCAAACACTGATTCAATCAGTTAGGCAATCAAAATTCTAATGCAAAATATTAGAGGAGAGAGACGTAATCCTACCTGCAGCTGTTCGCGAATCGGAGTAACAAATCTATATAAGCTATTAATTATCGATTTTCCTGATTCTGCTTGTTTGGAATGAAAAGCAGTATCCACCATCTTTAATAGGTCCATCAGCTCTTTGGATGATGTCAATATAGTTAGGATCTATACAGAAATGAAGAATAATCAGAAACAAAACCAAAGCAAAAAAAGTCTTCATATTTATTTCTGACAGATAAAAGATGAGTAATGCATAGGAAGTCGACCAAGGATATGCATGAATTATCATCACATTATTCTCAATTAAGTTCTAACATATAGTACTAGTTTTCTGTAAACATGTTGCTGATATAACCAAAATTTCCCTCTTACTGAAGTTTTAATATCCCAAACTTTGAAATAATGAACATTGTATGATCTTCAATTCTCAAGAATCACAAATCTATTTGTATCAGGAATGCATCTAGAAAGGTCAAAGCTCAATAAAACCTTAATAAAGACCTAGCCAAGTTGGAAAGTACGAAATTCCAATGAAAACAAACAATAGTTTAATATGAGTATTTTTAGATGATAATTTGCAAGTCATAAATTGATGGACCCCCATAAAAAAACAGCATCATTATCACTGATCTACATTCAACTATAAAGAGTAGAAAAAAAAAAATATCACCACCATTCAACTGACCTAATCAATCACTAAAATGGGCACTGCCAAACAGAAGACTTAGAGCTCAAAAAGTTAATTCTGGTACCCGTGGAAGTTACAGTCCAATGAAAAGCATCACATATTCATCCACCCCAGCGGTGGAAACATAATTCTGTTATGAATTTATAGTTATCGAGCTTTTCTTGCAACTAATAACAACCGTCATATCTAATGCAATCTGACAGTTTAAATTAAAAAAAATGAGCACATCAATAAGTCTCTGGAATCATCATCACCAGGAGAAGAAACTAAATCTCACAAAGGTACCTAATTTAGAAAAAGAAATGGTTAACAATCTGACCTTCAATACCATCTGGACAATTATTTCGGGATCAGTATGAAGAAACTTGTGCGCAAACCCAATGAAATGCATAACCAAGGAACTGTAGTACAAGTAGCTGGCCAGCACATAACCCTGCCAAGAAGGTGTATAACCATGGTTTTGAGGCTGCAGGTTATCATTTCTCCCATTCTTAGTTGAACCGCCAACAACAGCATCAAGCTCTGAAAAGTCCAAAATGATATCCCAAGGTTCAATATAGGTAATCCAAACCGAAAACACCTCTGATATATTTTTAATCAAAACCCCCACTGGACAAAATAAGAATGTCCTCAATATAAACCGGTACAGCGGCCTCTGTATCAGCAAGTTCCAAGATCCTGTACATGGTGAAACCGACATCACATCCCTCAACTTCAAGGCATCAAATGAACCCCTCTGCCTCGGACTGCCACAATGTTCCACATTCTCAATACCATCTCTATGCACGACCAAACCCACATTCAAGTATTTGACAAACAACTTCACCACCTCTCCTAACCCGGGGGTTGGAGGGGTCTCACCCAAAACTGATCGGAATGGGAACGAGACCCCAAATGACTTACACAGATTAACAGGTAGTGGTGAAAAATCATTATCAACCAACCAAAAATTCACCAAAGCATTCACAAAAAACTCTGCCTGAGCTATAACCGAGGTATCATATCCCGAAGAGTAATGTAAAAGCGAACTTCGGTATGGAAGGTGTTGATTCAAATCAGTTGCACCAACAAAAGCACGAAGATATGCATATAAAAGCCTAATATACAAGTTGCATTCAATTTTAACCTCCGCCTCACGCCTAGTGCTCGAAAACCCTGAAATTGATGAAACCCAATTCTCAAATTTAAACCTTCTGTTTCTTTTTATCGAAACAACATCACAATTCTCACTATTTCCTCGACAAACGGGATAATAAGCGAACCAAAACGCGTAATATTCAAAGACATTGAGCTGAACTTGATAGAAATTAGGTTTAATTGAGTCTTCTTTAACCCTATTTTTTAAAATTGGGGATAAATCGGATAATACCCGGATATCATTTTCCGAGGTGAGCATGAATCGGACCCATTCCGGCAACCGTTCAATAGGGAACACGTATTTGACGAGGGAGAGGCGATCAACGGCGGAGATTGCGTTGAAGAGGAGGCTATTGGGCGCGAGGAGGGCGAACAGCCTGTTGGCTAAATCTATGTCGTTGGACGCGAGGACGGTGTCAATCCAGCCGTTGGGTGAGGTGGAGGGGGCGGAGGGGGCGGAGGGCGAGGGTTGTTGCTGTGAAACTGGTTGTGGCGGAGGCGGGGGTGATGACGCTGCATCGTCGAAGCCGAAGAGCTTGCAGATGAGAGTTGGGAAGGTGAGGGAGAAGAAGTGGCGGGATTGGTCGGGTGAGAGGGAGTGCAGGAAAGACTCGATGGAGGCGCAGGTGGAGGAGATCTGGTGCGGGGCGGAGGAAGCGAGGATGGTGCAGGCGAGTTCTTGGGATTTGGAATGGGAATTGAGGGCGTACGAGTGCGGGAGCATGGTAAGGATTGTAGGGGCCGATTGTAGAGAGAGAGAGAGCGTGATGCTTTGATTGGTTTGGCTTCCTTCAATGGCCGCTAGGGTTTTTGCAGGGGAAGAGAGAGGTTTTGAAAGTTTTCAAATAAGAGGAGAAGGTGTGGCGAGTTTTTATGGGGGAATGAAGGGAGGGGCCCGAGGAGGTACGTGGCGCTAAACTAAGAGTCTACGAGTGTGACGTGGACTTGGTTGCGGGGTCCACTTAAATGCTTCGGTTTGGAAAGAGATCATCATGATCATCTAAACTTTTGAAATTTCATCTAACAACTCATCTGTTTTGATTACATAAAAATTATAATAACTTTTTATCATTGAATAAAATTTTAAAGATTCGGATCACTTAATACGATGGTATTAATACGATGGTATTAATACGATGGTATTAGTGAAAGAGATCCAGATTATTTTTTATTTTCCCTCGTTTCGTTACGAAAGGTTTTTTAATTTTTATTTTTATGAAAAAGAAATTTGTTTGGATGCGAAGGGGCGGGAAGGCTGTATTGATGTGGACGTGAGATGCCAATCGTTGGATGTTCCCAAATTTCAAAATAATTTTTTTTCTCTTTTATCTTTTGTTCTAGAGGAGTCTAATTTGAAGTCTTCAATGCAGGTCCGCATTCATGCCGAACTCATTGTAGCCGTCAGATATCATCCAAGGGTTGAGAATTCTAATCGGTTGACCGGTTGTAGACTTCCTTTTTCTTTCTCTTTTTGTAAAATGGGGGTGAATATCCCAAAAATACTACACCCTATCTTAAAAATATAAATTAGGCTGGTCGTAGCAACCCCAAAACTATTATTAGACGAAAAATCACTAATTTAAAAAAGTAAAACTCACGAAAAGTTAAAAAAAAAATTTAATTTTAATAAATAAAAAAAACAAATAAAGGTGTAGTGAATAGTACTAGAGAAAGATAAAAATGTGGTATTTCGTTACAATTGAACAGTACCGAGAGTTTTCGTTAAAACTCTCATTTAAAAATGAGGTTTTTCAAGAAAATAAAACTTAGGCATATTGCAGTCCTATTAGATTAGAAATGTGATTGTGTAAATATTAACATATCTAGGATATTCATATGGGATTCTACTATATCTCTTAGACTATATATTATTATCCTATTAGAGTTGTAATTCTATTAGGGTAAGGATTTAACATTCCTTACAACTATAATTAAAGGCATAATGGGGTGGAATAGAACACACCTCACAATTACGCATTTCTCTCTTATCTCTCTACATGCCGCACCCCCTTTCTTTCTGGCCTCCATAATTGTTCAGTAAATTATATCTACAACACGTTATCAACACGCTCTTGACGCTACACTAAAAAGAGTTTGTTCTTCAATCAGGGAAATATTACGTTTTAATCATTTTTTTTATAATTAATTTATTATTTTATTGAATTGATTTACATGCTATTGATTCAATTTAATTTTTTTTTTTTTTGTGTTGAACGTGATACAACGCATTGGAGATGCAATTCCAACTTTTTGAGAAAAATCTTCTACAGATTCAAAGGCTTTTGTCGTTTTATGCTGATCAAGTATGCTTAAAATAAAGAAGATATTTGAAACGGCCATGAAGTAAGAAAACATTCTCTATGATGCATGAACCCCCTACATTTACATTTACCTTCCGATATACATATATATATATATATATATATATATTGTATATGTTTCATATATTTGTCAATATATATATATATATACGTTTCATGCATTACGCAATTTTTGCTATGTAGAATTTGTGAGTCAACGAATCAAAAGAAATTAGAAGCAATTAGGGTTTTTCAAACCCTAGAATTCAAAAAAAAAAAAAAAATCTGGGAATTTATGCCAAACCTATGAGCCAAGCTGTGCCTAGCTGGCCTGAAGTCAAGCCAAGTCGTGCACCAAACTAAACCACAAATAGCAGCCTTCTTTTGGGCTTTGTTATGTACGGAATCCAAAGCCCAAACATTGGGCTTCTGTCATTTGACAAGCCAACAGTTGAATGGGCTCGCCTCGCGTTCCATCTGCAAAGCTTCGGCTTGTTATTCTCGTATTGGACCTGGTCTGATTACTTGAGTCTTTAGTGATAGGCTTCACGCCCGCGTCTCATTCCAGAAGCTAGCGTGTCGCTGGGCTTCTCGCGCTCCAGCCCAAAGCCAAAAAATGCTAGGCTTTTATTCGCCCACTCTAGTGGTCCGCCTACAGCAGCCTATGAGCTGCTGGTTCTTCCCATCTATTCGGGCCAAAACTACAGCAAGCCTGCAACTTGGGTTACCTTGTAGCCGTGTCCACAAGCCCAATGGCCTACATTTTTTTTTATTTGTTGTAGGGTTGTATGTTGTAGCCAGCCAACACGTACTAGGTTGCATTCTTTTTTCGACCCGATGCCATATTTTGACATCCCCTGCTTCTTAACCATACCTAAATATTTTTGGGACGTTTTTTGTTAATGCTAATTAAGTTATAATTCACTTGTCACTTGGCTCGCCGCCAATTGAAGCTAATAAGACCCGCATGTCATTATTTTGCTTCCATGCTCAACCCCATATGGTCCAAATCTATTAAATTAATTGAAAGTGACTAGCAGTCCATTAATTTGACAAGACATTCAAAATTATTGCCCTGAATATCACTTTTGGACATTAATGATTCAATCATTTATTTCTCTTCTTTGAACCGTTAACATCCTTTTGTAGTCCCGAAGCACTCACACTAAAGTTCCCGAAGCAACTCAAATCCATTGCACTTAAATCAACATATAATTATGTGTTATTGCAGGAACCTTTCTTTTATGAACTAAACATTCATAAACTAAATTGAATCTGTAGTTTCAAATTTAGTGCCTTTGAACATGAAGTTTAATAAAACAATACACCCATGAAAACCCTAATTTTTCATTTATACCATGTCTTAGAACCCCGAATGTTCTAACTTTGATGCTTATGGATATTTTATTTCCTATGGCATTATTCACAATCTTGTTCCCTTCATTCAGTGGATTGTCAAACCGTCACAAGTTTGATCTCACGAATTTGGACGTTTCTAACAAAAACCACTTTATGTGGGTACAAGACTTGAATCTCCACTTGACTATCAAGAAGTTGAGAAATCATTGTAGCCAACAATGGCATCGAAGAGCTGAATAAGCCTCCGCCATGATCTTCATTCAAAGATTTATGCCGAAGCATTACCCACAGAAGTACCTCCTGAACAAGGATTCCATGCTTCTTTGGCTCGCTCCTATGGACCGTCTAATCATGAAAGACATTACCTGAAGCAAACCATGATTACGTCCATGAATGAGTACGATTCTGAAGTTTATAGATCCAATAGAATTCCAACTCGATAATACTTTTTCTCGACCTTCCATGTTTCTAACTCGTTCCTGAGGCAGCGGTGTAGAAAGCGGAAGTTTACCAAATTCTTAGATCTGATTACGGCTGGAGTCTGCTAAATAGTGGTGTCCTGCTTCAGCAAAGGTGCACCAAACAGTATTGCTCTCCAGCTTTGCTTGGAGCCTACTGAATCCAATTTCGAGTCTATCTCTCTCACAATCTAATTTCGAGTTTGTTTTTACAATGTATGGTAGAATCATGGTACAGTTTTGGTAATGGTACGGTATTGTACCATACCGAAATTTCATGGTACAGTATTGGTAATAGATACCATTATCACAGTATTACCGCATTGTACCAAAAATATAATATAATATATAATATATCATTTATAAATTATATAATATATAATTATACAACACATATTTATAATGAGAAGTGTTATTGGCACTCCAAAAATTTCATTCTACACTCCTCAGAAGTGTATTTTTCTTTCTAAATATAGAAAGTTTAGAGTGTATAATGAGAATTTTGGAGTGCCAATAACAATTCCCTTTATATATATATATATATATATATATATATATATATATATATATATATATATAAAGCCTTTAAGGGAAGGGATCCCTATTTTTCAAAAAAAAAATAGGGACATCTTCTTAACTGTTAGATTTGGCTTTAATGAAATCCTGTGGTTAAGATTCTGTGGCCTGTGATTTAATCTCAGCCACAGAATTTCATTAAAGTCAAATTTAATGGTCAAGAGGGTGTCCCTTTTTTTTTTTGCAAAAGAGGGATCAAGGGCCTGTATATTTAAAATATTCCAATAATTTGAAAATAAAACTCTATGTTATAAACTTTCCTAGTTTAAGTGTGATTGTGTAAATCCTATATTAGATTTAATTCTAGTTATTATTTCCTATATGGACTCGTATTCCTTGGGGATGAAGGATTTCTTCTCCCTCTTCTTACTATACATAAAGGCATTATGTAGGGGAGAATAATACACACATCCCTCTACACAATTCTACAAACACATATCTCTTCTCCCTTTCTCTGTTGTCGGCCCCCTTTCCCCGAAACACACTTTCAATTTGGTTGAGACGTTCACTGTACGGTTTGAAGCAATCCGGAAGAATGTGGTATAACCGTCTGAGTGAGTATTTGACTAGTCAGGGCTATATGAACAACGAACTATGCCCTTGTGTATTCATTAAGAAGTCACATTTTGGTTTGCGATAGTCGCAGTATATGTCGATGACATGAATCTTATTGGAACTCCTGAAGAGTTCGCGAGAATTGATGCGCACCTGAAGTCGGAATTTGAGATAAAAGATCTAAGAAAGACTCGATACTATCTCGGTCTCAAGATAGAGCACCGTTCGGACGAAATCTTAATACATCAAACAAACTACACCTAGAAGGTGTTGCACCACTTTAACAAGGATAAAGCGGAGCCTACTAGTACTCCTATGGTCGTTCGATCGCTAGATGCAAAACAAGATCCCTTCTGTCTGAAGAACGATGATGAAGAGAATTTGGAGCCTGAAGTTCCTAATCTAATAATGATAGGCGTTTTATTGTACTTAACTCAATGCACTAGACTCAACATCTCCTTCGCTGTTAATCTTTGGGCAAGATACAGTAATGCACCAACATGCAGCCACTGGACTGGTGTTAAAGACATTTTCCGCTACCTTAAGGGTACTACGGATTTTGGCTTGTTCTATCCCTACAAATCCTCATGTGATGCCGCACCCCACACTTCTTGATTTAATACTCGCCTTGTTGGTTATGGCAATGTATGATACTTATTTGATATGCACACAACGCGTTCTCAAACGAGTTATGTCTTTACCGTTAGAGGCACCACAATCTCTTGGAGGTCAACTAAACAGACCTTAGTTGCCACTTTGTTTAACCATGCTGAAATTCTCGCCTTAAATGAAGCAACTCGGGATTGCATTTGGTTGAGAGCAGTTGTGGGCCATATTCGAAGCTCCTACAATCTTTACCCTGTCATTGATGTCCTAACGATGATCTATGAAGGCAATGTAGCATGCGTCAAATAGCTCAAGAAGGGTTACATCAAAGGAAACAACACCAAACATATTACGCCGAAGTTCTTCTTCTCACATCAACAACAAGAGCATTAGAAGATTGAAGTCACATAAATATGTTCACAAAACAATCTGGCCAACCTCTATACCAAATCACTATCGAATGCGACGTTTCAGAAGCTTGTTCATGGAATTGGTATTCGTAAACTTTATGAGTTGTAACATCGTATATAAGACCACAGCTGCATTTAGGAGGAGTATCTCAAAGAATACTTCCTTGATTTTAATGTACCTTTTTTCCCTACAATTAGGAGCATTCCCACTGGATTTTTGCTACCTAACTAGGTTTTAACGAGGCACCCACCTTGGGTTGATTATATCCCTGATAACGTCTCATAGACTTTTTATTTGACTTTGCATTACTCATGCATTTTTCCTTAGACTATGGATTTTGTCCCTACTCGGGTTTTTGTCATAGCCTTACGTTTTTTAGTGAGACTTACTTCTTTATGCAAGTTCCTACCTTATTGAGAATAACGTTGTTCCCAGAATCAGTGCCAACGAGTCGACTTCCTCAACTTCTACATGATGTCGAATCTACCTTGAGTATTTACACACTCAAGGATGAGTGTTGTAAACTTTCCTAATTTAAGTATGATTATGTAAATCCTAGATTAGATTTGATTTTAGTTATTTTTACCTATATGAACTTGTATTCCTTGGGGACAAAGGATTTCTTCTCCATCTTCTTACTTTAAATAAAGGAACTATGTAAGGGATAATAACACACACATCCCTCCTCTACACAATTCTACAAACACATCTCTCTTCTTTCTCTCTATGTCACCGGCCCCCTTCCCCTTGTCAAATAAAATAGGCTACAACACTCTACTTATATTAGCATTGTTGTTGGTGACTTTGATCTCTTAAGTTGGTGGAAATCAAACACAAAAGAGTTCCCAATTCTTTCACAAATAGCCAAGGATATCTTTGCAATCCCTACTTCTACCGTTGCTAATGAAAATGCATTTAGCCTAGGGAGGAGGGTTGTGAACCCTTTTAGGGCATCCTTGACTCCTAAAATGGTAGAGATACTAGTGTGTAATAGTGATTGGCCTAAGGCAGACGAAGTAAACTTCTACAAAGAACCAACAGAAGATATACTTCAATTTACAAGGAAATGGAAAAAGTGGAAACAAGTAAGATGTGCTTTAATTTTGGGAATTGTTATTAGCACTCCAAAAATTTCATTCTACACTCCTCACAAGTGCATTTTTCTTACTAATTATGGAAAGTTTGGAGTGTCAAATGAGATTTTTAGAGTGCTAATAACATTTCCAATACATTTTTTAGTAAATTTGTTATTAAATGGTTTTTAACTTTAATTCCTCCTGCTACTAATATGTTTTCTTTGTTTGTAATGTAGGCTTGACACAAACTCAATCTTCTACAAGTTCAATGCCTCCTCCAAAAGTTTCGACATCTCAAGCTTGAAGAATTGATCAATGAATTTTACTTTTTGAAGTTTAGTTCCAATTTTCATTTGGTTTGAAACTTTAACTTCTATTTGGATTGTTAACTTCTATTTGTTTTGGTTCGTAACTTCTATTGGGATTGTAAGCTTAATTTTCATCATGAATCTTGATGCATCATTGGAATTATTTTGTGTGTGAATTGTGAATGATGAATAATAGATGAATTCAGGCTACAATGTATGAGATAGAGGTACAAAAAAAAAGTTTTGCCCTTGAATTGGGTTAAAAAACAAAAACAGATTTTGTCCCAAAACAAAGTGGCAATTACCATTGTCATACCAGGCCAGCCAAACTATTTGGCAATACCGAACTTTGATATACCGAAAGTTTGGTATGGTAATGGTAATAGATTTTGTCAAATCAAAGGTTTGGTACGGTAATTGGTACGAGGTTTTGGTACGGCATCTGTACTGAACCCACCCCTAGCTCCATATGCCTCCAATGTTAAAGTAGACAGCGATGGAGTCAAATGGTTTCGGCTAAGTGGCAGTCGATCTGTAAAATTGTCACTCACAGTAGTATATGTGATGTATCGAGGGTGTTTTACTAAATGGAAGGTCATTGGCTTTTATAAACCATGTCAAAACCACAGACATTATTTGTAGCCTTTATAACTTATGGTCACATGTAATACCTAATAGCTGCCAATTAGTACTACAATCTGGTGGTATTTCTCTTCACTTGGAAGTGAGAGGTCTTAGGTTCAAATCTCGTGGATGGCGAATTCGATACCAAATTAGGTTGTCTATTGTGTGGCTTAGCCTAAATCTCTCTCCCCTTAGTATAAAAATATCGATGTATTAAAAGAAAAAAATCGGTAGCCCACCTCCCAAAACCTTATTACACAATCAAAGGCAAAGGGGAAAGGCACTGCTATAAGCTTTGGATTGATGTGGTAATAATGGGATTGCATTCCTTGACTTGTGTCCTCAACTGGGAAGGTTGTTTAGGATTTGTAGAATAATTTAAATTAAAATTAATAAAGAGCCAATTTGGTTCAAATAGTATACACATGTACTAAATAAGAGAATACTAAATATTCAAGCCATAAAATTTCTCAATTCTGACACAAAATACTTATTAGATCTAATAGAATTATTTTATTAGCCTTCATCATTAAGTTGATGGTGTTTCGTCATCTCACCATGAGGTTGCATTGTCAACTTGGTGTCGGCCAGCGCAACGACCCCATAGCTAGTCGGTCATCGTGTTGGGGTGTGTCACGACCAAACCCCATCCATCTTCACCCTCCGACACCCAATTTCCAGCGGCCCTCCCAACTCCGTTTCCACGGCCAAAAGTTCTCCTCTCTTCGTCTTTCTTTCTCTTATTTCCTCCTCGCGCCGTCGACATGGGAGGTCGTCTAGGTCGTCAACCCTCAAATTCTACATATGCGAAGTCAGATTTAGTAGCCCAGATAAAATTGGATGAGGAATGGGGTCACCGCTGACAAGATTATGGGGAAGCTTCGGTGCTCCAAGAAGCTGAACAAAAATCAAATTGATAAACGCAGCGGAGAAGATGAACGAAAATCAAACAGATATGAGCTTCAATTTCAATTTCCAGTGTAACAAAAATCAACATTCAGATATAGAATGCGATGGAAAAGACCATATAATTTTTCAAACACAAATAAAAAATTAGTTATGATCAAATCTGTAAATAAGAGTGGTAGGAGTTCCCAATTTAAATAAGTATATTTGTTAATTTGGCCTTGAACCTGTATATTTGAAATTGCCAATTTCCCTCTAGAATTTAATTTTCGCCGATTGCTCTCCTAAACTTTTACAATTAGCCAATTCTCTTATTGAACTTTAAGTTTCATCGATTGCCTCTGAACTTTTGTAAATAGCTAATTTCTCCTATGATGTTAGATTATTTTTCATTCAATTTTTCATCCATCTTGATCATGCAGACAATACATGACAATTTTATGAGGGCAAAAAGAATGAAAAATTAGATGGAAGAAAAACTTTAAAATATAAAGTTAGAGGAAAATTAGCTATTTAGAAAAGTTTAACAGAGTAATCGGTTAAAATTAAAATTCATGAAAGAATTAATTAATTATAAAAATTTAAAAAGCTAATTGGCTAAAATTAAAATTCAAAAATGAATTGACAGGTTTGGAGCGCAAATTGACAAATACCACTTAAATAAAGGGATGATTGACGAGCTTGTGAATATGAACTTCAAACGAAAAAGAATTGAAGTACTGAAGCAGATGGTTTGATTGTCTTTATCTTTTGTTTTTTATTTAAGTTTTGTCAATTAATTAATACTCTTTTTTATATTCTAATTAAAAATTATAATAATTAGAATTTTTTATTGGTTATGTCCACGAAACATAATTTAACTGTCATATTAATCAATTTTTTAACAGATGTATGACATTTCAATTAAAACATAAATTTATGTGGTCACATTGTAATAATTTTAAGATAATAGTTGCGTTACAAGTGCATTAAAACTTAAGAGTGCAAAATGTGTCTTCTTTATAGAAAAAGAGGTTTGGGCTTAACGAAATAAAGTAGCATTAACCATTTTCAGAGGTAGCTAGCATCAGCCCAATTAATTGTCAACAAGGGCCCAAAAGCTGAGCCCAAGAGTAAGGCTTCATAATGAGAGAGAGAGAGAGAGAGAGCGACCCCTCAAATTCCAGTATTCAAATGTCTCTCTCTGAAATAATCAAAAGCTGAGCCCAAGAGCAAGGCTTCATAATGCGAGAGAGAGAGAGAGAGAGCGACCCCTCAAATTCCAGTATTCAAATGTCTCTCTCTGAGATAATCTAAAGGATTCTACCTTGTCTTCCAAGTTTGTCTTTGACTTTATTTTTCTTGGGTGCCCCTTCGTCCTTCTTTACCCAAATGAATTTTTTCCTTTTGTTTTGTCTTTTACCTTTTTTTTTTTTTTTTTTTTTTCCGTCTGGTAGGAAGATAAATAGAAGTCATACAACATACCCTATTACCAAGTTTATCTGTGTTCGGAACGGAAAGATTAGAGAATTTAGTCCACTTAATTTAAATTTTGTTGCCCTTATTAGTCCATCATACTGTCTCACTTCACAAAAACAAAGTCCTTAAACAACCCGGATCTCTTTTTTTTCTCTCTTGAATGGTTTGGATTCTCATATCTGTCAGCTTCGAACACAGAGATCCAGATAGGATCTGAATTCCCCATTACTTAGGTCTCTCACTATAAAAGTACTATTATTTTCTTCTTTCGGATAATTATTGAAGCATCAAACTTTTTTAGCTCAATAAATATTGAAGCATTACAAATGAGGGAGAAGGACATTGCATATACCCTACTTGGTACTTGTCCTTTCTCTTTCGTATCTACTAAACCACGACAACATTGTTGATCATCATCATTAACCACCAATTTTGCTCCCACCTAATCCAATAAATCTTTAATCTACAGATATTTTGTTCCACACACACATAAATATATAGTCACTTAGTGGTTATGCACAAACCAACTTGATAAACTTTAATCATGTTATGATGTTGATTATATATTCATGCAGGATCGTCATTAGAGTCATGATCGATGATCAGTTTGTCTTCGTTGAATGTAGCTTTATTCTATCTGATCCATGAGAATGTAAAGTTACTCTCTTTCGCTCCCTTTCCAGCTAACAGAGATCGCTGTTTGTTTCTTTCGATTGCTTACTATATATGCATGCATGCTTCACGTTTGCAATACAGTGAATTCCAAGAATAGGCACATACCGTGTGTGGTGGTGATGATTTCATTGGTAAAAGCCAAAAGGTGTAGGTAAATTTGTAAGTGTGCCAATGCAGCCAAACTTTAGAAACCTAAAATTGATCTGGTTAAAATGTTCAAGTAACTTACACACACGAACCTTTTGGGAGCAGAAATTTCATACTGTAGCAGTAAAGTGACGATAGAGCCCTTAGAGAGATCATGTATTTACTGTATAAGACCATTTTTATGGTCCTATATATTACACATTTCATTTTCAGTTACAAGACAATTATATCCTTTGGTAACATATTATAAAAACTAAAAAGAAAATAGTTTAGTAGTATTTAGAATTCTTATGTGTAAATAGAAACTTAACTCGTACCATCTGCTAGCTGTCACAAAATTATAGTATGTAAATTAAATTTTGAGTGAATTTTATTAGACTCCAAAGTAGAGGGGGTGTGCAAAGGGTAAAGTGGCATAGGTTCTTAATTCCTGAAGGGCCCCAATATTTTTGGCCCTCCTATATATTACATACGAGTATAAATTTTCTAACAAAAAAATTAACTGAAAAGAAAAATCATCATCATATGATTTTATCTATATTATAATTAGTTAAGTGGAGCTTATACGTAATATATTAATTTTCCAATTTTCTCTAGCAATAAAAAAAAAAACTTGTGTATTACTTTCTTCTACTTTTCTTTTCAATAAAAAATTAACTTGTGTGTTACTTTCTTCCACAAATAGAAGCGTATTTCCGTTTGTCTCTTTTAGTCGTGCTTCACTTTTTCATGAATGAACCCTAGTGGCAATTGCAGATTATTCAATTAGTAAGAGTGAGAAGCTTATTTCAATTGAGTTTGGATATTGGTTGTTGAATTCTGTATGAATATATTGTGCAAAAAATTATTATTCATTAAATAAGGAGGTCCTTTTATTAAAATCGCACATGGTCTCCAAAATGTCAGATACGACCCTGCTCCAACGCAATTCTTTAAGTGTATATAAAATGTTTTTGTTGTGATATAATTCTGAATATTTTATTCTTAACTAACATCTATTAAATTCCACAAATTCTAAAACCTTTTTGTGAAATAGTGGTAACGAGTAGAGAAGAAGTAGAAACATCAAAAATGAAATGGAACCTTTTCTAACTCTTATTCACTCCCCATTCACCTTTTTCTAGCCAAACAGAACTTTGACATATACAAAGATTACTTGTGAGTCTATACTTTGTCGAAAGAGAGGAGTTTTCTGCCTTTGCCACCAAGTTTAGATGTTCCATCCGTAATTTGTTTTGATAGACCCGAAATATCTTTGATCTTTGCTTTGTTATTTCTTTCTTGTGGAAATCGAAAGTGAAGCAAAAGTTACACTGGAATAATCATTATGCTAAATGATAGTTTGGTATGCCTTATGAAATCTGAGGAAATAAAGGGCTTACCCTACCTAGCTAATATGCATTGGCAATGTCAAAATATTCCTTTAGAAAATCAGACGGACACAACACCATGCCTTTTATGCATATTATGCTAATTGTACCTTCCTAACTAAGCTTTAACTATGTCTTTGTCTCACACAACCGTAAAAGGAAAATATATAGGGGTAATTTAGAAGCTAATGCATGAATATACGCAATTGATATATTTACTTGGATTTCAAGTTATCAATCGTAAAAGGAAAATAGTTGATTCTTTAGTTAGTTCTTCTTCAGAGTTGGCGATACTTGTTGTTAAACAGTGTCTTCATGTTCGTTATATTGCTATTTTTGTGCATAGAATTTCTCAAGTCTCAAAACGGTAAGTGTTTTGACTCTTTCACCCATAATAGAGAAATTTATTTTGGAGTGTTATCTCAGTCTTCTAAGTTTGGGTGTAGACGATTTTAAGACTTAGATGCTTTTTAGGTGTAGATGATTTTAAGATTTGGCTGATTTCCTTTGCTTATTCTCGGGCATGTCTAGCCCTCAAATCCACTAGTACAGTGGCAACTAGTTTGGCCAAGTTGGTGTTTTATATCTCGTTGAAGTTTCTTTGGATTCAGGTCTATGATGGAGCCACAATTTCAGTTAAGGATGGTCATTTTAAGTGACTATAAAATTATGATAAATTGAACTTATATATGAAAATTATTTAAGAAATGATCATAAGTAACTTATTTAGCATTAAAAAAAAATACTCATTATGAAAATTATTTAAGAAATGATCGTAAGTAACTTATTAAGAAATGATCGTAATAACATAAAAAAAGTACATATAAAACTCATTGTATAATTTAGATAGGCTCGTCTGTTATGTTTCGTTCTTCTTACTGTAACTATTTCTTCAATTCTTATTTTCTTCTCTTTTGTTGTTATTCAAATGCTCAATGCACCTGCTATTCTTTAAACACCAATGCTTATTTTCTTCTCTTTTATTATGTAAGGATAAGATGAAGAAAAAGAAGGATGGAGTTAAAGGAGAAAGTATTCAAGAAGCATTTGAGATAGTGATGGTGATCTTTCAAATGACAATGATACTTGTGCTGAACTAAAGACCATGATATGGTTGATGAGTTATATTATGTATCTTGTTGTTAGTTTCGAACATGCACACGGTATACCTGTTTTGTTACTGACTCAATGCCTTAGAATCTTGTTAGCATCTCAATATGTTTAGAAGTGTTAGGATGCTTATGTTAGCTTTTGGGATATACCCTTAGTGTATGTATTGGATGTAACCTAACTTATTGATTGATCAATGAAATGTGATTAACCAAAGTATTGCCTCATATTTGTTATGAATTCTAATTCTACATGACGAAGCAGGGAATAAGTGGTAATTGGTTCGTCACGAATTGTTTCTAATACGTATATGATTTTGACACATGTGGCACAAATTGCGCCACATGCCAAAGGAATATGTGACGCTTTCAGTCTCTTATCCTCAGCAATAGCATTCTAGGATCAGATTGGGTGATAATAAATTCCTCACTTATACATTTGTTATGTGACGAACTTATAGGTCATTGACTTTTTTGTTTTGTGATGCTTATTCCGTCACAGTTAAAGTTATTAAGTGATGAAGTCGGCGTCACAAATACTAAAAATATGTGGCGAATGCAAAATTAGTCACAAAACTATAGGTGACGCTGTATAGATGACAAACGTAGTGACGCTGGATTTTCTTCACATATAATCAAATGTGACGAATTTTCATGTTTATGTGACGAATGTCTGTCGCCACCGAAGCCATGTTTTCTTGTAGTGCAATACAACATTTCTAAATTGTGAGATGGGTTATATGACCCTCCTAGGCTTTAACTGGCTCCGCCAGCCATTCAAGACCTCTTGGATTTATCCTGAATGTCCTAGTTAAAGTCTCAAGTTCAAATCATCCTTTATACATATATTTAAAATTTGAAGTGTTTTTTCTACGTAAATAAGTATAACTAATGGTGCTAATGTGAAGTGTTGTAAAACATGAGGACAAAAGGCATTATTGATAGTTTCCACACTACGTACATGGAATAAGGAATATAATGCAAAAAAAATGTAAAAGTTTGGTTAACCTAGCATTACCCGGAGATAAAACCCATGACAAATCGTAGATAGTTACACGGGAATTTACCTTTTTACCCCTGTCATTAAAGTCCACTATAGGCAAGAATATGGCCCATGCATGGTTTGATTGTCATAGTGATTTTAGACAGTTCATCAAGAAGTCTCTCTCTTTCAAGAGAAGGGGAAATTGAATAAGAAAGAAAGGAGATGTGCATGAAAAGCATACAAGCATCTCAATCATTAAGACAAGGAGGGTTCTTCTTCTTCCACAATTTAATGCTTTTGCTTCTGTTCAGGACTATATAGTTCTATTCCATAATTTGGATTCTTTCTCTTTTGAACTTTGCCCGGACCAGTAATTGTCCTTTTGGGGGGTGTATTTTATTTACGTGGGCCTTTTGTCTCTCTTTCTTTTGGATTCTTCTATTTTTTTATTTTTATTTTATCTGTTTTTAAGTAAACATGCATTACTATCATAACCTAAGGCTTATCTATTCTCGATTAAACATTTGGGGTTATGGGTGATAGATTCGGCCTAAGATTTCAAAGCGAGAGAGTGAAGTCGCTCACGTTTATTGGTTTCCTACGCAAGTTACAAGGGAGCATCACCGGTTAGAATATGTGTGTGCAAGAGAGATTAAAACTTAGAACTCGTTTGAAAATACATTTAAAATGATTTAAAGTGTTTATTTTATGATTCAATTGGATTTTTACTAATAAAGAGTGATTTCAAAATATTTTTACAAAAAATACTTCAAAACGAGCCCTTAGATTTTGATAGGGAAAATTTCTTCAAGGTATCACCAAATTGTTGGCATGATTGACCGAACCACTATAAATTTTTTTTTTTTTTTGTGGAAACAAAGAAGTAATTTATTGAAGAGGGAAACCCAAATATAATCATTCCCTACATAATCAAACCGGAGAGCATCTAAAGCAAAGGAGGAGGACAGTGATCCTAATTATGACAATCAGTAATAAGGTCATGGCGAGCAAATACATCGACGACAAAGTTCGCCTATTTGAAGATATGGCTCCTATTGTGTGTTATTTTTACTTGTGTTTTTGTTTATGGTATGTGTATATATGGCTCCTATTGTGTTGTTATTTTTACTTGTTCTTTTTGTTTAAGATATGTGTGTGTATACACACACACACACACACCCCAGCATTATGAGAGAAAAGTCAATAATTAGATAATTAACTCAAACACATTTGTTTCTGGCAAATCCAATTTGCAAGTGAATTGCAACATAGGATGCTGCCATCAACATGGCACCCGTCATTTTCAATTGGACATTAAATTTTACAACTTTATAATCAATTGCACAAATTTTTTTCTGTCCTGCTATAACATGTTTACTTTTGTAATTTTATCTCTAGATTCTCTACCACTCATTCTTTTCCACAGGAAAAAAATGCGCCATTTATTTGCTAAGCTAGGGTACACACATAATTGAAGTGGAAGATTCATATCTCTACCGCTCATTCTTTTTGGGAACGGATCCCCTCCTAAGCTTAGGAGGTTGAGCCTCCTAAGCAAATCACACAAACCGTTGGATTTTGATCCAACGACTGCAATTATTATAACTTTTAGATGAGCCCCCTATTTGTAGTCGTTGGAGCCCCCTATTTGTAGTTATTGGATCAAAATCCAACGGCGTGTATAATTTGCTCAAAAGGCTCAGCCTCTTAAGCTCAAGAGGGGATCCGTTCCCATTCTTTTTCACTCTTAAAATAGCTTTTCCAGGATTTGTCTAGTGGATGTAAATGGCAGGATAGGGCAATCATCTATGTCATATTTACAGAAACCTTACTAGGCTTGGCATTTCACTTGTGCATATCAGTAAATTAAGATGAAATATCAAGTTGAACACAGGTTCTAAGGAATTTGTATCCTCTCCGGGCTTTAGTGTCCGGATCTCAAAGAACATTGGTTTGTGTGAAAGAGAAATAAGAGTCATTGGTTTGTGTTAGGTGAGTCAGCAGAATAAGTTAATGGGAACTATTTGATTTCATTTGAGTGGTCCGGATTGTCTGATCTTTGAGTTCTAGACAATAACATTCGGAGTAGGTATCTATCCAGTTCTAGGAAGAAAAAAATATCATGTTTAAGAAAAAAAATACCAAGTTCATCTTGTCTTCAAGTATTATTATTATTATTATTATTATTATTGTTTTAGGATTTTAATCTCGGGGTTGACATTGAGGTTTTAAGTTTTAGATGTCCGTCAAGGTTTGGTGTTAATCATTTTGGATTTTAGGTTTTAGAATGTCCTTGGATGAGCTTAGGGTTTAGGTGTAGGTCACTGAATTTGGGCGAATTAGACCTATGCCCTAAGCGATTAACGTAGTGATTTTTTTATGGGCGCTTTCATACAGTTGCCTAACTTCTGAAATTTTGAGATTAAACATTCATGTTTTAGGCGTTTGATTAGATATTTTTCCTACAATTTCGGTGCCTCAATATTAGATATTGCCTTCTTTGTAATAAGGAATTACCCAACTTGCCATTATATTTCGGGTAATAAAAGAGAGACCAATTATTTAGACCAAATTTTGTAAACCATATAACATAGTTGTTAATGATTGAATTATCACTTAAATAATCTTTAACGTACTTATTTATTATTAGTGACACATCACACGATTTACAAATTTGGTCTAAAAAGTCGGTCTATCTAACATTACTGTTATATTTAATATACCTTTTAAAACCTGGATAATATATAAAAACTTCTAAAATCTGGTAGATATATGTTGTAGTATTCAATCTTGAGATAAAAAAAACAAACTGAATGATATCTTGAAGAACAGAATTTGTTTACTCAGCTCAATGAATAGAATGACCGATGTACATTAGAGTGAGTGGCAAAGAAATCATGAATAATTCTACTTTTGAAAGTCTAGCTTGATATGTTTCTTTATATGCAACATCCATCGGCCCTTAAATTGTATTATTATATTCCAAAAGTAGTAATTGTGGAAAACATACATTGGTCAGAGAGTAGAGAAGGCTTTGATATATGCTATACCAATAGCAAGTTTAGGGGCTTGCAGAAAGGCAGGGCAACGGCTGCCCAATTGCGCTTTAGACTGAAAAAGCACTTTCATCGGTTCATTTTGTGGACGGCAATTGGTGGGCAAATATATATTCGTATAAAAACCCCGAGCAATTTGAGTTCAACCTTACGCTAGCAGGCAAGACTGATGCCAGCATGACGTTAGTCACGTTTTTCCTTTTTTTTTTTTTTTTTGTGTTTGGCGTGTGTAACATACGGGTAGCTTGAGTGAGTTGGTCGACAGCGTTTGCTGTCGTAAGTAGGGATGGGTCGGTTTCATTTGGTTTGGTTTTTTACCAAAATCAAAACCAAATCGAAATTTATGTTTGGTTCGGTTTGATTTTCTTTAAGTTGATTTTTTTGTTTGATTTTGTTTGGTTCGGTCTCGGTTTAGTTTCAATTTTTCTATTTTATCAATGTCGCACACTTAAACAACTGACCTTACTAATCCCCTAGAGTCTTGATAGTAATAAAAGCAAACCAACTTTTATCCCATCTCTTCTGTAATTGGGAACGCTGGAATGACTTTTATCTTGTCTTCACTGTACATTAAGGTAGTCTTGTGTACTATGCCAATCAAATGGGGAATTTTAGCAGAAAGCGTCAGAAGGAAGTTAGATATTATCTACCAATTTCAAGGCCACATGATTGCACATGGTGGCATTTACTTATTATTTAAGAAGAATGTTAAGATCAGTTTAGAGACTTAGGCTTAGGTTTAAATACTAACATAAAACGACATCATTTTAAGTGTACATACATTTGGATTGGATCGGTCATTTTAAGTGTACATACATTTGGATTGGATCGGTTTTCAGACCTCTAAAACTGAAACCGAACTAATAATTTTCGGCTTGGTTCAGTTTTTCTTTTTTCGGTTTTTGGTTTTTCAGTTTCGGTTTGATGTTCGGTCCAGATTTTTTCAGTTTTCGATTTTTTGAACCCACCCCTAGTTGTGAGCCCCGCTGCTACAGAGCCAAATCACGAGTCACTTGCTAAATGATGTGGCACAACAATAGTCGTTGGACTTCCAATAGACTAGTCATCTAGACCGTTGGATTTTAAATATTAAACAAAAATTGAAATAGTTATTGCTGTGCCACGTGTCACTAGAAAAAATGAAAAAAAAAAATATATATATATATATATATATATTTCATCCTATAAATATCCAATCATCTTTTTGGTTCGCCTTTTATTTTTAATTAATTATGTTTATTGTAATGCTATGCTTTGTTCTGCATTTGAAATTAAATTATCGGAGTTAAACAAAGAGTTTTCTTTTCAAAGAACAAACTACAAAGTTCACACTTAAACATTCTTACAAGTTATAAAAAAGAAAAATATATATATTTATGTATAGTAGTAACTCTTGTCCTTGCCAAACAGATGGAGTTGCACAAAGGCAATTACTTTTCAAAAGGCGATTAACATGCCCTTGCCCTTACCTTCAAGGAGTGAACTTGCTCTAAATTATCATCATGCTTCACAAAAGCTGCATATATGCTATTTCCCCTTGAAGTTTTATAACAATGAGTGTCCAAATTTTCCACAATGGGAAAATTTAGAGTCAAATATCTCAAGTACCCTTTCTCTTTATTTGTAAGTGACAGGACTTGGTTTTGATCCTCGCCAATGGCAAATTTGAACCACATTATTGATAGGTCATTATGAGGCTCAGCCCACTTCTCCATCCCTTATTATAGATAATATTGTTTATTTAAAATAAAAATAAAATAAAATAAATAATAATAAAAAACAACTCTCAAGTACCCTAACCGAAAACAGAGTAACTTTATAGCATATATGGAACAAGGCCAAGTAACCTTATTATTGTAATTATGAGAGGCTCCGAACATTGTTATTTACCTCATATATATTTACATTGTAATATTGACACATTAATTAAAAGGGTACATTATTCATGTTTTTAACAAAAACTAGAAGGCATGGCCAATATTCCATACCCATACAGTAGTAAATTTATTAATTAAGCTGAACTTTTAGCAACATAATCCCAAACCAAACCTGTGGAAATTGAAAAGTTGCGCTTCCTGATTTGAGTAACTACTTGGACTTTGGAGCAGCAGCAAAAGCAAGCAACATATATCAACTTTAAACAATTTAAACTTGCCAATTAAGCCGCTGATTTCTTCAATCCTTCGATGCATGTTTTTGACCCATTGTTTCTGACATCTGAGTCACTGCCACAAGAACTCCGGCTCTTCATCAAGCCATGGCACAGAGAAGCGAAACCCAGGATCACTGTGATGCCCAACATCTAAAAGCAGATCAGGAAGGTTAAAAAACATGTCATCGTTGTAACTGTTTGATGGGGAAGTTGATGATGAATCATGAGTACTGCTGTCATGAACAGCTTGGCTGATCAGCTCTGTTTCGGCTTCCGCTTCTGCTTCAAGGCTGCTGCTTCTGCAGCTTCTAGTTGGGTAGGTACTTGCAGCTGCCTTGGCAGCGGCAACTTGGATGTCCTTTGGCAAGGCGGAAGCCGGAACAGGAAGCTCTTGAGCCAGCTCAGGGAAGTTGAGCACCGCAGAGCGGCCTTTGATAGTAAGAGCGGCGACATCATGTGCGCGAGCGGCCATTTCGGGGGTGGGAAAAGTTCCAAGCCAAATTCTTGACTTCTTTCTTGGCTCTCGGATTTCTGAGACCCATTTGCCCCATTGACGCATTCTCACTCCCCTATACGTTGGTTTATGAGGATGCCTCTGCTGCCTCCCATCACCATTAATACCATTGTTAATCTTTGCTTTCTTCTTACTAATTTGATCATCATCATCATCATCATTAGTAGTAGTAGCTTTCTCATGACCATCAAGTAGTTGTATTTGATTTGATGACGACGATGATGATGATCTCTCGCTAATTTTTCGTGCCGGAGATTCTGCAGAAGGAGAGGTGGTAGAATTCGAGTAAGAAGATGTGGTCTGAGCCTCACAATCTATAAAATTGAATTGTTCTTCTTCCATGTTTAAGTGGGTAGAAGAAAGAAGAAGAATGTGGTAGAGAGCTCTCAAAATAGGGGTATGGGTTCTTCTCTTATGATTCTTACACATGAGAAATGGTATATATCATATATATATATATATATGATTTATACTTAAAGCAGTGGCCAAAGTACAAAAGACTACGAACACTGTTCCATGCTTGACCTCTGACCAGTCATTTCTGTTTACTAACAAATTACAGATTTCCATATACGCGTCAGTATGTAATTTATCAATACGAAGAAATGATTCGTAAAATATAAGCAATGCAAATTAAATGACAGAGTAAATTGAAGATCAAGTCGAAAAACAATGAAAAAAGCTTGCAGATTCAAGCTCTGGTGTCCCATTTGACCATGACCCGTCATTTTTAAGAGAACAACGATGTGCACCAAACTCACTGTCATGATGTGGTATATGGGCATTTTCAATCAAATTACATTTTTTTCTCTTAAGTATTTTAAGATTTAAGCCCTTTCAGTATTTTGTTATTTGCTTAATAATTATATTTTTATTTGGACTCTTAAGGCTTGTAGGGTTAAGTTCCATTATTAGTAGCACGTTTTGGTATTGGGGTCGTTATCTTCTAATTTTGCAATATTGAACGTTGAAAATTTTTGATATTTTTTAAGTGAATTCCGGTGTTCTTGTGCTTTCAAACTAACGTCGTTTATCATTTTCTTCGTCAAGCTGGGTCAAAAAGGAGACTGAGTGTTTTCCAAAGAGTAGATTGTTGGTAATTTTGCAGCCCCATGTTAATGTTTGAATGGTGTATGGTTTTGCATCATCTTTTATAGTGGCTTTGTATCTTTGGCCTCTCTCCCACATCTTATTAACGAAAGTAGGGCATTTAGATGTGCTATTTATAATTTAATTGGTTGCAACTTTACACTACTTGAGGAGGTGGGCCGTTCAAATAGTTGCTTATAATTGCTTCCCCAACACCCCCAAGAAAACGTTTGTTTTTTATCAAGCCACGAATTTCACATGGAATCTGGTTCGAGGTGTTTTTGGCTTCATTATCTGGTCTTTACCATATGGAGCTTTCTTATAGTTACAATTATCTTAACTTCGAACTGGTTCACTAATTAACACTGATCTCTCTCCGTTGATGTTGAAAGTATGTCAAATTTCGTTTCCTGACCTCAATACATATAGTTCTCTTCGATACATGGAAACCTAATTTTCCCACATAGACACGTACATATAAGGATAATTCATATATATCAGTCCCTTTCTGTTGAGGCATTCTTCGACTAATTTTATCGGTAGTGCTAGAGAGACCAAACTTTTCAAACAAAATTTGCAAACCAAATGATGTGGTTGTTGATGACCGGAGTATTACTTAAGCGTTGATCAACGTGCTTATTTCCTATAGATAACACATCATTTGATTTGTAAATTTGATTTAAAATTTTGAACTCTATAGCATTACCCTAATTTTATTTGAGGGACATCTTGTGGGGCTCATTTTACATCGCATTTCGACAATCCAACCATCCATCTTTTAGATTTTCTCTCAACGATCATCTTTACAAAAAACCACTCAAATATGAAACTATTTTACTGTTGATTACATTGTAGTCATATTAGTCTTTGAGTAAAAGATTTTTCACGAGTCTTAGACCTGGAGTCGGAATAAGGTGGTAGTTCGATTATCACAGTGAAATTTTTTGAAAACACTAAGCTTAGAAGATAGCATTTTTTATTGCAATGTTATCAATGAGGATCTAGAACTTTGTCTCGGTCCTCCAAGCTTAACTGTGTTTAACTCTGCCATTCAGACTCTGAAGTTGGTTTGCTTTGGAAAAATTGTTGGACTAAAACTTTATTTTGTGATACAGGACGCAAATGATGAAAAGTCCTAAGTATTTTACTCTAATAACTAAATGATTTGAGAAAATAATGCTTAGCAAAAATGTGCAGGCACACATTTTATTAACATAGAATAATCGAAGTCTCATGAATAGGGCAAAATGAGCATGCTTTCAGGGCGCAGCTCAAGGGATCGGTGGCCTAAAGTGCAGCATATTCCTTGAACTGTTGTACACAAATCTCCACACAACTGTACATGTTAGATGTGACTAGTTAGCGATTTTGTGTCTCCACAAAGCCTTATCACATAGTGCTACGGGCTATGTAGCTGAAAGGATCAGTGACCTCATTTATAAGTAAACACATTCCCTGAACTGTTGCTCGTGAAGTTCCATATAACTACACTCATAGTTAGCGTTATCATGTTGCGCTATAGGCTACGCAACTCAAAGGATCGGTGACCTCATATTACAAGTGCAATACAACTTTCTGGCAGCGTATGTGAGACTTCATCGTGTTGCACGATTTAGCCCTTTGTGAAGTACAAGATCTCACAAGCTCAGTGTGCACTGCCCATATAACCTTGCCTCAATCACACAAATATGTTCTCATGTTAGACAACTTTCGTTCGAGCCATTGAAGTCAACGACCAGCTTAGTAGTGTCAGGGCCACACGGTCAAATGGCAATATCGCACAATGAATTCGTAGCTCTATATCAACTAAGTTTCAAGGAAATTAAAGGCTTTTTAGCCAAAATGATCTTTGAAATTCGCATAACTCCTCACTTTGGTCGTTGAGATTTGAAATCAATAGAAGTGGTCCTTGAGATTGTCCACCATTAATCATTTTGGTCATTCGGTGAAAAATTATGTTAAGTAAGGATTAAAATGACAAAACTACCCTCAATTTAATAAAAATAGGTCAAAGATTTGACAACAATTGAGGGTATTTTGATCATTTTATCCTTAATTTATGGACATTTTATCCTTATTCAAAAACTCATTAGCGAGTAGCACGCCCTTCAGCTTCTCATCCTTGGACTCAAATTCATTGGCAGTTCTGAAGACAATTGATCTCATTGGCAGAAGTTAAAATTTCCTATATATCCTTGGCATAACAAGCAGAACGAAGCTCATAGTTGATCTTCCGCATCTTGGATTTTCAACTGGTACAATTCTTTATCTTCTATGCAGCTTCCATTGATGATCGAAAAGTAACAAGCTTGAGCTTCGGATCCTCATTCTCTTGACAATCTGCTTCCAGCTGCGGAATTATTAGGAATTTGTTTATCAGCAGATTTGTATGCACGCTTCAGTTGGAGAATGATTTTTCTAGTATTCTTCTTGTCTCCATTCGAATAACTTTGTTCCTCCTTGGCTTCTTTTTACACATCACTTTACCTACTTTGTCTGCATTCGAGAGATGATTTTTTTTTTTTATCTCATATTTACTGAGAAGGGAATATGGTTGCGAATATGTAGTTTAGCTAACATGGGTTTGCCTTTCCTGACTATCGAAGGTTTTCATGTCTTTGCATTCGGATTTTCTTAGGAGCTGTCTGATAACCATTTCGTTTTCATTTTTTTGAAAACTAAAATATTGTTTAGTGACTATTTTTTCAGTTTTCAAAAAAACAATAACTAAAACCTACTTTCTTGAGTTTTTAAATTTTGGTCCTTGAGTTTTTACATTTTGATTTTCAGTATTCACTTCTTCTTTTTTTAAACTGAAAGTAATTATCAAACAGTTAAAAAAAAAACAAATGAAAAATTAAAAATAGAAACGAAATAATTATCAAACGCCCATTTAACTTCCTTAGAATCCAAACTCAAATGAGTGTGAGATGCAGCTTATTTTAATGTACCTTTCATTTTCAAATTCTCTTTATTACGAGGGGGCATGGTTTATGTCATGGCTGACAGAGGTAGAGTGGTATTGCTGTGCTTTGAAAAAAAACTGCTTCTGCTGTGCTGTGAGAATAAGCAGCTGTGAAATAAAGTAGCAGAGTGTTTGGTAAACTTTTTTGTAAAAATGCTTTTGAAAAAAAAAAAAAAAGCAGTATTAGAGTGTTTGGTAAACTTTTATGTAAAACAGATGTTAAAAAAAACCGGTTTTTCAAAGCTGGGTTTTGCAGCTTCTTGTTTTTGGCTTTTTTTCACCCAAAACTGTGAAAAAAAGCTGAAGCTGAGTGTTTACCAAACACAAAAACAGCTCCTAGCTTTTTTTTATAGCAACTTTTTTCAGAATCACCTCAATACCAAACCAGGTCTAAAGAACCAGCTAGGCTATGGTAGATAAAAATTCAAAAGGAGCAAAACAGTCATTCAGTTGGAAGGTTTTGACTCGGCATATATGTCAAAGGGAAGAAAGATTAGTTCAGCCCATCCCACTTTGTAATCCTGGTTTCATCTCTTCTGCTCTTTGACTACCTGTAACTTTCTTACAATGGTTATTCACTTTTCTCTCTTAAAAAGTTGGTCATTTATTTTATAAGAATCAAAATTATGATCATTTAATATATTGAACTGGAAAAAGAGAATCTCTCTCATAAACTTCAAATATTTCTGTCCAACTTTGATTCCTATATATCGGAATCAAACTTTATTTTTCAACCCACTATGGAACACCTAAAAATCAATTTGAACATTTTTTTCGTCTAATTATTTTCTTTAAAACTTTTCATTGTCAGAGTTTATTAATAAAAATACATTCAAACCTTACTTTCAACATTTCATCATGAATTATTTGTTCTTGTTTGCCTAATTTGTCTATCATTTGTGTGTCTGCAATACGGTTTCTCACGTCGTTGATTTGATTACAGAGCTTGGCCTAAGTGTTCAAGATCTTGGTCAATAGTATCGGAAGGATAGATGTATAAAATTAGGTATTCAACCGGTAGTAATACTGTTTCTGTTTGTAATTGATTTGATTTTTCTAAACAGTCATATTTATTCCTAGGGTTAGATGATAATATAAAGGAATATAGACTCAATTACACCCAAAACTTGAGAAATTTTTATGTGTTATCACGTGATGTATTATTTCACATGTTATAAGATAATTAGTAACATAATCTATATATCCTACTTTCGGAGTATATTAATAAAAAACAAATACACGTATTATAAATTTAAATGAATTAGTAACACTATATAATGATACTTTTAGTACACCAAAACATCTCCCCAGACCCTAATCTTGGTCAGCGCTGCTTTGTGCCAACTTTGCCTAATGAGCGTTACTACTTTTATTCCTGGGATATTGGATCTTCTCTTAACCCATTGTTGACTAAACAGCGGAATGATATAAAAGTATTTCATATCTGTTTATTTTTTCCAATAATATGCTGAAAATGAATGTGTTTCAACATTTTGGCTACAATGCACCTACGTTGGGACCTCTATTCGAAGTTTAAAGAATTTTTATCTAATACACAAACACACTCATATATGTGTGTGTGTGTGTGGATTTGGTTAGTTTGTCAGAGCATTGTGCTCGTCCCTTGCACCCAAGTTCGAATTGTCCTCCTTTAACTATAATATTTTTGTCTCGTTAAAAAAAAAAAAAAGGCTTTTTAGCCAAAATGGTCTCTGAGATTTGCATAATTTCTTACTTTGGTCCCTGAGTTTGTCCACAATCAATCATTTTGGTCATTTCTTAAAAAATCTCAATAAAATAAGGATAAAATAACAAAAATACCCTCAATTTTTGTTAAATCATTTTGGCTTATTGTTTATTATATTAAGAGCAATTTTGTCATTGAGATCTTTATTTAACATAATGTTGCATTGAAAGATCAAAATGATTGATTATGGACAAACTCATGAACCACTTCGATGAATTTCAAATCTCAACGACCAAAATGATGAATTATGCAAATCTTAAAGACCATTTTGACTAAAAAGCCAAATATTTAATACATTCAAACTACATGAGTAAATAACTACCAGGGACATTTTTTTTCTTCAGTTAAAAAACATCGGAATGTATAGTTGATAACTTCTGGCTCTAAGTCTATTTTGGTTGATAGTTTGGCAGTAAATAGAACATGTTAGATGGCGTGACCAAAAGAGCAGTTTTCCACATTTCCTCCACACATGAAACATTCCATAATTAATTGGAGATAGTACTGCAATCATCAAAACTGGAATGTGAACGAATTCAAAAATTATTCCGGAAAGTGAAAGTTACCAAACATTTCAGGCTTTTAGCCATTTACTAGTTGGGTTTCAGGTTCTTGATAATTATGATCTGTACGTTTAAGTTATAACATATGTAGATAAAATTTTAAATTCTCTTATAATTATGAAATTTTTTTTCGGGACGGGCGTATGTGACATCCCACATCGTCCAAGGGAGTGATCCTCAAAATGTATATTCTCATCCCTACGTAGCACGAAGCTTTTTGAGAGCTCACTAGCTTCGGGTTCCATCGGAACTCCGAAGTTAAGCAAGAATGGGGCTTGAGCACTTCCAGGATGGGTGACCCACTGGGAAGTTGCTCGTGAGTTCCCAAAAACAAAATCGTGAGGGAATGGTAAGCCCAAAGCGGACAATATCGTGCTATGGTGGTGGAGCGGGCCCGGAAAGTGATCCGCCCCGGGCCGGGATATGACACGTAGGTTGAGGGTTTTCGTGAACATACCTGATATCTTAACAAATCGTATCGTGTTAAACGCGTTAAAATGTATGACTTGACCTGTTGAAATTAATGGGTAATATAACATGTCTCCTTACTCATTAAAGAATATATATTTTACTTCAATAAAATAATCAATTGAAAAATGTTATACTAAATTAGTATCTATATACCACTTTATCACTAAAACACATTTGCCTTTCATGTGTTACATACCCCAAAATAGAAGCCTAATGAAAAAGCATTAGTACATTACTATAAAATTCAAAGAGAAAATTATAGCATTGGTCCATGAACTTTATCCCAATTGGAGCAATTGTTCCTCAACTAAAAATTCATTATCATTGGTTCTTTAACTCATCAAAACGTGCAATTATGATCATTTTTGTTAAAACTCAGGTTAGACTGTGCCTGATTAATGTTTAGAAATTCTCTTCCGCATATTTTTTGTCACGAGCAAATGGTTAAGATTTAACTAAATGGACTATAGTTGAATCTAAACCTTTTTTTTTTTTTTTTTTTTTTCTTTTTTCTAAAAATAAGTGCAGGTAAGATTTTCTCTTAATTCGGAAAAGGAAGCTCGACTCTAAATCCCAAGACCAATATCAATAGGCCATGGCCCATGGGTTATTATGTCAAATGAGGCCTTTGTTTTTTCGTTTATTTTGTTAGGTGGTTGGTGGTTCACTCTCTTCGGTTCTAATTTCGGTAGACATTATTAGCTACAAAAATAGGTTGGACAATAGTGACCATTACAATGCTACAAAAATAGGTTGGACAATAGTGTAAAATGGGTTGGACAACAGTGACCATTACAATGCTACAAAAATAGGTTGGACAGTAGTTTTTATAGGGCCGGAGTCCGGACCATTGGCATTATAATGAAGACACGGGGCAGCAGTGGAAGGCCAAATCATTTAACATAGTACTGCACTGCATGTTATTAGTATTGTACTCAATTTTTTGGCTGATTGTGGAAGGTCTTAGTACTGGTTTGATATTGAAATGCTTTTATAAAAAAATAGGTATCAAAATAAGTTGAGCTCAAAAAGGTGTTTGGTAAACACTTAAAAACAGCTTATTTTCACAATTTTGAGTGAAAAAAAAGATGAAAACGTGAAGCAGCAAAGATGAGCTTATTCTCACAACACAGCAGAAACAGTTTTTTTCAAAGCACAGTAATACCAAACCAGCCCTTAGTACTGATTTGGTACTGAGGTGTTTTTATAAAAAGTGGGTATAAAAAAATAAAAAAAAAAGTTGAGCTCAAAAGGATGTTTGGTCTCTTAAAAACATATTATTTTCACAGTTTTGGGTGAAAAAAAAAGTTAAAAACGGAAAGCAGCAAAAATGAGCTTATTCTCACAACATAGCAGAAACAGTTTTTTTTTTCAAAACATGGTAATACCAAATTAGCCCTTAGTTTTATTGTTTGAGGATGTCTTTTGTCTCACATTGGAAAAGTAAAGGACTTTGCATGTGATTGACAATAAGTTTTGGTGCGAAAGCTCAATTTCTTTCGTATATCAAAACAGGCATATGAGTTGAGTTGTTCACGTATTTGACTTGAGTTTCTTTATGCGTAAAAAAGCATATGAGGATATGAAGTGTTGTCCACGTGTTTGTAAATATCGTGTTGTCTTGTAACAAAAATAAAGGTTAAAACTCAAGTTAGACTGTGCCTGATTAATGTCTAGAAATTATCTTCCACACATTTTTTGTCACAGAGCAAACGGTTAAGATTTAACTAAATGAGCTATAGTTGAATCTAAACCCTTCTTTTTTTCTAAAATAAATGCAGGTGAGATTTTCTCTAATTCGGAAAAGGAAGCTCGACTCTAAATCCCAAGCCCAATATCAATAGGCCATGGCTCATGGGTTATTATGTCAAATGAGGCCTTTGTTTTTTCGCTTGTTTTATTAGGTGGTTGGTGGTTCACTCTCTTCAGTTGTAATTGGTAACTTGTATTCGAAGAAAAGAGAAAAGGCAAAACCCTGTAAGTGAACCGAATGGCTTTTGGGAGAGCTCGAGCGGCATCTTCCACCCTCTTCAGTCGTCTCTTTCGCCACTCAGTCAACACCAACGTCACCACTTCCTATCGCACTATCTCCACCGACGTCGCCGCCCGCTAAACTCCTCATCCATCAAGCACTAGCAAAGCCAGTCAGTTTTAACTTTGACATCAATTTTCCAATTGGGACGTTGCCTGCCGCTTAGTGCTTTTGAACATTAGGACCAAAATACACAACATCGAGATGTACTCGGGGCGAGACGGAAAGTTGGTTCGACCGCTGGAAACTTATGCAACGGTTTGAAAGAACCCTCCTGAGGAGGATGCCTAGTGAAGTTGCCTTCCCGTGCTGAGAAGTGGATTGATTCTAAGTTCCTGGCGACAATTGGGACGGTCCCAAGTGAGCCAAATCTAGGGAATAAGGAAAAGCAGTTGTATAATGCTGGGCAAAGCCGGTGGTTGGGGCAGCGGCCCAAGGTTCGAGGAGTTGCGATGAACCCGATTGATCATCCACACGGTGGAGGTGAGGGTAAGAGCAAGGGAAGGCCTTCCGCAACACCTTGGGGTAAGCCTTGTAAGGATGGCTACAAGAGTGGACCCCTCAGGCGAAGAAAATAGACGGCTTGTTTGGGAGAAAGTAAATGGTATGCGTGAATATATCCTTAATGTTGAAATTTGGTGATAGGAAGTAACGGGACCTTTTAACAACATTCCGACTCCTCCAATTTACCAAGAACGAGGTTCGAACTCAAGTGCAAGAAGACGTAACTCCTAATGTTTGTGCCTAAAACGCCGCCCTTTTCTTATGCAAGCGACGAAGGAAGAGAGGAGAATCAAACAATAAACCTCATGCACAACTAAATGCCCTTGGACCATTTTGCAATCACATTTCCATCTTAGGCAGCAAAATTGCCGTCAAAACTTACAACATAACTTTTATTTATATTCTGTTAGCCACATTCATATAGTCAATAAGATCACATTGTTTCCCATATTCAGGAACAAATCATTACAATTACTTAAGAAAAGTTTCACGCTACATAAATACGAGTATTCGATGTTGATCAGCAACCACTTGGTGGTGCTTTTATTGGCGACGACAAAATCCCCCATCACACTATTAATCATAGTCTTGCGTTACGGAGCTGGTTCTTCAGCAGGGGCTGGACATATTCCCGATAGCCATCGGGCACAACTGACTCGTTAAGAGGATCTTTCCAAGCCTCCGCATAGAGACTCGGGTACACATTACCATCATAGCGGCCTAGAATTGAGCCGAGGTAGTGGTCGGTGAAATTAAATGCATCAACGAGGGCAATGGCATTGGGACGGAGCTACCATAAATAAAGATTTACGAGCTATTAGACGAGAGTCACCATTAAAGAACGAAATGTAGACTTAAAGCAAAGATGATTGGGCAAACCTGGGAATAAAGAGATCGAAGTTGATCATTTGCAAGTGAAGCTTGCTTTGCTGTGATGCTTCCAGTGGAGAGGAAATCACCCAAATGCTTGTGAATAGTGTATAAAGCATAGATGTTGCAGAGGATCTCCAGCTGTTTTTTCACCCCCTTCCCCGGTAAGTCTTGTTGGACTTTATTGATGAACCTATCATGAAAGAAAAAGAAGCAAGATTACCAAAGTGGAAATTAACTACGGGTCTTTCAGAATTAGATCCTGCCCGGCAGTACCCTTGCTGTCATTTCATTGAATTAGGAAATGAAGGTACATGTGCCACACACAGAGAGGAATTCAGAGCCAAAGAATTGAATTCAAGGCCAAAACATTTTAAACAAAATGATTGGACGAAACTTACTTGGAAACAACAATTAATTGGCAATGAGCTACTGCTGCCTCAGCTAAATTAGATGAGAGTTCTGCAAAGCCTGAAGCATTGGAAATGCATCAAAATTAATTAATATATCATAACGGAACAGCATGAGCTGTGAATGACCAAGAAGATTCATTGAAGTGAATAATTAGTATCTATCCAAGAGATTAAAATACAAACAACAAACTAAGGTCTCAGAAAGACTATAAAATGTCTACAATGTGTCCCATGTATAAAATTGTTCGTGAAATCCTTCCGTTTTCATCAGGTTAAAAAAAAAAAAAAAAAAAAAAAAAAAAACGTGAATAAAACAAGTGACAAACTCAGAATAGAGGCAAAAAATTTTAAAATAAATAAATAAAAACACAAACCTTCTTCTTGATTTGAAAACTTGCTAAGGTCCTGAGCACAGGCAATCGACATCCTAATAGCCCTTGCTTCAAATACCTCAAGTATCACACTAGGGTTCAACCAATCCTCAGCTGCATGCCAACATAAGTGTACATGCATATTACTAAAACAGAATCCGTGCTTTTATGCAATGTAAAATATAGCAAACTTGTGCGTGACAATGTGAAAGAGGTGAAGAAAGCTAACAGATTGGATATGGAAAAAAAAATACAACCGTTTTGAGCACTAGAACGACATTGGATCAAATGTTGAGCACGGCCCATATAAGTTGTGGTTCCAACTGGCTTTTTACCAGATGGTAGCTGAGCAACAGTCTTCATAAGAAACCTTGCAACCTAAAAGAGAAATTGTCAGGAATACTTCAGCACACAAAATATACATTCTGATAGCATCATGTTGAATCCACCACTGAATAAACCAAAAGTAAATTCCTCCAAATTACGACAGAATAAGAGATCTTAAACCTATTTCCAGAAAATTCAGGATGTAAAATTTTAAAAAGATGAAAACAAAATCACAAGCACAAGCACATTTTCTTAAGCAGTTAGGACAGTAGCAAAAGATGTGGCACAAGTGAGAGGCAAGTTACTGGGTCAAGACAGAAGCAGCTCTTAAATCATAGTAGAACAGGCAAGGAATAAGCAATAAGCAAAGTCAAAAGGCAAATAAAAGTCCAGTCTAACGAAAATAAGATCAGGGTTTCTTAATTCAAGTACCTGTAGAAGTAGAACAATGTTGTCTCCTTCATATGTACATGCTGGTACATAAACGGCAAATAATTCAGGAAGCCCACTGTTAGATAGATAACCATGGCCACCACATAATTTCCGGCATTCTTCAATGCCATCCTGTCAGGAAAATGAATAAATAAATAATGAGAGAGAGAGAGAGAGAGAGAGAGAGAGAGAGAGAGAGAGAGAGAGAGAGATAGAGAGTCTGTCAATTAGATAAGAAAGTTCCATATTTGTTGTCAAGTTGAAAAGCTTCACAGGCCTCCCAAAGAAAAAAAAAATGGAAAGGAAGCAAGGGCAGCAATAATCACGTACAGCAGTTGCAGAAGTGGTCAATGATTTCAGACCCGCAGTGCATGCATGAGCCTCAGGCAATGTCGAGAAATCATTAGCTTGCAACTTCTCTGTCACATCCGTGTATAGCCATTTCAACCACTCACCAACAAATCTAAAAGCATAGGCAGAAGCCAGCAAAGGGAAGAGCCTACTTTGCTGAGTCTTGTAATCAATGACCTAAAGCAAAACATGAACCAAAACTAGTAAATAAAACATCTTCATAAGAAACAAATAAAACCGGCATCTCTAAACTCATGGAGAGAATAAGAAAACTAATGAAACAATTTGCCATCGTACCTGCGTTTCAAGGCCACCATCTTGTGAACCAAATTGTCGACGAATGGCACTATACCTAGTAGCAATACATACTGCCCGTGATAAAGCAGAGGAAGCATCAGCTACAATCGTTTGCCGCACATAAACCATAGTTCCATACAGCAGCTGTCGTGGAACATTGGATTGTACGTATTTTCCTTCTCTTGTGACCTGTGAGACCCTGGCACATTTGAAAGAAACATCAGGATAGTCTTCCTATCTATCTAACTAAATAAGTAAAATAGGCAGTTAAAAATTTAAACATCAGAATGACATTTTGTCTATCATTAAGTATTACATACCTCATCAACATTTGTTCCCTTGGTATACGGACATGATCAAGTCTAAGAACACCATTGTCCATGGAGTTGTATGCCCCACTTCCAAATTTCATCCCAATATCGCCGACTATTATGCCTGGAAGTGGTAAGTGATCATCCAAGCTCCGAAGTTGGACAATGAAACCTAAAATCAGAATTTTATAATTAAATTCAATCAATCATTCATTTCATGATAGGAGTGTCAAAATAATATAAACTTGGTACTTACCATGCACTCCATGGTCTTGACCATCAGTAATAAGACGGGCATAAACAACAGCATGTGTAGCAGCCTTTCCTAAACCACCAGGCCACCACTATTCAAAACAATAAGGAAGAACAATAAGAACGTAACTTAGTCACTTTGACCATGTATGCATAAAGAACACTCTACATTATGGTTGAATATATAATATATCAATACTAAAGAAATGGTAACAAGAACAATTCTGCACAACAAACTTGTATTATCATGGATACTAAAATTTCACTCAATTCAAAAATAAGAAGATTAAGCAAAACACCATTATAGAAATAACTCACTTTGCTTGATGTGAGAGTAGGACTATTAATAACAAACTCGTCAGTCTTTGGATCGAAAGTTGCAGTGGTCTCCAGCCCTTGAACATTGGAGCCATGACCAAGTTCAGTCTGAGCATAGCAACCAATGATTTGCATTTTGTATGCCAGCGGCAACCACTTCTTTTGCTGCTCCTCAGTACCTGATCCTTTAATAGCAGGCACGAACATTCCCTGAAGAGAAGACAATAAAATTATGTTACACTAAAAACACATAGAGCACTTTATCATACATGAAAGTGCCCAAATCAATGTAAATAAATACCATAAAACAAATTTAATCCAAAAAGTAAAATGGCATGAAGAGGAGGAGTTGGAGCATACCCAGTGAAGGTCCGTGTACGCTGGTTGATCCACATAATGCCTTAACCAGTATGCCTCTTCCTCTGCAATAATAGTAGCACAGTTGAATTAATAAACCAAAACAAAAAAAAAATAGTAGTCTACGAAACGAGAACTCCCGTGTGGAGACATACCGGATAGCCGCAGCTCTGTGATCCGTTTCCAAGCATGAGCCGCTTTTTGCAGAGTGTTTTTAAACAAATCCTTCCTACTCAGCAATGTTCTGTTATCCTTTCTAAAGACCTGACAGTACAACAATTCCAATTAAACGAATCTAAATAAATATAAAATAATATTCACGGCCGAATTGCTTTCCGTGTCTTAATCATTGACCCCAGCCCAAGAAATACAACTGAAAACAACAAATCACAAGAAATTTTCAACAACTTTTTTGAAAGAAGGAAACTTTCAAACAATTCAACAAATTAACAATTTTCAACCGATCAAAAGAAAAACAATCACTCATCTGTTCATTAATTAATACACATTTACGAGCTTTTTCGACAACAAAGTAGAGCTAATGACATCTTTCTCAACAGTCAATTTAGAAAAGAAGAAAAAACTTGGCCTGCTACCTGAGAAGTAACGACTGAAATGCGAAGCACAAACTCTGAACCATTCAAATAATTGAATTTACCACAAATTGACAATTATGCCTATGCATCCTTGTGCGGCTTCGATCGCCACCAATTTCCCTCTCCACTAACAACTACCAATTCAACCCACTAACGCTATCGATCTATTTAAAAAACAATTGAATTTATCAGAAATGTTATGAAATTAGAACCAATTACCGGATCGCTAGCGACGAGGCGAGCAATTCGATCGGACACTTCCAAGGTGTGGCGAGAGCCAGCCCAGACGACTTTCATCTGGTCGACATCGAACTGCGCCTTGCTCCGCTCTTGCGCCAAATGATCCACCCCCTCCATTTTCACAGAAAGAGAAACCCTAGCAACCCAATCACTATGTCAATCGAAAATTCAGATTTCTGCTCTCTCTCCTTAGAGGAACCGATGAGAAGAATCGTCAACGTCCGTGAACAATCCACTGTATATATAAGAAAAACATGGGACGATTTGCTTTGGTTTCTAATTATTAATTCAATAAAAAAAAAATTTAATTTTTTAATTTAATTTACCCGACAGCTTTCACAACCATTAGGTAATGTTTGGACCCGATGTTACGTCATCGTTATGGATAAAAATTTCTTCCTTTTTGCTTTTGAATGAAAATGCATCTACAAAAATAATTGACATTTTAGGTCAAGGCCAATAGCCTCACGCGCTTACGATGAGTGGAGGGCTTTGGTCGAAGAACATCCGATGTCAAAGTTAGAATTTTAAGAAAAAAAAATGTTTGGAGAATTTAGAGAATTTTGCAAGAGGATTCAACTTAGATTTTTGGAGAAATTGAGTAGTATTTATAGGGATGTGGCCGGCCTCCTTTGAAGAGGTGGGAATCGGCTGCATTTAGTGGTTTTAGGGTGTAATTGCAAGATATTATGTCATCATAATATCTTGCAATCAATTAGAAAATCAATTAATTAATTTAGGTAATTAATCCTATTTTGAATGAATATTTGGAAGTTACCTTGTGGTGATGATTTGATGAGGATGGATAAAATAAATTTTGAATAAATATCTATTTTGATCATTTTTTACCTTGATTGAGTGGGCAAAGCACCTGAAACCATGAATGCAGATATGTGTTATCGCTATGGTTCAAAGGACCATTGGTCCCGTGTTTAGTGAGCTCCCCAGAAAGTTGTAGTTGAATATCATTCTTGTCGTAAGAAGTTTGAATCAAATTTTATGCAAGTGGATGAACCGAAGAGTACCAAGATGGAGGTTTTTGACTCTCAAGAGGTCGTTACCCCTATGGAAGATTAGAATCTTAGACATAAACTATTTTTCTAGTTGAAATTTAGACATTGAGGCTAAATTCCACCTAGTGGCCGAACCTCTTTGTGTTTTTGGTTAAATTTGAACAATTTTCATTTATGTTTGGATTATTTGTTGGTGATTTGTTTTCTGGATTTTAAGTTTTTAATTAATTACCATCCTTGAATACTTAAATTGTTTTGAATGGATATTTGTTTTCAAGAACTTTTATGCATGTGACCAATTCAAATTTATTTTTCATTCTAGGTTTAATTAGTGGGGAAGTTAGTTGTCTGGCAAATAGTGTAACCACGCACACCGTTTTGCGTGATCTATTTCACTAGCTTCATACCTAAGAATGCACCTCTGACAACCCTCTCAGGGCCATCCAACCTGATCGAAAGATACGGTAAGACACGTATAATTTTGTCCAATGGTACAATTTTGACCATTGCTGAGGCACTTTATTCTCCAGAACGTTGTTAAGTTTCAAGGACGTTAGAGATAATAATTACCACGCTGAAACTTATGTAGAAAATGAAGAATTTATATGCATAACTTCCTACGTATATGGTCAAAAGCATATTCTAGAGAAAATGGGTGCGCCCTACACCCTACATTTGTTTCACTAGATAGAAGGAACTGAGCAACCCGTCTTCTTCTTGTTTCAATCAATCATAATTGAATTCAACTGTTGGATGTCAAAAATGTTTCAATTTCATGAAAATATAGGAACGTGATTTTCAAGTAGGTTCGTAGCATAGTAAAACATGCCTTCAATTTTAGAGTTGAATTTTTAATCTTGATTATGATAATTAAAACATAATCTTGTTTTAATTATGAGATTATTAAGTACCCTAAATTAAGTATAAAAAAAGATTATATAAGTTCAAATAAATTTTTTTTTAACATTACTCGGGATCTCATTGCCCAAAATTTGATGTAATCTTCCTTATTCAGTCAGTAATATATCGATTTTTCATAAAAAAAAAAAAAAAAAACAAATTATAGCAATTTTGTACTGTTTTGTTAAATACAAGAAGATCAATAACAAGTGCGGAAATTGCTCTCTGTTTGATGTCACGGTGCTTCACCAAATTGTGAAGTGGCGGAGATGAGCCAGATCCAAATCGGCTTCCCCAAGAAGTGAAGAACCAACTTCCGATTTGGTGGTTATTAGTTGCAGAAAAGCAGCCATGAATCTCTTCACCAGAAACAGACCCACAACGCGACCATGGCCTCTCAGAAGACACTCCTCCTCCGCCTCCCCTCTCCTCTACCTGACCCTCCTCTTCTCCCTCCTCCTCTTCCTCTCCTACTTCTTCTCTCTCACTCCCGATTCCCTCTTCCTCAAGACCTCACTTTCCATTTCGCCAAATTGCCCCTCCTTTGGAGGACAAAAGTTCATCTGGTACGCTCCCCACAGTGGCTTCAGCAACCAGCTTACTGAGTTCAAGAACGCCCTTCTCATGGCCGCCATTCTGAACCGGACCTTGGTCGTCCCTCCAGTTCTCGATCACCACGCGGTTGCTCTCGGCAGTTGCCCAAAGTTTCGGGTTTTGAGCCCTGATGAGATCAGGATTTCGGTCTGGAATCATACGGTTGAGCTCATTCGTAGTGGGAGGTATGTGGGTTTTCCCCTGTTTCTCTTCCTTTTGGTCTAATCTGGGGCAAAATTGTAGAATTTTGGTGGAATTGGAATGTGGGTTTAATTGGGTTTCCTTTTATTTGTATGTTGATGGCTCCAAGTTTTGGATTTTGCTTGATCCATTATCTGGTTTGTAATATGATGCTGGAAAGGTATTCGATTCGATTTGATATTGGTAGGATTTCCGTGTGGGTTTATTGGGTTTGGTTTAGTTTTCTGTTAATGGTTGAGCAGAGATTTTGAGACTCAAAAAATATAATGCACCTCATTTGATATACGATGGCTGGATACTTCTTATGATTTGTTAAATAATTACGACTATGTTTCTCTCTTGTTTCAGGTATGTTTCCATGGCTGACATTGTTGATATATCATCATTAGTTTCTTCTTCGTTAGTTCGAGTCGTAGATTTCAGGGTTTTCTTATCCTCATGGTGCAATGTGAATGTAGATTTTACTTGCTACAACGAGTTGGATGCACGGGCCTCTGTGTTTGATAGACTACAGCAATGTAGGTCTCTGCTATCTGGGATGGATGGTGACACAAAGTGTTCATATGCTGTTAACGAAGACTGCAGAACTACCGTTTGGACATACCAAAATGGTAATGAGGACGGGGCATTGGATTCTTTCCAGCCGGATGAACAACTAAAGAGGAAAAAGAAAATTTCATATGTTAGGAAGCAGCGAGATGTATATAACACTCTTGGACCTGGTTCTGAAGCTGAATCGGCTATTCTGCTGGCATTTGGGAGTCTTTTCACTGCTCCTTACAAAGGTTCGCAGCTACACATTAGTATCCCTGAAGCTTCGAGTGATCGAAGGATACAAACGTTGATTGACAAGATTGAATTCCTTCGATTTGCCCCAGAAATCATAAGTGCAGGAAAGAAGTATGCTTATGATACTATAAAGGCTCCTTTTCTTTGTGCACAGCTCAGATTGCTAGACGGGCAGTTCAAGAACCACTGGAATGCTACTTTTTTGAAGCTAAAACAAACACTGGATGCTTTGACACAGAGCCCTCCCCCTATTCATATTTTTGTGATGACTGATCTTCCTGAAAGTAACTGGACAGGAACTTATTTGGGGGAATTGGTTGAAGATTTGCGTCAGTTTAAACTGTTCTTTCTGAAAGAAAAAGACGAGTTGATAATACAAACTGCTAAACAAATTGTGGATGCAAGTCATGGCTTGAAGCTTGGGACTGCCCCGAAGAATCATGATGGAACTGGTCAGTTTAAGAAGGTTTGCCCTCCAGGATTGCCTGATGTTCTTCTATACATAGAGCAAACAATTTGTAGTTGTGCTTCTCTTGGATTTGTTGGGACTGCAGGGTCAACTATTGCGGACATTATAGAATCGATGAGGAAGTTTGGTGTATGTTCTAGCTAATTTCTGATTACTTTGTGAAATGCCTAACGACATGAGAAATTCTAATTCAATGAGCTGTTCGAAAGCAACTATGGTTCAGAAGCATGCCTGAAACTGGTCCTTTTCTTCCACTATGAAAGCTACCTGAATCATAACTTAACGGCACCAGCAGGCTGTCTCGACAATCTAGGCAGGGTGCTGGAGAGCAAGGGATTTGTTGAACATGGTGGAATTCAGAAACGGTTGCAGTCTTGATGAAGGTAATGCACATCTCACGCTTCGGTTTTGAGAAGCAATTTGGAATCGTCACATCCCTATTCAGTTCAGTTTTGACTCGATAACTGTCTTCTTTTGGCTTGTCGATTGGTGCGTGGTGGTTCTTTGAGTCCAATATTTTGGTCATGCCATTAATTATAAAGACTCTTGTTCACTTTAGATGCATATTTGAAGTTCTTTTACCACAATTCAAATTTTCTTCTGTAATGTATAAATTTCTTGGAACATGATGGTTATCTGTATATCAACTCCAAAGTGCCATTAGGCTCGTCACCCCCAAAAAAATTTCTCTCGTGACTTCAGTTCATTTGCTCGCGCGCAGGAGACTATCCCTAGTTCATCGTTCAAGATATTGGAAGAAGGGTTACGTGAGCTGGATTTTCCAGTACGCCCGTTGTATGGTAATGCACTGAAATCCTTTTTTGTTGAATTTTCTGTTAATTGAATCTTTAACCGCATATCCAACCGTCCATTGCCTGATACATGTCATACATGGGGATTCTAATATTTCGCGTGAGCAGCAATCCAAGTTGAAGTTGCCCATCTTTGGCAAGAGCCAAATTCGTAACAAAATATGGACAGAACTTTTCCGCCCTTGACAAGTTTCAGTTGATTCAAAGGTGTGAACGCTTACCTACTGACCAGAATGTAACACACGAAATTGTTTCTTATTCTTTTGGTTAATAATATAAAACTTTCTGGGTGCCTTGTACAAATTTCCTTGTTCTTATTAATTTTACTGAGAAGCCGTGACCTTTGGTTTATATTTTTCCTCTGAGGAAACATAAGAATTAACAAGTTGTAGCATACTTAAACACAATAGGCGGTTTATTTGCACATAGTTTACTAATTCATGTGCTATAATACGCACACTTAAGTAAAATTTATTTGCACGTAGTTTCACTAAATATATGCACTTACTGTAGCATGAGCGGATTAATAATGCCATGCATTTTTGTGAAAGTCGCACTGAAAAATTAATCCTTTGAAGTTGCACTTTTCACCAGTTTTATATTAATAATAAAATATCCAAAACCAAATATATAGGGTAGTGAATTTACTAAATTGTCCTTCAACTTCAAAGTTTTATAAAATCTACATCGTAACTCCAAATTCGATTCCTTGCGCCCATGCATCAATAGCAACGAATACTGCAAAAATACACTAAGAGAATGGGTCAAATGTGTCACGATACAACGGTCAACGAAAGTCAAAATTCTCGCCTCTATGAGCATTTGGGTATAACTTTTTATATTAAAGTATCGTAAAATCAGGGACGGAGCCTAACAGTCTCCAGTATACAATTTTTCTCAGAAAAAATCTTATATGATTTTGTTTTGTTTTGTTTTATGTATTTTGCATACATAATGTTAATGACCTCTGTTTTTCTTTTATATTCTTGTTTTGTGGAAAGAAATAATGAGCCGTAATAATTTGGTCTAACCTGGTAGGTCAAATTTTGACCCAAAAAAAAAGAAGGGAGTTTTAACTAAACATTTCCAGTACTATTCACTTTTAACGAAAAACCATAATTTTGTATTTTCCTAGTACTATTCACTACACCTTTATATATCATTTTTCATTAAAACTAAAGTTTTTTTTGGACTTTTTGTTAGTTTTCCCAATAAAAAAAAAAAAAAAAGGCAGGTTGGATTTGCAAGATTACTGTCGAGTCTGATTCAAAGGAAACTATCCTTTGTTTGACAGGTTTCATTTTTAATGGCAGATGGGAGACTTTCCCTATTTTCCATGAAGTTATCAAAATGGAGGAAGAATTCCAAGTCTATTGCTGGTCATGGGTTTCTAGATCGGCTAATAGGGCGGCAGATTGGATGGTGTCCTTTAAAAATATGGAGATGAGCGTTTTTACTTGGGTCAACAGACATCTATCTTTGTTAGTGGATGTCCTCAACAAAGATGGCCTGCCCTGTTCACATTGAGCTTGTGTTTTGCTTTGGTATTGGTGGGGTGTTGCTGCTGGAGTTGTTGCATTAACCTCTTCTCCGTATCCTCCCAAGTACCTTGTTTCAGTTGTTGCTTGCCTTGTTTATGCTTTGTTAGCCTGTCGTGGGCTTTCCCTGTTATCTTTGGCTTTTGTCCTGGTAATGTTATTTCTATTTAACCAAAAAAAAAAACAAAAACAGCAGGCAGGTCAAATCGTTTCCTCCGCCACTGTTAATATTTAATATCAGCTACGACTACAAGAAAATAACATCCCAAGGCTTGGACCAAAACTTTTCAATACACTCAACTACTATGAAGAGGATTCTCTTCGGATCCACGTTGTGAGAATTCTAGGGATTCTCATATCCTAATCGTTCATCGTACATTTTACGGTCAGTTTTTATTAGATATTATTTGTGTTTAATTTTAAATAAAAAAATCAAATAATTTATGACTGTAAGATGCACGATAAATGATTAAGATATAAGAATCCTTAAGATCCCTACAATTTGAATCCGGATGAAATTCAAATCCCAAATACTATATCTGCTAATTACTAAAGCTTGCCAAAAATCCTTGACCTTGACTAAACACAATCAACAAGTTTTGGTCAAACTTTCAAAATATGGACAAATACATTTTGGATGCCGTTTGATTCCCTAAATTAAAAAAGTTGGAAACGAATATAAAATCGTTGTTTTCATGTTGGATAAGTACATTCTTTTTGGAGAAATTGGTGAGTGCAATGTTGAGAATGTGGCACCTATTACATGAATATGCTTTTGCCATGGAGAGTGGGTGAAATAATTTGCTTTTTCTCAACCATTGAGAAAGCACTTATTACATTTCTTCATGACATACCAAACCTCATTAAAGTTGTGTTGACTCTAAAAATTACTAAATCTATATGGTGTGCATGACGAGTAACAAAGAGCTAATTACGTCTTCTGGTGAATGTAGGCGTGCCAACTTACGACTGAGCTTGGTTGGCGAATAGAATGAATGTGATGGTCGTGTTGGACGCGCTGCTAATTTATGCGTACAAATGATCACGGCCGAGAAACTTCTCGCCTTGGTATGTGTTAGACACTTCTGGTGACAACTCACTCTGTTGAAAAAACTAATGAAATGATCTCTTTAATGAGAAGACCAAAGATGCTCCTCGGCCTTGAATAGATAACGAGCCAAATTCAAACCAGTGATGTTACTCTAAAGTAAAAATGCTCTACGATCGCTTGTAAAAATGTTTGATTGCCTTATTCATTCGAATTCAACACAGTACTGTTGATTCAAATTGAAGGTGTGTTAAGGAAGTTAGAATATTTAATAATTTCTTAGAATACAGGAGATTTGCGCAGAGCGAGATTTGGACGGCTTTTTTTTATTCAACAAAAAGTCTTGTATTTATAGGGTTGGATATTCACTTGGACCCGATGTTGTTCCAACCGTGGATCTTTAAATCAACTTCTGATGATAAAAGCAAAAATGGCCTTCTGACATATCACACATGTGGCTTAAGTGAATATTCCAAAAAGATCCACAATTGGAAGCTGTCTTTATTAATCCTTGCTTGCTGACCAACCGATTTTATCCTCTATTCAAAGGATAATCACCAAATCCCCAACGGCAGCATGCATGACCTTATGCTCCTTTTTAGGTGGCCTGACATTGCAAATGGAATTCTTGGCCGATTTGCTATCTATCCCAAACATGGAGAGGACCATTATAACCAATTCACCATGTTATCATGTTAATCCCACCTTGCTAATACAAATTCTAGTCTAGCAACGGAAGGTGAATCACAATATTATCTCTCAACAATAACCACAAATTATCCTAATCAAACGGTCTAGAACACCACTTATTCAACGGTCTCGACTACACATGATGATTGTTGAGCCAAAAATAATCAAGAAAACTATGGAGGCGATATGTGGATTTTTGGGTAAAAAAGATAAGATTACCCTCAAGGCATATCAGGAACTCCTATACGCGAGTAGCGGACAATAATCGCTTATGGCTCTGTTTCCTCCCTTAGGTAGGCCTTGGCTTTGTTGACCTTGACAGGGTGGCTTCTGGCCACCCCTACCATGCCTATTTTGGCGTTTTGGGCGTTTGTTTGCTTCAGGCACATGAGTCGCCCCAGTAGATCGAGTTTGATGATTCTTCATCAACAGTTGATTCTGCTTTTCAGTAATAAGTAAAACAGAGATCAAATCTGAAAACTTAGTGAACTTCTGAGCCCTATATTGTTGATGCAGGACAATATTAGTAGCAGAGAAGGTCGAATAGGTCTTCTTTAGAAGATCATCTTCGGTCAAGGTCTCGTTACAGAACTTGAGAAGTGATCGGACTCAACAAACTTCAGAATTATATTCATTTACAGACTTAAAGTCTTGGAAGTGCAAATGATGCCAGTCATGTCTTGCTTCAGGCAAGAAGGTGTCATTTTGGTGATCAAAACGATCAGCCAAAGCGATCCATAGTGCACGTAGATCCTCTTCAGCAAGGTACTCGGTTTCCAGGGCGTCATGAATATGTTTTCGGATGAAGATCATAGTAGTGGCTTTCTCAGCTTCGCCAACCGAGTTATCCGTCTCATCTTCAATGGCGGGATGCAAATTCTTTGTAGTGAGGTGGAGCTTCACATCTTGGACCCACTTGAGGTAGTTCCTTCCAAAGACCTCCAAAGCGGTAAAGTCGAGTTTGTTCAAATTTGACATGTTCCTATCACAGAATAGATGGACAATATGTGGTTAGTGTAATGGAGAAAAAATCAATCCATTCACATAAGAGTAGAACATTCAAGTTTTAATAGATATGTATTGGTTTAAATTTGCATGAAAAAACTTTATGTTTTCATGGGTGATGTTTTGAAGGAAAACTTTAGGTTTTCAAACAAGACATGTTTTTAGAAACTTCAGGTTTTGAAATAATTAAGCAGGTTCATATGTTCCTACAAACAAACACAAATATATATACAGAAAAATGCAACAAGAAAAATATGCAAATAGAGCTTCAGGAGTATGATTATAATTGAATTAATTATTTGGACTTAGGGCCAAATTTAAAGTGTGGGTGAAAAAATATAAAACCCAAAATTGTCTAAAAAAATAAACAATTAAACTCGAGGCCTAAAAAACATGGGGCAAAGCCCACTGGTGGGCTAAGCAAATTTGGAGCTATGCGGCCCAGGCCCTAAAATTGGGTGGAATAGGAAACGGGCCAAGTTAGGGCAAAGCCCTTATGCACATAGTTGGGCTGCAAGCGCAGGCCTAGATGGCAGAGGCCCAAATAGGGCGTCAATCGTGTGCATCGTGTACATTGATGCACCAACACAGAGGCTGGGATCAAGTGTGGTACGATGTAGGGAAAACACAGCAGCCACGCGGGCTGGGTTCTATTGCAGCGTGGGACACGGGAATACCGTGGCAAATGAGGGTTGGTGTTTGGGCCAATAAGAGCTCCAAAGCCCGAAGGGCTGATGCTCACCAAGAACAGGCCAAGCCCAAGTGGGCTGGGATTCAGACCAGACACCCTAGCACAAGCTGGGTGAATTCATTGGAGAATAAGACAGATGCCACCGCTTCAGACGGTCGTGTTATGGTGCAAAAATCATGGCAAAGAACCTTGGGTTCGACGACGACCCCTAAAATTAAATGGAGAGTAGAAGCTCTCAACGTTTTTAGAAACCTTAGGAAAATTAACTCGGATTTTCGAAGAAAAACCGATGAGATTCAAACGAATCTTAGTAAAAGAAAACTTATCGAGGGATGATCTGCAGGTCGTCGTGGTGATGATTCGAGGGCAAGGGTGGACTGCAGGCCATCCTGCAAGGGAGAATACACCATGGGAGGCGTCGGGTTTTCTGGGTTTCAGGCTAGGAGCCCATGGCTCCGGCTTTGTTGTCTTGTCAGGTCATTAGTTCGAAGAACCCAGATTGCGTTTTCAATTTTTTTTTTGCCTTTTTTTTTTTTTTTTCAATTAATTCAAGGCATAAATGATATATAATTTAATGCATAAACGGTTTTTTTTTTGTTTAATACATCAATATTTTTACACTAAGAGGAAGGGGAGTGCGGCTAAGCCACACAATGGGCAATCTAATTTGGTATCAAATTCGCTATCCACGAGATTCGAACATAAGACCTCTCATTTCCAAGTGAAGAGGAATACCACCAAACTGTAGTACTGAATGGCAATGCATGAGCAGTTATTTGACGCAATTCATGGCAATATCAAATTCACATAATTCAACAATTATGAATATAATGCATACACAGTTTGCGTAGAATCTAAAATTTGAAAAAGTTGGATCGTGCATTATGGTGAGTGTTCATGCTATCAGGGCTGTAAAAATATCGAGATAAAAACTATTGTTTTGGAAGAACCTGATTGCGTGATGATATGGATGAACTGGTTTGATGCAAAAAGCTTCCACGTCAGATTCCTAAGCGCAGCGGTATGAGCGTGCTAATTACATGTTGTGGCCTATATTTAACTGACAAGGGAAGGGGGCCGGCGGCACAGAGAGAGAATAAAGAGAGATAAGTTTGTAGAATTGTGTAGAAGAATGTGTGTGTTATTCCCCCACTATGTAGTACCTTTATTTATAGTAATAAGGGAGAGAATAAATCCTTTATCCCTAAGGAAGGACTACAAGTCCATATAGGAAAGAATAACTAGAATCAAATCTAATCTAGGATTTACACAATCACCTTTAAACTAGAAGTTTACAACAATTACATGGTTTTCGGTTAAATTCAAAATTTTGAAACCCTTATCATTAGTTTTTCTTAATTTAAATTCAATCTTTAAACTTATATCATGATTTAGATTTGCTCTTGAAACACATATTTAGAATTTAATGTGGGACCTATATGTGTTGCATATCATCAGACTAACATAATTTTTAACAAAAGTTAACCATGGAGACCCAATGGTGCACACTTGGTTAAATTTGAGGACCTCAATTAATAAATTTTTAGTTGCAAGTGACAATTTACCACAGTATTAGAATGATGTTGAATTCTTGCATAACGGCGTGAGTTCAAACTTCGTCGATCGCTAATCTAACATTTAACCTAACAAAATCTATCATTTGACAACAAAAAATATTAATAAATTTCTAGTTCAATGATGAATCATAAATTAAGATGAAGGTTTAGCGTAACCCCGTCAAAAAATATAAATTGGGGGTGCCGCCTCCTTTTCTTAGAAACAAAATCAATTTCCGATCACAAACCAACACAAGCTTAAGAGCAAGTTCACCCATGGGCTTTTACCATGGCTAGATCCCAAATCCAACCTAATAGTCACCTTCATCCATTTCCTCAAGCCATGATTGATGCAGCCTTGGGAGCAGCCATGTCGATTCTAGCCTAAGTCTGATGCATGGCAGTTATTATTCACAATGGATGAAGAGTTGCATAACCGCAACAACTTATTCTAAATTAATCTCATCCGTTGAATAATTAGTGAATAGTAACTGTCATGACAGTTAGTATTCACAATTGTTGAAGAGTGGCAAGACGAAACAGTTTACTATTAGGTAATAGTAACTACAACAAATCCACTCTTAGGCCCAAATCCTCCAAATTGGTGAAAATGCTTAAAAACCATTGGACTTTATTTTGAATATTATACTCGAATCATAAATAAGAAAATAATTCAAATTAAATGGACAAGCCAAACTTAGTAGGAAGTTTCTGAAAATAAAAGTTTCAAATAAAAGGAAGGAGCCAATCTACGACACAAGTGCTGATAAGCGCAGTGGCTGTCGTGGTGTGGGTGCGGTGGTGAGAGACAGTTATGAGAATGCCGTGGGTTCATATGCGATGGATGCTCCCAAGTCCAATTTCTGTTTTGGCAGCGGAGTTGTACCCATTGAAAGTGGGCCTCGAGCATGCGGTGGATGCTAGTCAGGTGAGTCGCTACAATCTTAATTATCGAGATGTATCTTTTTGGGGCGATGTCATTTTCTCATGATTAATGAGTTGTTTGTATGATGATTGTATTGTAATTATCTATTTTTTTCCAGCATGGGTGGCTGTTTTTCCTCCCTCAAGATTTTTCCTACGTGGTTTACCCGAGACGCGGTTTTGTTGGAGCCACGTTCTTTTCCATGCTCTCTGAACTAGTTCTTTTGATCTGTTATGAATGAAATTTTTTTACTACCTTAAAAAAATGGAAGTGTTATTGGCACTCCAAAAATTTCATAGCTTTTGGAATACTTATTTTGTCAAACTCTTATTTAGTTTAATGGAAAGGAAATGTTTGTTGTGAATTACTATTTAAAGTATGGTGTGTTTAATCAATAATAGAATCCAGGGAATAGAATAAACCTAAGAGAGAAGTGATCTAAGCGAGTTAGATCAGCGAGACATTATTTTTATGTTAATTCTTAAAACATTCCTAATCATAGGATTATCAACTGGGCATTAATAATCCGCTAAGGTAGTATGTGTCATGTCAACTTTACCAGGATAATGACTAGTCTCAAGTCATTATTGTTAGACACTAAGATAAACACATAAATGCTCAAAAGGTTGTTGAGTGCACTGAATAGCGATCAAGGAGAGTTCTCACATGCATTTCATGTAGGAACTCACAAGTTGCAATAATGCAAAATAATTTTTTGACTTGAGACAACACATTTGCTTTGTAACTACATGTGTATAACAAGGGATCTCTATCCTTCCATGGTGAAAGGAAAATACTCTAAGATATGGTTCGAGACTCTTTTGGCCCAAACATATAGATATAACTTAGGAAGAATGTTCCTAATCATGTTCACTAGAATCACATTGTGTTGTAGTTATAACTGAATAGAAGATATGAAATAAATTTCAACAACTCATGAGTATTGAATAGAGGGACCTAATTGTGTCGTGGTTGTAACTAAATATGTCCTCTAATCACTTCTACATAGTTTGGATGGCCATGACATACTGTTAAGTGTTATTCATGGTTTATGAAAGTCCTGAAGATTAGCAATCAATAATCTTCTTCATAGGAAGAATTGAAAGTTAAGTTTTAAATTATGATCGACTAGCAGGAGTTACAGTTGCCCGTTGCCTCGCTCATTGGAATCTAATGGCTCGTACACCATGTAAGGATGAGATTGAAGAAATGTAAATGAGATGGATATATACAATTAAATAGTTTAATTGGTACGGTTGATATTAATTGTGAAACACTATTCTATACGCAAGGGTTAACTTTCGAATGTCTACATAATCAAACATTAAGAGGACGAAAACAGAATATGCCAAAGATTTAATTAATTTTGACAAAAGATAATACAGCCCTAAAACCTAAAGACCAAATTATAAATTAAAATTACAAAAAAGACATTATTAAGGTAAATCCCAGACAGAGTTAGAACTCAAATCCAAACCAGACTGCACATTTCCAGTCTTGTATTAACATTAACCTGTAAAACCCCAAGGCACGGCGGCCCTCTAAACTGCGTGGATAGGGCTACTACCTGAATTCATGCTTGAATTGCCGGAACCTGGATTTGCATGGAAAGCAGACTGCCTAGACGACCCTTCAACCATTTTTAGCGTAAGCGAGGACGGACCAGAATGACCTAGAGGCTCCCCTAAACTCAGTTTTGACATGCCTACTAGCTCATCAACATTTATCGGGCTCTTTGAATGTATTGCCGTTGGCTTCAGAACCTCATGTTTATCCGTCATAGTGGGCTCGGTAGTGTATCCAGACCACAAGGGATAAGGAATCGGGAAAGGTGAGAAATAAGCAGGACATACCATTGGGTAATATGACTCTGAGGTATCGGGATTTGGAGCGGCCGGTTCTCCATCTGAGTTGGTGGAATCCATTGATTCGCATTCTTCATCCAAAGGTGGAGGAGCAGGCAATGGATTATTGCTTTGAGTTTCAGCTTCTGGATAGTTACCAGGTAAGAGGTCCAGTGGTTCCATTTGGGTTTCAACTGACTGCACAAATTTTTTCAAGATAGCATATGTAAATATCATATCAACAAAAAACGAGAGAATTATGCATTTCGATGCAGATTAATTAAAGTATGGACCTTCTAACCAGACAAATACTGCACTCAAATATCAAGAGACTCAAGACAGAAGTATAGGTTCTTTCTACACGCAATGGACATGACCTTTTAATTTAAAGAATCAAAATAAACAGTCAACACAAATTGGTGAGCACACCATACAGTGTTAACCATAGGACAGAAGAAGCTCAAAACAGTAAATAGTTCATGTTGCATGCTTGAATGTGAAACACATACGCTTACTGGTTATGCAAGACGGAAAAAATACTTACATCATCTGCTACAATATCAAAGAGGCTGGAACGTCTTTTTCTCCTTGACACATTAGTCTGCCTAATAAAATATTTCTGAGCATGGCTAGCCACTTGAGTAGGTGTTCTTGATATGACGTAATTGCGAGCTATTCCACGCCAATCACCTTTACCAAGCTTCTGCAGTCCGAGCAAAAACATCCTATGTTCCTCTTCAGTCCATGGAGTGCCTAAAAGAGAAAAAAGGAAAAACCAAATCAGTCAAGACAAAAAGGAAACCTTCGTTCAACTCCTTACATAAGATCCTTAGGTTTTCTTGAAAACATATAACGTTGATAATGACGCAAATATAAGAACAACTAACGAAGAATTTTTGTGTAACAAACAGACCATCTTCGAAAAACAACAGATAAATAGTATATAAATAACCGTATGTTTAGTCAAATGCCGGTTCAGACCACATGATCGAACATTCTGGAAAATATATTGCACTAAATCTGAAAGTTTCCAACGCCTCTAGTGCATATCAAGTGACCTCTCATACTCAGGTATCCTATTAAATGAAGTCCAAAATACCGGCGAGAGGAGGGTCACGTATCTGAAGCCCTTAAACTTAATGACTATACATTTGGCTATGGTAGCACCCTCGTAGTTGGGAGAACTTCTTAAAAAGATGCCTTTGGTTTCTGTTGCTGTTGCTGTTGCTGTTGCAAACTTGCACAATACTTAACTATTAACTGCCATAGTTCCTTCACCTACCAAAACTAGACTAGCTTCACCGGCGTTTGGCCCCCTCTAGAGAACCAAAATTCAGAGAGCTAATTATGCAGATGACATTTTACCGCATTGGCGGAAAGCATTAATATCAATTCAACCTGGTGCAGGTACGACCCCGATCCCCCTCCCACCTAACATTTAATAATTTAACCTACTATAATTAGCAAAAAAATTAATCCATTTTTGCTAATTGCAAAGCACCCTACTTTAAGTTAAACAGTAATAATAAAACAGTAAACTCCAAAACTATAATTACACTAATGCCAAAAATAATCAAACATAATATACAGAATCCAAATCAAATGTTTCCCCGAAAAGCATACCTTTTATGTTTAAACTAATTCAATTCCAACTCTAAACCCCATATAATTAATCAAAACATATATCAAAATAGAATCCAAGCATAAAACCACAAACCCAAATGATTTAAATCCAAAATTAAGCAAAATGAAAAAAGAAATTAATTCAAAGATTAAGATCATAAAATAAAAGTGAAAGTAAAAAATGAACCTTTTTTGCGTTCGCGGCTCGAAGACGATCCGGGCACGAAGTCCTCAGAGGCATAGCCGTCGGCAGTGGCATGGTCGTTGGTGGTGTCACCAGGAGAATCCGGATTGTTGGGGAGGAGACCCGAACCCGACCCGGCATAGTGAGTCAGATTGCCCATACTAGCGCTCTTTCTGATGGAGCCGTCGGTCAATCGTACACCGAAGAGCTTGACCCCTCGGTTCGGACACGTCCGCGAGTTGTGGCCATTGTGGCTGCAATGCGAGCACCTCCGAGTCATCGGTAACGCAGAAAATGGAATCGGATCGCGAGAGTTGGGTTGGTCGGATCGGAGGATCCGGATCACTTGATCCGAAAATAGAGAGGTGGGTTGGGGTCTGCGCGAGGATTGGGAGTTGGGTTTTGCGTCGATTTGCTGTTTCGTTTTGTGAATTCGTTTGCTTGTTCTTCTTCTCTTTCGGACCCTCGAGTTTCGCAGAGCAGAGGGGAGGGAGAGAGAGAGCAAGTAGATTGATGAGTAAAACACTATCTATGTATCGTGGCGTGGATAAAGAGGAGACTATATGCTGTGTCGCAGGATGGTTTTGGAAAAAAATTTCGAAATATCAATGGTTAGAGATCTAACTGATTTTTTCGACCTTGAAATCTAATATAAAATTTGTACCACTGTGTTTTAAAATAATTTCTACTTTAATTTTCATTTTATTATTATAATTTATGATAGTATAAAATCTTATCATTTTTTTATCTTATCATTAACATAAAATACTTACATAAAATTAATATAAATTGACGATCAGATGTTATTTATGTCTAAATTTCAACTAATACAAGATTTTACAAAAAGTTATCTACCCTCACATCTAGAATTAATATAATCACTATTAACCATCAGATATTACTTTTGTCACAATAAATTTCGACGTGTTAATACAAAATTTTACAAGAGATTGTCTACTCACGCATCTACACAAAAATTTGAAACGTGAAGTTCACACGTATGTTTTACCACTTTACGTTTAATGTAGGACAAATTAATTGGGAGACTATTTAGGAAAGAAACTTCATTGAGAACCGCCGATTGCATACATCAAATCTTGTTTTTTTTCTTATCTAATCCTTTTTGTCATTGTTGGCAAATTCGATGGCCCACCCAACTTGCAGACCAGTTTGACTTTTGACACATCAAAATGTTATCAAATCCCTTTAGTTGATTTGATTTTTTCCTTCTTTTTTTTTTTTTTTTTCCTTAACAATCGATAATATTTACACTGAAAAAAAAATTAAGAAGAAGACTAAACATCATAATGAACAAGTCATAATAATGTTGTTTCAATTCACTTTTAAAAATAGTCGAACCTAAAATTTCTCACGTAAAAGTGCAGAACAATACCAAAAGTAAAAATCACATATATTTTATTTTATATGTGCTAAACAGAAGCGAAAAGTCAAAAAAATAAAATAAATTTTCATGGTTTAGTAAATTCAAGAAAACTAATAATAAGTCCTCTAAGTCTTTTCTTAAAGTCTCTTCTAATGTTTTTCTAGGTCTTCCTCAACCCCTTCAACCCTGAACCTCTGTCCAAATCCTGAAGCGTCGCTAGGCATTCGTTTCACATGTCCCAACCACCGTAATTGATTTTCTTTCATCTTTCTTTCAATTTCGGCTACTCCTACCTTACCTCGGATATCCTTATTCCTAATCTTATCCGTTCTTGTATGTCTACACATCCAACGAAACATTCTCATCTCCACTATCCCCATTTTATGTACATATTGATTCTTTACCGTCTAACATTCGTTGCCATAAAGCATTACCGGCCTATAAAAAATTTCTATGAACTCCAGTGGTATATATTACAAATTTGCCATCTTATTAGAGTAAGATACTCTTCTTTTTAACCGGATTGAAATCCTAGTAAAAAAAACTTATTGATGCCTGCAATAATTGGACGCTATCCTCTGTACTTTTTCATTTATCTACTTTATAGATATTTTCATTTTTCTACTTTGTCGATGAATATCGTACCTTTTTTAACTAAAACAAAACATTAAATGAATGAATTAACGTCTTATCCTAACCATCCAATGAAGCTAGTGATGGAGCCTCGGAAGTTGGAATCAAGTGTATGCAGACGAAAAAGGACCAAGATCCAAACGCCACGTGGAACGCGAGGGAGTCGGTGTTTGGTGGCATATTCTTCTCTTGCGTCTATCGTACATTAAAATAAAACCTTATCCAAAACCCATCATTCACAATTATCTTCGCCCACTTCTAATTCTATATAAAATAAATGGGATCCCCATTGAGTCTAAACTTTTAATCAACGGCTCTGATCTATCCCGCCGAAATGGACCATCCGACACCAGATTAATTCCGGCGACGTAGCAGCATGTCATGCTCATTAGATTTCCAACCAACAAGCGCCAAAAATAGGTAGACAATTCACAAATTTTCATACTCCCCAACCATGTTCCTTACCTCCAAGCTCCAACCCACTATCGGTTGAAATTTTTACTACTAAATTTAATAATAATATCAATTCCGTACCAATCAGTATTGAACACTGCATCATATGAATCAAACAAATTGACAATTCATTAACGATTTTGATTATGACATTTGTCCAGTAAAATATTGTGACATAATCATATAAGAGAGACCAAGTATCACTACTCCTATTTCTATTAATGAAAAAAGTTTTAAGTTCAAATCCCCGTAAAACTACTAAAATGAAAATAAAAAGTTTCATGTTTAGCAGAACCCAACTCCTCTTTTAGAGGATATGATGGTTTTGAATTTCATCAGCCAGATGGTTGAATTACTCGTAATCACTTAACATGTTGCAACCGAAATTCAGTCTCCAAATTCCTTCAATGTATTCTTCTCAATCCATGAAAAAAAGTATACAAAACTTCAACATGTTAATAATAAAAGCACTTCTGCCACAAGCGCTTATGAGCTGAAGTGCTTTTTAGAGATACAATCCCAATACAAACAATAGCAATTTGTTTCCAATGGAATTATAAAACCAGGATTTGTAATAGACCTATTTGATTGTAAGAGCCGTTTATCATCACACAATAAAATCATCATCACGAACTGCAACCGCAAAAGACAGACCTTTTAAGTTGCATATGTAAGCCGAAAACGCTCTTCCAGGTAGTCCCCACTGCGGACGGGAGGAAATCTACAAGCAGAATTGGTAAATATTATCTACAGGGTAACTTGATCAAAGCGGAATACGAGAAGGAAAAAACATGAAATTTTGAGGAAAGCTTTACTCGTGTTCTAAACAAAATTTCACTCAAGAAACTGGACTAGACTCCACAGGAGGAGTAAACAATAGGTTGGGTTAGAAAGCATTAGCAGCATGCACTCATCAAAAAGGGAAATGACTACCATCGAGCAACCAAACTAGCGTGTATAGAGTGGACCAACAAGGACATTAGACCACCAATGTTTCTTATGTATAACATACAAAATCTTGTAGTATATGAGCTGTTGGACACCCTTCCCTTTCAAAAAGATTTTCTGTTTTGTAAGGGCAAGTTCTACGTCATGACATTTAGCAAAACCAACACTATAACAGAGATAAGCTAAAGCATTGTGTTAGAAATAAAATATGTGACACGAGAGGACAGTCAAATGGGGGTTTATACCTTGGTGGTGATGCTTCACTGCAACAACTTTTCAGACATTCCACCACACAATCGGCATTGGGATCCATGAAGAAAGCCACCTGAAAATATTGAGATACTGTTATTCTGCACTCTCAATTTGTCTTTTTCAATAGATCGTGAAGTAATAATACCATTTCATTGTGAAGTACAGTCAGTATTATGAAAAGCAAATAAAAATGGACCAATAGGCAAATGATTACAGAGTAGCGTTCCTGTCCTGTTGGCATCACTCTATGCAGTGTTGACCTACAAAAAAATGACAGAAGAGAAAATGTCTGCAGTCTCAGAGTCCTAGATTTTAAAACATGTATAACCACTGTAAGAAGAAAACAGACCTTAAAGTTAATAAATTAGAAATTACCTGAACAAACAATTAGTCCACCTCTCCATCATGTCCCCAATGTTTACAATGAATGCCCTAGAGATTCAAATTTGAACACCATCAGACGGACAAAGTTACCATCCAGTTGTACACAAATGCACTCTAGTAAACATGTAAGATGCCGGTAGGAAAACCAAAACAAAATACTGTTTCTTATGAATGGTCTAAAAGTAATAAAGCTATAACGAGCTCTGAACTTTTAACCGCATGATCTAAATGCTCCCTATCTAACAAAGTGAATGGAACTCCATATCCATAATTTGCTTTTAGGAAGCATATCCATATTTAAACATCATATTGCATTACATTGTTATATGGGGTATTCCGCATACATGATTGAAGAACATAAGGGCACACAAATTATTTAGCAATCATACCATCGTTTCATGAAAATTCAAGATCTTGAACTTACCCATCTATGTGAAGAACATCTTCCCAGATTCGAGGTTGCTTAGATTTGTCCCTACAAAACTGTTGAGTGTTAACAATAAGTCACAGAAAAGAATATCATAATTGAGCTTGAAAGGGAACCACTAGGTGTTCGGTGCTGAGAAAATCCAACAAACAAAAAGCATGCCTGAAGTCCAGGAACTCCATTGGATGCAAGGAGTGTGACCATGCCATAATCTGAATGAGCAGAAGCACCATATATTTCTTCATCAGTTGATCCCAGCTCACCTGAAATCATGCATACCGAAACCATGAAAACAAGAGAAAAATAAAATAAAATACAGAAGACCAAACATACAAAAAATATTATTCAAAATATTACAAAAACAAGAAAAGAAATGGAGTACTATGTTTTAGCTGAAGAGTCTACTACACCTGGATAGTGCAAAAGTCGAAGAAAACCCCTTGGGTTATCCATTGCCCCCACTTTCTCAAAAAAGTCCTCATCCAGGTTTAAAGCCAGGGCAATAAGAGAGATTAATCTTTTTCCAGTAGACCTGAGACAGCATATCCAACAAAATTCATATATGGGTGGTGCTATCCACAACCCCATTTTTACTTCTCACACACCCCTCTCAATTTCCGGCCGTTGGATCGAATGAATCGAAGAAGATCAATAGAGAAAAATTAACAAAGGTGTGTGGGAGGTAAAAGAGGGTATGTGAATAGCACTACCCTTCATACACACACACATAAACGTTTATAATGAAAAGCTCCTGAACAACTATCAATTATCATTCCTGAACAACAGTTCATACTTTACTAAGTGCAGAATGCTGGGAAGTAAATCGTTACAAAGGAGAATATAACTTACATTACTTTTCTATAGTACGATTCCATTGTAGGCCTCCAAGATGGAAGGATATCTGTATATTTCCTCAACGAAAAATAGAAATGATCACACAATCAAATGTAGTACAGTACTCAACATCAAAAACTTCATTGTCAGGCAGGCTACCATAAACATTCGAAACTAGCTCCCATACCTTCTGGAGGCCATTGGTTCAAATTACTTTGAGTTGGGTCATCTAAAGGGCCGACATAAAAACTCTCTTTCGAGTCACCTATTTCACAAACAACCAAAAGAGATAAAATCAACATCCTTTCTCGTTTTTCCATTCAGCTTTTTCCATTCAGCACAACTTGGAAACTAAAGTAACGCAAACAAGCACAACAGTTCAATAGATAGTACCTGAAACATTTTTTGAATATCACAAATATATTAACACTATTCAAAATGTTAACAAGAACATTAGCGCAACAAATTGTAACTTCAACCAAAATGTTATGTTCATTATAATGAATTCATCAATGAACTACATAATTATATTAAAAAAAAAAAAAACCTAGTAAATAAAAATGAAATATCCAACATATTACTTATACCAGGCATGGTATGATCATTGTATACTAACCCATTTTTTAGTTTAACGTCCCTCCACTTGGTTTCTTGTATTTACACTTTAATCACCAAATTTTCAGTTTTTAACTTTCTGAGCAAAAAGATTAAAGAAAAGATGAAATGGTAGGATGATTAGCAACCTTTGGAGCTGGAAGCGAAGTCGAGATTCTCCGAAAATAGTGGGGTGTAGCCTCTGTGGTGCTTGCGAGTCAATTTCAACTTATCTTCTAAAGGAAGCGAAAAGAAGTTGCTGCTCCGATCGAACACCTCTGCAAACAGCTCTTCCTCGACGCCATGATTCACCAGGTAGAAGAAACCACACTCTATGCATGCCTGTGTAAATACAAATATGCAATAATTATAGGGACATATACATACACACACAAATATAATTCAAGCTAATTAAATAAAAGAAAAACTAATTTTCAGAGAAATTTGAGGTTTTGGTGTAATATTGGAAGAAGGGAGAGAGAGAGAGAACCTGACGGATTGCATTGGCGGAGGAGATGGAATCTGATGAGGACAAGTCAATGATCGGCAGGTTCACCGCCGCCGTCGTCATCTGCTTCCTTACTTTTAGTCCTCCTGCTTTTCAAATCTCACGACAAAGAAAATAGTCACCGGCTCGGTCAACACTCGACCCTTGCGGGCATTATATTTTGAAAGAGAAAAATTAGTGAGTACTTGGCTTTTTATTTTGTCTAATGATATTTTAATATAGGTTTTATTACTTTTAAAAATAATATACAATGTTATTTATTTATTTTATTTTATTGGTTTTTGTGTCATTTCATTATTGTGCCAAATCAGAAAACGAGTACGTGTATTAGTGATTACTAGCATTACTCATTCTAAATTACTTTAATTATGCTAAGGAAATTCGAATCAAATGTAGGATCTATCCGTCACATATTGTTGGCAAAATAATTGTTTCATCATACAACTCTGGTACCACATATAGTGATAAATCACTTTTCGCTCACGAATTAACAATACACAAAAACAAAATCAGGAATCTAAAAATATGTGTGTGTAACTGGTGAGTTCGAAATTGAGTTGAACGTTTCAAATCTTTGCGCGCTCTATTAAACCAACCACTTAATTTCTTTGTTAAATTCTCATATTTCATTCTTGTTGTCATTTTTTCTATTTTGTTGTAAAAAATAATGTTAGGAAGACCGTCTATTTAAATCATATTTTATAAATTATATGAATACTCAACTATTAATTAAAATGCTTATTTCTGAGTACTAATCTCTCTAAATACTCAAATAATTTTAAAATGTGATTTAAATAATTGGTCCACCTCACATTACTTTTCCGAATACCGAATACTCGATCGCTGATACCTTGGTATTAGCGTCCATTAAATTAGAGTGAATACATCGAGGGCAAACTAAAAATTATTTATTCTGTCAAGTGAGCATTTATCATTCTGATAAAACAAACGTATTTAATGTTAAACTAGAGCTCCAAAATGTTGAAACTACAAAGCCCTTTTTGCCTCAAGCTCTCGGCAATCGAAGTACGTCGCAAGGATTCAAAAAATCTCCCCACTCGTGCACCATCTTTTTAACTTGTATAGAATAATAATAAAATAATACATATTTAACATACAATATAGACACCATAGCTATTGTATTTTATATAAGTTTTTTAGTAGTTTAACTTTAAAATCGTCTAAATATTTTTTCTTCTTACGTGGTCAAAACTGGTTACTCGTGTGTAAATTCGTTATTAACTAGCAACCTGATAACAACCTGATTAGTCATCGCAAGAATGTTACTTAATATTATAAACATCGATTTGCTTGACAAATCTGAGTGACTAAACGATTTTGAAATTGAAAATATTTTAAACGTTGATTTGTTCGACACATCTAGGTGACTAAACGATTTTCAAATCGAATGAATATTCTGAAGATGATCTTTAAAATAATAATAAAGATAATGAACAATTCTGATGATAATGTTCATACGGTGAAACATTGTGACATCGCCATATAAAGTATTAGTACCCCTGTTTCTACCATTGAAAAAGGTTGCTAGTTCAAATCCCCGTCAAACCACTAAACAAAACATTAATATTCATCTTTAAGTAAAAAATAATATTGCCATTTAGTATTGTGGTCTAATAGTATTCATCTTCACTTGTAAGTGATAGGTCTTAGGTTCGATTCTCGCGAAAAGAGAATTTGAACCACATTATTGTTAGCTCATTGTGAGGTTTAACTCATACCCCTACCCCTTCGTGTAGATAATATTGTTTATTAAAAAAAACATATATATATATATATATATATAATATTAAATCTGATTGTGTTTCCATTGACGATTTGATCTAGCATAAACCCATCTCCTCTTTGTCAGACAAGATGATGGTTTTAAATTTCATCTGGCACATGGTTGAATTACTGGATATCACTAAACATGGTGCAACCAAAATTCAGTCTCCAAATTCCTTCTATATATTCTTCTCAATCCACGGAAAAAAGTACACAAAACTTCAACATGTTTATAATAAAAACGCTTCTGCCACAAGCGCTTATGAGCTGAAGTGCTTTTTATAGATACAATCCCAAACGGGCCCTTGGTCACCAACTCAATACAAACAATAGCAATTTGTTTCCAGTGGAATTATGAAACCAGGATTTGTGAGCTATTTGATTATAAAAAACAGTTTATCACCACACCATAAAAGCATCATCATGTACTGCAACTGCAAAAGACAAACCTTTTAAGTTGCATATGTAAGCCGAAAACGCTCTTCCAGGTAGTCGCCGCTGCGGACGGGAGGAAATCTGCAAGCAGAATTGGTAAACATTATCTACAGGGTAAATTGATCGAGCTACCAAACCAGTGTTTATAGAGTGGACCAACAAGGACGTTGGGCACGAAAACATGGTGATTTTCAGGCCACCAATGTTTCTCATGTATAACATACAAAATCTTGTAGCATATGAGCTGTTGGACACCCTTCCCTTCCAAGAAGATTTTCGGTTTTGTAAGCACAAGTTCTACGTCATGACATTTAGCAAAACCGAAACTCTGACAGAGGTAAGCTAAGCACTGTGTTAGGGTAACTGGAAATCAATTATGACACCCAAGAGGATAGTCGTATTGCAGTTTATACCTTGCCGGTGATTCTTCACTGCAACAACTTTTCAGACATTCCACCACACAATCTTCATTGGGATCCATGAAGAAAGCCACCTGAAAATATTGAGACGTTTTTATTGTGAAGTACAGTCAGTATTATGAAAACCAAATAAAAATGGAACAATAGGTAAATGATTACGGAGTAGCGTTCTTGTCCAGTTGGCATCACTCTATGCAGTGTTGACCTACAAATAAATGACAGAAGGGAAAATGTCTGCAGTCCTCAGAGTCTTAAAGTTTAAAAGATGTATAACCACTGTAAGAAGAAAATAACCTCAAAGTTAATAAAATGAAAAATTACCTGAACAAACAATTAGTCCACCTCTCCATCAGGTCCCCAATGTTGACAATGAATGCCCTAGAGATTCAAATTTTTGAATACCATCAGACGGACAAAGTTACTGTTTGGTTATTCACAAACGCGCTCTAGTAAACATGTAAGATGCCCATAGGAAAACCAAAACAAAACACTGTTTCTAATGAATGGTCTAAAAGTAACAGCTATAACGAGCTCTGAACTTTTAACCTCATGACTTAAATGTTCTCTATCTAACAAAGTAAATGGAACTCCATATCCATATTTTTCTTTTTTAAGGAAGCATTTCCATATTTAAACACCATATTGCATTACACTGTTGTATGGGGTCTTCCACATAAATGATTGAAGAATATAAGGGCACAAAATTATTTTAACAATCATATCATTGTTTCATGAAAATTCAAGATCTGGAACTTACCCATCTATGTGAAGAACATCTTCCCAGATTCGAGGTTGCTTAGATTTGTCCCTACAAACCTGTCAATTGTTAACAAGAAGTCACAGAAAAGAATATCATAATTGAGCTTGAAAGGGAAACACTAGGTGTTCGGTGCCAACAAAATCTAACAAACAAAAAGCATGCCTGAAGTCCAGGAACTCCATTGGATGCAAGGAGTGTGACCATGCCATAATCTGAATGAGCAGAAGCACCATATATTTCTTCGTCAGTTGATCCCAGCTCACCTGAAATCATGCATACCAAAACCATGAAAGCAAAAGAAAAAAAAAACAATAAAATACAGAAGATCAAACATACAAGAAATATTATTCAATAAATTACAAAAACAACAAAAGAAATGGAGTGCTATATTTTAGCTGAAGAGTGCTACTACACCTGGATAGTGCAAAAGTCGAAGAAGACCCCTTGGTTTATTCATTGCCCCCACTTTCTCGAAAAAGTCCTCATCCAGGTTTAAAGCCAGGGCAATCAGAGAGATTAATCTTTTTCCAGCAGACCTGAGACAGCATATCCAACACCAGAAATTCATAGATGGGTGGTGCTATCCACACACCCCTCTCAATTTCCGGCCGTTGGATCGAATGAATTGAAGAAGATCAATGGACAAAAATTGACAAGGGTGTATGGGAGGTAAAAAAGGGTGTGTGAATAGCACTACCCTTCATATGTATACATATATGTTTATAATGAAAAGCTCCTAAAAAACTATCAATTATCATTCCTGAACAACAGTTCTTACTTTACTAAATGCAGAATGCTGGGAAGTAAATTGTTACAACGGAGAATAGAACTTACAGGACTTTTCTATAGTACAATTCCATTGCAGGCCTCCAAGATGGCAGGATATCTATATATTTTCTCCTCAACGAAAAATTAAGAAATTATCACGTAATCAAATGTAATACAGTACTCAACATCAAAAATTTCATTGTCAAAAGTTTCATTACCACACTTAACATTTGAAAATGGCTCCCATACCTTCCGGAGGCCATTGGTTCAAATTAATCAGAGTTGGGTCATCTAAAGAACCGACATAAAAGCTCTCTTTCGAGTCACCTATTTCACAAACATCCCAAAAGAGATAAAATCAAAATCCTTTCCCCTTTTCCATTCAGCACAGCTTGAAAATTAAAGTAAGGCAACCGAGCACAAGAGTTTAATAGATAGTACCTGAAACATTTTTCGAATATCACAAATGAATTAATACCATTCAGAATGTTAACAAGAACATTAGCGCAACAAATTGTAACTTCGACCAACATGTTATGTACATTATAATGAATTCATCAATGAACTACATATTTTATTTATTAAAAAAAAACCAGTAAATAAAAATGGAATATCCAACTTATTACTTATCCTGATCATTTCAAAACAATTTCAGAAACCAGGCATGGTATGATCATTGTACACTAAGCCATTTCTTAGTTTAACATCCCTCCATTTGGTTTCTTAAATTTACACCTAAATCACCAAATTTGAAGTTTTTAACTTTGTAAGCAAAAAGATATAAAGAAAAGATGAAATGGTAGGATGGTTAGCAACCTTTGGAGCTGGAAGCGAAGTCGAGATTCTCCATAAATAGTGGGGTGTAGCCTCTGTGGTGCTTGCGAGTCAATTTCAACTTATCTTCCAAAGGAAGCGAAAAGAAGTTGCTGCTCCGATCGAACACCTCTGCAAACAGCTCTTCCTCGACGCCATGATTCACCAGGTAGAAGAAACCATACTCTATGCATGCCTGTGCAAATACAAATAAGCAATAACTATAGGGATATATACACACATAAATATAATTCAAGCTATATTAGATGAATGAAAAACAAATTTTCAGTGAAATTTGAGGTTTTGGTGTAATATTGGAAGGAGGAGGACACAGAGAGAGAGAGAACCTGACGGATTGAATTGGCGGAGGAGATGGAATCTGATGAGGACAAGTCAATGATCGGCAGGTTCACCGCCTCCGTCGTCATCTGCTTCCCTTACTTTTAGTCCTCCTGCTTTTCAAAACTCGGTCGACACTCGACCCACTAGCATCTCCAAATAAGGTGTAAAAATTGCCACACATAAGCATACGAAAAATGGCTGCAAACTTTTTCTTTAAGTGACGGTGATTCATTTGATGGCAAAATTTTTACTGTTAAATTTGACACCAAATGTTAAATTTATTAAATAATATTTTAATAGATTAATATAATATATAATAAATGTTGTTATTTTTTATAAGTATTTGATATGTTGTCTTAATCATTGGACTCGACAAAAAGATAAAAAGTTTATTAAATAATATTATTATTTAACATATCGGTGGAGTAAAATATTGTACAAAATGTCAAATTGTCACATGAGTTATCAACTATCATTTTGATGTTTAAAATTTGACATCTTCTTTAAAGATGTTAACGGCCATTATATTTTAGAAGGAGAAAAATCAACATTTTAATCATTTTCTAAATGGATAATACTTGGGTGGTCAGTACGTACTCGCCCTTTTATTTTATTCAATAATATTTTTACACATGTTTTATTGATTTTAAAAAAAATAATAATAGACATGTTTTTTAATTTTTTTTTTTTGTTGGACTTTTGGTGTCATTTTTGATTGGGACAAATCAGAAACTAAGTACATAAGAGTGCACTAGCAAGTAGTATTACACATTCTAAATTACTCTGATTGCTAAGGAAATTCAAATCAGGTGCAAGATCTATCCGTCTCCGTCTCGTATTGTTGGCAGAATCATTTCTCTCCTCATAAAACTCCGGTACCACAAACGGTGGCAAATGCACTTTTTACTTATGGATTAAACAATACACAAAATCAAAGTCAGTTACCCCAAAAATATGTCTGTGTGACTAGAGAGTTTGAATTTGAGTTCAAGGTTTCAAATCTTTGCTAGCTCTCTATTAAACCAAGCCTTTGAGTTCTTTTTTTTTTTTTTTTTTGTTAAATTCTCATATTTCATTCTTATTGTCATTTTTTCGTAAACAATAATGCTAAAGAGACCATCTATTAATGATCATCTGCTGATGCATTGGCATTAACATCTATTAAACTAGAGATAATACACATCAAGGACAAACTAAACATTATTTCTTCTGTCGAGTGAGCTAATGATAAAACAGAAGTACTTAATGTTAAACTAGAGCTCAAGTGTTGAAACTACAAAGCCTTTTTTGCCGCAACCTCTCAGCAAGGATTAAAAAATTCTCCCCACCCGTGCGCAATTTTTTTTCACTTACATAGAATAATAATACAATAATACATATTTAACATATAATACACTATGGCTATTGTAATTTATAATGAGTCTTTTTAGTAGTTTAACTTTAAAATCGTCAATTTTTTTTCCCTACAGGGTTAAAACAAATTACGTGTGTGTAAATCCATTATCGACGAGTTTTTAAAGACGACCCGATTAGTTATCATGTTGACCCGGAACCCAATATTTTCGTGTCGTATAAGAAACTGCCAAGTTTATTCATTACCTCCAACTGAATATCAGTTGATTTTTTACTATTAAATTTAAGAAGTTTAATCATAAGCAATGGTCAAGTCACTTGGTACTACAGTCTAGTAATATTCTTTTTCACTTGTAAGTAAAAGGTCTTAGGTTCGATTATCGTTAAAGGTGAATTTGAACCACATTATTACTAGTCCGTTGTGAGACTCAACCCACTCCCCCACCCTCTTAATGTAAATAATATCGTTTGTTCACAAAAAAAAAATTCATACAAATCAACATTAAACACTACGTCATATGAATCAAATAAATTGACGATTCATTGCAAATATGTTACTTAATATTGTAAACATTGATTTGCTCAACACATCTAGATGACTAAATGATTTTCAAATTGAAAATATTTAAAACGTTGATTTGTTTGACACATTTAGATGACCATACAATTTTCAAATCGAATGCATTTTCTAAAGATGGTCTTTAAAATAATGATAAAGATAATGAGCAATTCTGATAATAATGTTCATACAGTGAAACATTGTGACATCGCCATATAAGAAGGAACAAGTATTAGTACTCCTGTTTCTACTATTGAAAAAGGTTGCAAATTCAAATCCCCGTTAAACCACTAAACAGAAAATTAATGTTCATGTTTAAGTAAAATATATTACCACTTAGTACTACGATCTAGTAATATTTCTCTTCACTTGTAACTGAGAGGTCTTAGGTTCGATTCTCGCCAAAAACAAATTTAAACCACATTATTGCTAGCCCATTATAAGGCTTAGCTCATTCCCCTACCCCTTATATAGATAATTTTTCTTTAAAAAAAAAGTAAAATATATTGTTAAATCTGATTGTGTTTTCAATGACCATTTCCTTTTTGTTAGAGGAGATGATGGTTTTAAATTTCATCCGCCACATGGTTGAATTACTCGAAATCACTTAACATGTTGCAACCAAAACTCGGTCTCCAAATTCCTTCACTATATTCTTCTCAATCCACGAAACTCAGTCTCCAAATTCCTTCACTATATTCTTCTCAATCCACGAAAACGTATGCAGAACTTCAACATGTCTATAATAAAAGCAGCACTGCCACAAGCACTTATGAGCTAAAGTGTTATCTAGAGAATCAATCCCAAACGGAGCCTTAGTCACCAGCTCAATACAAACAATAGCAATTTGTTTCCAGTGGAATTATGAGACCAGGATTCATAATATAGATATTTGATTACAAAAGTCGTGTATCACCAAACAATAAAATCATGATCATGTGCTGCAACTGCAAAAGACAGACCTTTTAAGTTGCACGTAGCCGTAAACGCTCTTCCAGGTAGTCACCGCTGCGTATGGGAGGAAATCTGCAAGCAGAATTGGTCAATATTATCTACAGGATAACTTGATCGAGCTACCAAACCAGTGTTTATAGAGTGGACCAACAAGGACTTTAGGCACGAAAGCATGGTGCTTTTCAGACCACCAATGTTTCTTCTATATAACATACAAAATATTGTAGTATATGAGCCGTTGGACACCCTTCCCCTTCCAAGAAGATTTTCGGTTTTGTAAGCACAAGTTCTACGTCATGACATTTAGCAAAACCGAACCTCTAACGGAGGTAAGCTAAAGCATTGTGTTAGGGTAACTGGAAATAAAATATGACACGCAAGGCCAAGAGGACAGTCAAAGTGGGGTTTATACCTTGGCGGTGATTCTTCACTGCAACAACTTTTCAGACATTCCACCACACAATCTTCACTGGGACTCATGAAGAGAGCCACCTGAAAATATTGGGACGTTTTTATACAGCACTCTCAGTTTGTCTTTTTCAATAGATCGGGAAGTAATAATACCATTTCATTGTGAAGTACAGTCAGTATTATGAAAAGCAAATAAAAATGGACCAAGAGGTAAATGATTACGGAGTAGCGTTCTTGTCCTGCTGGCATCACTCTATGCAGTGTTGACCTACAAATAAATGATAGAAGAGAAAATGTCTGCAGTCCTCAGAGTCCTAGATTTCAAAACATGTATAACCACTGTAAGAAGAAAGTAGACCTTAAAGTAAATATATTAGAAATTACCTGAACAAACAATTAGTCCACCTCTCCATCATGTCCCCAATGTTAACAATGAATGCCCTAGAGATTCAAATTTGAACACCATCAGACGGACAAAGTTACCATTCGGTTATACACAAATGCACTCTAGTAAACATGTAAGATGCTGGTAGGAAAACCAAAACAAAATACCGTTTCTTATGAATGGTCTAAACAAAGCTATAACAAGCTCTGAACTTTTAACCACATGATCCAAATGTTCCCTATCTAACAAAGTGAATGGAGCTCCATATCCATATCCATATTTTTTTTTTTTTTTTTTTTTTTTTTTTTTTGAGGAAGCGTATCCATATTTAAACATCATATTGCATTACATTGTTGTATGGAGTATTCCGCGTAAATGATTGAAGACTATAAGGGCACAAAATTATTTTAGCAATCATATCATCGTTTTTATGAAAATTCAAGATCTTGAACTTACCCATCCATGTGAAGAACATCTTCCCAGATTCGAGGTTGCTTAGATTTGTCCCTACAAACCTGCCAAGTGTTAACAAGAAGTCACAGAAAAGAATATCATAATTGAGCTTGAAAGGGACCACTAGGTGTTCGATGCTGACAAAATCTAACAAACAAAAAGCATGCCTGAAGTCCAGGAACTCCATTGGATGCAAGGAGTGTGACCATGCCATAATCTGAATGAGCAGAAGCACCATATATTTCTTCATCAGTTGATCCCAGCTCACCTGAAATCATGCATACCGAAACCATGAAAGCGAAGGAAAGAAAGAAAAAACAATGAAATACAGAAGGCCGAACCTACAAGAAATATTATTCAAAAAAATTACAAAAACAAGAAAAGAAATGGAGTCATATATTTTAGCTGAAGAGTGCTACTACACCTGGATAGTGCAAAAGTCGAAGAAAACCCCTTGGTTTATTCATTGCCCCCACTTTCTCGAAAAAGTCCTCATCCAGGTTTAAAGCCAGGGCAATCAGAGAGATTAATCTTTTTCCAGCAGACCTGAGACAGCATATACAACATCAGAAATTCATATATGGGTGATGCTTCCACCCACCCATTTTTACTTCTCACACACCCCTCTCAATTTTCGGCCATTGGATCGAATGAATTGAAGAAGATCAATGGAGAAAAATTAAGAAGGGTGTGTGGGAGGTAAAAGAGGGCATGTGAATAGCACTACCCTTCATGTACACACACACACACACATAAATTTACATTTATGATGAAAAGCTCCCAAAAAAACTATCTATTTATCATTCCTGAACAACTGTTGAGAGAACTTGCTCCACTAACCTGGACAGAAGGAATACTGCACGTGGGTACAATATTCCTTGTCAGCAGACTACCACATGGTTTCAGCTCATGTGCTCTGATGTGTTGCAGCATGGGCAGCAAGCACGCCACTTTTACAACATTTGTTTATTGCATGCGTGTGTGTAAGATGTATATAAAACAACCAACTGCCATTACAGCAGATTAAGAATAACACAACCAAATATTAAACTTAATATGGTATCAGAGCACAGGCAATCCTTTGCTCTGCTCTGCCTTCACTCTTCCGCTGCTATACTGTGAACAGCGACATCTGTTACTGCAGCAACCAGTGCACTGCAAGCTGCACACTCGCTGCCTTGCCGTCGCAAAGCTGCTACACAGCCATCGTCGCTGCTCTACCTGTCACAGCCATTAAGCACAGCCGCAGAGCACAGCCAAGCACAGCCACTGCACACTGCCTGCCGACATGGCAACTGACTCTTCTAGCAAACACACCAAATACGAAGATCCCAGCGATCCTCTTTATCTTCATCACTCTGATCAGCCTGGAGCGATCCTCGTCACACACCTTTTGAATGACGAAAATTACTCCACTTGGAGCCGAGCCATGGCCATGGCCCTCAATGCCAAGAACAAGGAAGGATTCATCAATGGATCCATTAAAAGGCCCGAGTCTGCATCCACAAGTGAATTCCAACAGTGGACTCATTGCAACAACCTCGTGAAATCCTGGCTGCTCAACTCTGTCTCGAAAGATATCGGAGCAAGTGTCATCTACAACAATGTTGCAGCTGATATTTGGAATGAGTTGAAGGAACGTTTCTCTCACACAAACAGTGTACATCTCTTCCATATTGAACAAGAGATACATGGAAGTGTTCAGGGAAATTTGAACATTGGTGCATATTATACCAAACTGAAAAGTTTTTGGGATGAACGTGATGCCATGTGCACTCTCCCAACCTGTACATGTGGAGCTGCAAAAGAATTAATGCAGTTTCAGCAAAGTCAGAAAACCATGAAGTTTCTCATGGGCCTCAATGAATCCTACGCTGCGGTTCGTGGGCAACTTTTACTTATGGATCCCCTCCCTGTTGTCAACAAAGCTTTCTCACTTATTATTCAAGATGAGAAGCAAAGAACAGTTTCAATGCATGCTCCTGAAAGGTCCTCAGTCACCGATACCGCAGCTTTCGCCGTGCGGGATAACATGCGAAACTCTGGTAGGAATTTTTCTCCAAGAAATTCCCATCTAAAATGTGGTCGTTGTGATGCAACTGGACACACTTCAGATACCTGTCGTGCACACCTCAAGTGCGACTACTGTAATTGGAGAGGTCACACCATTGATCAATGCCGCAAACTGAAAAAAGGGAAAGACAACAGCAATAGGGGAGATTATCAGGATCGCAGGGGTTCCAATTACAAGGCTAATCATGTTGATACCCAGCCAACGCCTCCAGCAACATCTCCTTCGTCCTACAGCCTCACTTCCGAGCAATATCACAATCTGCTTGCACTCCTTGATAAGAGTCAATCCAACTCCACATCTAATCATGTCGGTACCACCTCTACTATGAATAACTTGTCAGGTAGAGTTTTTTGTGCTTCTACTCTCAATAAGGGAAGGGACTGGATTTTCGATACAGGCGCCACAAACCACATGGTCTGCTCACCAAGCTTAATGACCACAAGTGTTCCGGTATACAATCGACAAGTGCACTTACCCAATCATGCACTTGCCGATGTCACACATATTGGCACAGTTCATCTCTCGAATGATCTCACCCTTCACAACGTGCTTTGTGTTCCATCATTTAAACTGAATTTAATTTCTGTCAGCAAACTCACTAATACCTCATCTTGCTTTGTCATCTTCACTGATAAAATGTGTCTACTTCAGGGCCAACGATCGGGGAAGATGATTGGGACGGGAACTGAACGAGAAGGACTCTACTACCTTGATAATGTGATGAAAACCAGGTGCAATTCAGCGTCAATTGTTGCCTCTTCTTCTTCTCAGCTTTGGCATCAACGCCTTGGCCATCTTTCCAACAAGACCTTACGGCATCTCTCTACTTGCATTAAAAATTTGAATTTTTGTAGCATTGATGATTGTTTGATCTGTCCATTAGCCAAACAAACACGTGCTCCTTTTTCTTTGAGTTCTATCACCACAAAGGCTCCTTTTGAGTTAATTCATGTTGACATTTGGGGAGGTTACCATGTTCCCACTATCACAGGGGCACAATATTTCTTAACTATTGTGGATGATTTCTCAAGATGCACATGGGTTTATTTAATGAATCACAAATCAGATGCACGATCTTATCTCATCACTTTCATCCACCTTGTTGAAACACAATTTTCCAGACGAGTCAAGGTTCTTCGTAGTGATAACGGTCCAGAATTTTCTATGACCCAATTTTTTTCAGATAAGGGGATTCTCCATCAAACAAGTTGTGTCTCTACTCCCCAACAAAACGGGGTAGCAGAGCGCAAACACCGCCACTTACTCAATGTTGCTAGAGCCTTACTTTTTCAATCTCATCTTCCTAAGAAATTTTGGGGTGATGCAATCCTCACTGCCACTTATTAAGTTTAATATTTGATTGTGTTATTCTTAATCTGCTGTAATGGCAGTTGGTTGTTTTATATACATCTTACACACACGCATGCAATAAACAAATGTTGTAAAGGTGGCGTGCTTGCTGCCCATGCTGCAACACATCAGAGCACATGAGCTGAAACCATGTGGTAGTCTGCTGACAAGGAATATTGTACCCACGTGCAGTATTCCTTCTGTCCAGGTTAGTGGGGCAAGTTCTCTCAACACTCCCCCTCAAGTTTGGAATGAATGTTGATTATTCCTAACTTGCAAAGCAAAGTCGTAAACTGGTATAAGCTCAGTGGCTTTGTGAAGATGTCGGCTGGTTGTTTCATGGTTGAGATGTGAGATGTCTCGATCATTCCACTTTGAACCCTTTCTCGTACAAGATGGCAGTCAATTTCTATGTGTTTGGTTCTTTCGTGAAAGACCGGATTCGAAGCGATGTGAAGTGCCGCTTGATTATCACAATATAACTTGACTGGACGTTTATGTTTGATACCCAAGTCTTGTAGAACAGATTTCAACCAAGTGACTTCACAACAAGTTGCTGCCATTGAACGATACTCCGCCTCTGCACTAGAACGTGACACAGTATTTTGTTTCTTGCTTTTCCAGGAGATCAAGGATTCTCCAAGAAATACACAGTATCCGGTGGTAGAACGTCGTGTGTCTCGACATCTGGCCCAATCCGCATCACAAAAAGCATTCAATTGAATTGGACTTCTTGCAGAAAGAAAAATACCTTGCCCTGGTGTGTGCTTAACGTATCGTAAGACTCGATGGGCTGCCTCCAAGTGTGGAGTTCGAGGCTTCTCCATAAATTGACTAAGAATATGGACAGCATACACCAAATCAGGGCGCGTGATTGTCAGGTAGATTAGTCTCCCAACAAGTCGTCGATAAGAGGAAGGATCAGTAACCCATTGTCCTTCGTCCTTTCTGAGTGATAAGTTTTGCTCCATAGGAGAGGTGGCTGGTTTTGCGCCAAGATGACCTGCATCCTCAAGTATTTCAAGGGCATATTTTCGCTGTGAGAGGGTGATCCCCTTGCTAGAGCGAGCAATTTCAATGTCCAAGAAATATCTTAATTGGCCAAGGTCTTTCAACTTGAATTGCTTCATAAGAAAAGACTTGGTATCTTCAATTGCTTGTATGTTATTTCCTGCCAAGATAATATCATCAACATAGACAAGGAGGGCAGTGAATTTACCATCATGGTTTCGGACGAACAATGAATAATCTGCCTTGGATTGTTGATAACCGGCCTTTCTAAGAGCACAAGAGAGTTTGATAAACCATTGACGAGAGGCTTGCTTAAGCCCATACAAAGATTTATGAAGTTTACAAACTCGTGTCTCCCCCTTTCGTCCGAAACCAGGAGGCAAGGACATGTAGACATCTTCTTCAAGATCACCATGGAGGAAAGCGTTATTAACATCAAGCTGGTGGAGGTGCCATTGTTGGACCGAGGCAACAGCAAGGAGTAGACGAATGAATTGAAAGAATTGAAGAAGATCAATGGAGAAAAATTAAGAAGGGTGTGTGGGAGGTAAAAGAGGGCATGTGAATAGCACTATCCTTCATGTACACACACACACACACATAAATTTACATTTATGATGAAAAGCTCCCAAAAAAACTATCTATTTATCATTCCTGAACAACAGTTCTTACTTAGTGCAGAATGCTGGGAAGTAAATTTTTTCAAAGGCGAAAATAACTTACACTACTTTTCTAAAGTACGATTCCACTGCAGGCCTCCAAGATGGAAGGATGTCTATATATTTCCTCAACGAAAAATTAAGAAATTATCACGTAATCAAATGTAATACAGTACTCAACATAAAAAACTTCATTGTCGGGCAGGCTACCACACTTCAAATTTAAAAATAGCACCCATACCTTCTGAAGGCCATTGGTTCAAATCACTCAGAGTTGGGTCATCTAATGGGCCGACGTTAAAACTCTCTTTCGAGTCACCTATTTCACAAACGACCCAAAAGAGATAAAATCAACATCCTTTCCTTTTCCATTCAGCACAACTTGAAAACTAAAGTAAGGCAACCCAGCACAACAGTTTAATAGATAGTACCTGAAACATTTTTCGAATATCACAATTGAATTAACCTTATTCCAAATGATAACAAGAACATTAGCGCAACAAATTGTAACTTCGACCAACATGTTATGCACATTATAATGAATTCATCAATGAACTACATTATTTGAAAATAAAATGGAATATCCAACTTATTACTTATCCTGATCATTTCAAAACAATTTCGGTAACCAGGCATGGTATCATCATTTTATGGTATACTAACAAATTTTCTAGTTTAACGTCCCTCCATTTGGTTTCTTATATTTACACTTTAATCACCGAATTTTCAGTTTTTAACTTTCTAAGCAAAAAGATTTAAAGAAGAGATGAAATGGTAGGATGATTAGCAACCTTTGGAGCTGGAAGCGAAGTCGAGATTCTCTGAAAATAGTGGCCTGTAGCCTCCTCTCTGGTGCTTGGGAGTCAATTTCAACTTATCTTCCAAAGGAAGCGAAAAGAAGTTGCTGCTCTGATCGAACATTTCTGCAAACAGCTCTTCCTCGACGCCATGATTCACCAGGTAGAAGAAACCACACTCCATGCATGCCTGTGTAAATACAGCTATGCAATAGTTATAGGGACATACAGAGAGAGAGAGAGAGAGTGAGAGAGAGAGAGAGAGTGAGAACCTGACGGATTGAATTGGCGGAGGAGATCGAATCCGATGAGGACAAGTCTATGATCGGCAGGTTCACCGCCTCCGTCGTCATCCGCTTCCTTACTTTTTAGGCCTCCTGCTTTTCAAAACTCAGTCGACACTCGACCCTAACGATATTTTGACACATGTTTCAAATTATCTATATCTAAAACTCGGTGGAAAAGCACTGTTCACGAGCTTAAATGCCCCTTGGTGTCTTATTAATTTCATGTTGTCTTACATACTTAGTACAATGAACTGATTGAAATGCCCCTCATATTAGTCTTTACAGTGTCCTTTTTTCCATTTCGTGCGCGGTTGGCCTCCACTGTTCATCATGCGAGAGGGGCCACTGTTCACCAGCAGTGAACTTCCCAAGCTACACTCCCATTCCTTTTTTACCTCCCTGCTGCAAGAAAATGACCACCTTGCCCTAATTGTTACCCTTGTTTTCTTCGGGGTTCTTCCGCTCTTTGGCCACATGTTGATCATCTTGTGTATCTTGTTTTCTCATTCTGACCCCCTCTTCGATTCCAGTGTTTTTTCCTTACCTAAGCCCACATGTGGCAGCAATGGTACATGCATTTCCACCAAAAAATAATTAAAAAATCTTACTGATCCACACCTGGCAGCATGATGCATGCCTATCACCAGAAAAAAATAATTAAAAAAACCAAAAATCTTAACATGCATGCCTATCACCAGAAAATAATAATTAAAAAACATAACATCATGGCGTCTGAAACAGCTCCCAATCACTGTTCATCACGTCTTTCCTTCCTTCCGCACATCGTTCCTCGCAATACTTCCAATTTTTGCCCACGCGTCGTCCATTATTTTGCCACGCGTCAATCATCGTGAATAGGTTCTCTTCAATTGCATCTCTTCAAATCTCCTTCAGTTTCCAAAATCTCCTTGACTTCCCTTTTATATATATATATATATATATATATGGGAATTTTAGATTTTGTGGGAATTATATATATATATATATTTTTTTTTTAGATTTTGGTGTCTTTTAGGGTTTTATTCCGGAGCTTACAAGTTATTTTTGGATCAGGTAGATACTTTATCTCTTTTTTGTTAAATTTATTTTTTATTTGTGTTTTTTGATTGTTTGTGGTTCAATTTTCCCCTGAAAATTTAAAAAGAGAGGAATGGTCATGATTAATTTTTGGATTTTGCCTTGGTTGTTTCCGTTTTTGCTTCAGATGAACAATTTTTTTTTTTTTTTTTTTTTTTGTGTTTTAATTAAAAGGCCAAAATTTTGTCAAGAATAGATATGGATGGACATGATTACTTTTTGGGTTTACTTTGCCTGTTTGGGTTTTTAGTGTGGGTGAACAAATTATTATTATTGTTTTTCGGTTAAAAGCCCAAAGATTAGTGAGAGATGCATATGCCTAGAAGAGTAGTCGGTGCAGTATCCTTGTCAGTGTGGTAGAAGGTGTGCTAGGTTCATTTCATAGCTTGAGGACCATAGCTTTACATGTTATTCAAAAAGGTCAAAAAGGGGGATGATTTGAACAGTATAAATACACGAAAAAGGAGATCATTTTTAATTTAGAAGTTTAGTGGTGCTTGCATTCAATCTGTTTTCAAAAATATTGTTTTGTGAAGTGATGAGGCAATCGGATTTCTGGGGTTGATGAAATTGTTTGGTGTGATGCTCTTTCTTTGTTTGTATTAATTGAGTTTATAATGTATTTTAAAACCTGAATTATAGATTTGTTTTCCGTATTGAATCTCAAATTATCAATGTATAGATACAAAAAATGATTTCAGCGTGTATTTTTTTGAGTTTATAATGGTATAATAATTTGTATAAAAAAAATACGAATGACAAATTGTGACACAATTATGTTTGGCAAGATAAAATTTCTATGTCAAATGGTGAAGTATCACGACTTGGTTTCCAGTTTTAATGTTCTTTTTATGTGATGTCTTTGCTTTCATAAATTGATACTTTATTGCTGATACAACTAATTTGGTTTTGCAGACCATAATTTTTAAGCAACAAAATTGAGCTGGAAATTAAATTGAGGTATGAATGCTTCCACGTATTCAGGTTATTCAATTGATCTTTTCCTTTGCTGGATTTTATTTTTGAATGTTGTTTGATAAAACTAATTTGGTTTTGTAGATTAACATTTTTAAGCGAGAAAATCAAGTTGGAAATTCAATTGAAATTACTCTAATTACGCTAAGGAAATTCAAATTGAATGCAAAGATCTATCCATCACATGTTGTTGGCGGAATAATTTCTCTCCTCATACAACTCCAATACCACATGTATGTGGTGACATACGCACTTTTACCTACGAATTAAAAAGTACACAAAAGCAAGGTCAGTGACTCCAGAAATACGTATGTGTGACTACTGAGTTCGAATTTGAGTTCAAGGTTTCAAATCTTTGCTAGCTCTCTATTAAACCAACCCATTGAGTTCATTTCTTTGTTAAATTCTCATATTTCATTCTTATAGTCATTTTTTTGTAAACAGTAATGCTAAGGAGACCGTCTATTTAAACAATACCGAATGCTCATCTGCTGATGCATTGGTATTAGCATCTATTAAACTAGAGATAATACACATCAAGGACAAACTAAACATTATTTCTTCTGTCAAGTGAGCATTTATCATTCTGATAAAACAAACGTATTTAATGTTAAACTAGAGCTCCAAAATGTTGAAACTACAAGGCCTTTTTTGCCTCAATCTCTCAGCAATCAAACTACTTCAACAAGGATTCAAAAATCTCCCCACTCCTGCACAATTCGTAGCCGCTAAAAAACCACAACTTCATCTCTGATCAACTTAGATGCACACAATTGCAGGAAGGAAGAGGAAATGGCCCCTCGAATTAGACAATCCGATTAAATGCATCTTAGCCGCACGGCACAGCTATAAAACAGTTTTGTCTACACTGTAGTTACTTGCCCTCCGAAGGGAACCCCTTCAACTCAACCGGCACGTACAAGAAAGCCGCTCTTGTTTCTCTATATCCCTTCAAGGTTACCTCCTACCCAGACCATACTGAGGAAGGACCATGGCTGGACAAGAGTTCATTTTAAGTTAAAAGAAAAAGTGCATGTGGAATATCTTCATCGCTTGGAAAATCTTGTTCTTCGTAATGCCCTCGCAATAGAAGCACGATGAGTGATCCCAATGGCTTTCTGTGGACTCTGCTCCTCTTCCTCGTCACTAGCTTCGTCAGACCTCCATCTCGGTCCATTGTTTAAGTTTTCGTCCTCAATCACATGACTCTTTTCTCCATATCTGAAGATTAGAAAAATAATTTGTATTAAATGGAGATTAACAAAACATTCTCCACCGGTGGTTAACCACACAGGCAACAAAGCAAGAAAAGCAACTTTAATGGGGCAAGAGGTGCAAAAATCGTTGAATTCTCACCTCAAAGAAATGTCCATTGGGTCATCCTTGGAAGCCATATTCCAAGTTCTATTGTCCCTATCTCGTTGGAACCCCTTACTGTTCACACTCCGACGCAGGTCTGTTGCGGAATCTTTAAACAGGCCACGGTTGCTGCTGGGTGTAGTTACTGGATTAGAATCAGCGCTGTAAAAGTTCGAAGGACTTGAATTTTGGAATGGGTTGAACCTCTTGTTCCGTTCCGTTTCTGGTGACATTCTAGCATACTGATTGTCTTGGAGACGGCTATTTGAAAGTACTCTTGATGAACTCTTTTTCCTGTCCTTGACGGATGAGGGGGGAGTAGCCCAATGAATTCCAGGAGTTGATGCATCTTCAAAGTTGAAAGCCTTGTTTATGCTATCATCAGGCTTCCATTGTGTTTCAGAATTGCTAAGTAACTTCTCATGAAGAATTGAACCATTGTTACCAAGTTCAGAGCGATAACTGTCAACCAACCCAACTCTTTTTTTTGGTGTTTCAGATATTGACGGTTTCCAGGAAGGATTCACACAATCCGACCATAAACCAAGAGAAGAATCAATGGTTGAAGGAATCAGCATACTAATTGATTGTGACTTTTGCACTTCAGGAAGTGATGCTGCTGCCATTTCAACTTCACTAGAGGTGGTAACAGCTACCTCAGGAAACTTGCCCGACTTTATTTCTTGTCGTTGGACTTCTGGTAGAAACTCCATGCATTTATCCTGTCCATCAAAAGCAAAGCATTACAAAAGAAAAACAAGGAGAGCACCATGCACCCACAAATAGAACTCCACCATGCTTCAAGCAATGGAAACACGTTTTCCCTAGAAAGACAATCAGTATCAACACAAATGCAGAAATGTTTAACCACAAAAAGACTAGTAGGCTTCTGATTGTCATATAGCAACATTGGCTCAAATAAACTACTTTTGTTTAGCTCGATCATACATTGCATTACAAGATACCGCTAAGTATCAAAATAAGAATATACGCAAAGGAATTCACAAAACTGATGACCATATACTCCACCAATTAGGGTACACTCAGAGACCAAAATGTCCTCATACAGTCTTAACACTTAAACCACTTACGATTAATCCAGCTCTCCATCCGCTCATAGATCTCATTCGAGATAAAACTTCTTCACTGACAGGCTTCTTTGAAATGAACTCCTCCTCCAGGTTTTTAAGTATTTGATCAACTTGGTAAGCTTCAGAGTACCGGTACCGCTTAGAAGGGGGGAAAATGGGCAACTTATGTCAGCACATCTGATCACAAAGCTTGCTTTTTCAACAGAATTAAGTACTGACATATAGCTTGGATAAATAAGTAAATAAAATAATCTACAAACTAATAATATAAGAAGGGTGCTGATTTTCACATGCCCTTTTTAGCCTCTCACACACCCCTCTTTATTTCAGGCAATCGAGTTGAATAAATCATACAAAAACAATGAACATGATCAATCAGGGGTGTGTTAGAGAAGAAAAGGGTGTGTGTTTATCATTTCCCTATAAGAAAACCAGATGAATACTTTCGAAAATAGTAAGTGAGACTCCTGCTAAAATGCCACATAGCTAATAAAAAAGGCCTGTGATCCCTTCATTCGCAGGTCATCTTCAACTCTCACGTCATCACAGGCCCCCCAGAGGAAATAAGCTACTAATCTCAAGCTTTGGATGCATTATGAGCTACAGAACTACCAACAAATTCATGATGATTTCCCTCAAGATGCACATGAACATAGCAATAGCAAGATGCTTACCACAACTACTCCAATTTGAACCGAAGTCAACAATAAACATAGACGATAATTACCTGAATGTAGAATACGACAAGAAGGCTTCCAATAGTTGAGGAAGGATAATCAATGGTATAGTCTAACAGGCACTTGTGGAGATGTTTCTCTTCATCAGAGTTCCAAGGCAACTCTATCACTCGGTCTAGCATGCTCCGTCGTATACAGAGGACACAAATTTCAGTGACCAATATCTCCACCCAGTCTTCCCAACTCCTATATTTGCTTTTTGAATCATCAGTTGCATCCCCCAATTCTCCAAGCTTCAACGTCTTCTCCTTGACCTTGGTACACAGCATTCTTTGATGTATAAATGCTTCGGTGAAAAGTCCACACTCTACCCTCACCCGAACTGCAGTAACAGCCTCAACAAGTGATATTGACGACTTTGATGTACCATCACGCCCGGACCACCGTAAAACCAAAAGAGCGGTATCAGGATTACCCCTTTCTAATAGTACTTGTGCAATCTTAGGATGAGTTGCTGGACCAGAGATCTCCGGAAGAAGGTGACAAGCTTCCTGAGAAATTTATTATGAAGAATAATTATTTAAAATGATATTTCGAGACTAAATAATCAAATACCAATATAACAAAATGCAAAACTAAATATTTCGTGGTTTTTCCCCAGTCAAGATGCAACTAGTTTCACATATAATCTACTACTATTTCAAAGTTTTCATATATTCTTGGATCATAAACATCTTACCATGAACCAATTCATCTAATTATCCTAACGACAAAATAAAAAAGTGGTTTACTTGGAACTTGAACAAGCAGCACAACAACAGCTATAGTCAAATAAATCCGTCTTTTTATTTTATTTTTAAACAAGTCGATTCATTTGACACAAAGCTTATTGAGATTCTCAGGTTGGAACCTGGCCTTCTAGAGTAGCAAGGACCGGAGAGAGCCCTTTTTTAAGAAGCCAGTCTTACCACAGACATGTGAACCATGCCTAAAATATAAATACAAATAGCATTAAGAACCTTGATACAATTGGTTAAACATGAAACTAACAGCACTAAATAAAAGAAAAATAGGCATTCAAACGCATTAACCATCTGAAAAAATTAAAATGAACTTGCCTGCAGAGCTTTATCTGTGTGATCATCCAAAAGATAAAAGATTAAGGATTCCAGTAGTAATTGCCTGGGTATGCCAAAAGTAGCTCCAAAATCGTCTAGAAGGTGTCTCCATTGCTCATCAGGCATTGTCCAATGCCGATCAAATAGGTAATATAGAAACTGTTATAAATAAAGGAAATACAGGTATCCCTGGAGGTAGGGGAGGCAGAATTTATGCCCAGTGCAGGATATGCAGAATTAAGAAATATCCAAAATTTAAAGAAAAAAAAAGGATACAATAGCTTGCTTCGCAACCACCAAATCTGAACTACCACATAGAAAAAGTATATCAACAGCAGCTCGAACATTTTCAAATGGATAGCATCCTGCAACCCCTCCTATCTTAGACCTGAGAACTGATGAAACTCCATCCTTCTGCAAAGATCCTAGTTTTAATCCCTCCACCAATTTCTCTGTATTTCCCTGCCCAACCTCCAGATTTACCAGGGCATCTTCAATAAATAGGGTACCTTCCTGTCCACTGGACTCTTCAGAGTTATTTACAGAATCAGGCCAAGAACGCTTAATTGCAGCAGATTTCCTTTCACGGACAAGAGAATGCCACGATGAGAAATCAGTATAACGAGGCCTCACTTTCTCAAGGAACTCATGTCTTACACACCATATCATAACCTCCATATGCTAAAATCAAAAACCAAATTTCAAAGAACAATTAGAAATTGTTTGCAGACACATAAAAAAAATTTGTTGGAAACCCAGTCACTTTGGAAATCCATAATTGAGAACAGTTCAGAAGAAACATGTAAAACTTGACTAAACTGATAAGGTAGTAGTGATATATTACAGGTAGTAATTTTGCTGCAAGAAAGTTTTAGGCACGAGTGAAAAGATGTACAAAGGAAACAGTTAATGTTCCATGAAATAAAGTCCAAAAGAATGTCACTTCTTGTGTTTCCAAAGCTTCAGAATTTCAGGCCTTAAAATAGTAGGTAAATAAATTATTAGTTCTTTGAGAGTTTAAATAAGTAGAGAATACAAACTATTAGTTCTTTAGAGAACTAAAGCATGTATAATATGTTATCAGTCACAGAAAATATTCACAGATAAAAATCAGGCAACACTATCATGACAAACCAAAAATTAAACCATCATAGCAACAACCTGCTTTGTCTTTAATATGCTCTCTTGAAGCTGGTGAAAGTCATGAAGCTGAGCTGAAAAAGACCCTTTCAAAGATGAATCCAAAACTTCAATCACACTGGATATGCCAGCCAACTGTACTGAGAACTTAAGAAGTAAACTCAACATAGACTTCATCGGTTCCGCTTCAAGATTATCTTAGGATGGTAGATTAGGAAATAAAAATTATTCAAATAATGCAAAGTACAAATGAACAGAAAATAACTACGGGATTTATATTTGAAAATATCTGATAAGGAAAAAAGGATACAAATGCCTTGAAGTTCTGTGATGATGTTCTGGAATGTGCGCTTGCACCAATCCTTCACAACCACTTCATCCAACAAAAAAGCAATAACGGGATCACTGGATACTGCACTTTCATCCAAACAAACATCTGTAACATCTGTTTATTCTATGTCACAGAAAACATGAAATGATCAACATAAATATGAACAATTAACAGAAGTTGCAGTTAAGTTTCAAGAAAGACAAAAGGTCCTATAACGCACGAATAGCACTATCAAGAGGACATTAATCCTAGTTATCTGTTTAGCAGTTGATTCAAATTACTCCCTAGAATAATGAGTTTTTACCCCGAGGAACAAGAATTTTTATCTTTTTTTACGTACTCCCCTTTCCATATAATTGGAAGATATTAAAAGTTGTGGTCATTTTCTAAAACTGAACTCTCTATCACGTGAACAAATAATACAAAAAAAAAAAAAACAAAAGGGTAAAGAATCAAAAGATCATTAAAGGATACAGTGGCATATCAAAGAAACTAAGTTATTCTCCAGGGCAACATCAAATAAAGAATAAAGGCGTTGGACATCAGCAGATATTTGCTCCTCCCCATCTTCTTTCTCTTGAAATCTCTTATCACATCTTTTGGGTATAAGATGAGCTTCTAGACACTGATCATAAAGGCGTCGGCATAATTTTGCGCCATTCTTTGGTATTTGAATTCTACAAATGGGACACACATCACAGCGCTGGCTACACTCTGCACATAATGAAGCATGTCCACATGAGATGAGCACATCCTTTACTTGTCGTCCACAACTCCTCAAGTCTCGTGTTGCCCGACAGCACTCAACTTTAGATTCATTGCATAAGTCAATTAGATCAATCGATGCCAACTGTTCCAATGCTTCCTGAAATTAAAATTATAAAGCAAAATACAAATGACTTCTGATCTTCTTTAACTACAAAGTACTACATATAACTCCAGATATTACAGATCGTTCGATAAGGTGAATATTAAGAATAACCAAACCTAATAAACCAAATATTTGTCTGAAATTGAAGTAAATAAGTGCTTTAAACATAACACCTTTACTTCACCTCCCAATTTTGTGCTAAGTTGCTAGCCTAAAACCGAACATTTCCGGTACACCACGCCTTAATACACTTCTCCACACACTCTCTTTTAACATTTCTAAAACCCTATATCCTAACTTTGAATGCACAAGTTCATATGATTCAACTACATGCATCAGGGTGTACCTTTCAAAACAACTTTCCCATTGCACTCAGTAGTAAAACAATATAAACAATAATTCCCAAAATCTGCCTACCCAAACTCCCTGTACAATTCACAAATAAAATTCTCCAAAACCCACCAAACGTCACCGTAATAGCCCTATACAAATACCTCTACGGACGGATTTTGAACAAAAACGCAGACAACGGGAACCAAACCGTGGCTATAGAGACAGCTAGGGTTTTAGGCAGTATCTATTTTAAAGGACGGAAAAGATAAATACATAAAGATGAACCTGAACAGCTCGACTATTGTAGTTAGGTTGCAGAGCATGAGAACCCGATCTTGTGGCTGGGCCGCCATTGACGGAGCTCGAAGGTCCAGTTGGTCCATTTAATCTCCTATCCATTTCTCCGAGAGTGCGAGAGGTGATTCCCCACGAAACGCTGGAGAGATGAATTGCTGAAGTGAGGTTGAAGCTGGTGGGTTTTAGGGAAGCTTCAGAGGTGGGGGGGAGAGAGTAGGAGAAGGGGAGAGAGCGACGGATTTTTGGGAAAAGGATAAAAAAATTGGGAACAAGAGAAAAATTGACCCAAAGTAGGCCCACAAATCCTAGCCCAACTCAATGCTAGTTGGACCCAACCCCCAACCTCATTCACCAGATTCGCCTGCATAAGATTATCTTCAAAAGAGATGTCAAATTTTGAACATAAAATTTAAACTTGACAGCCTATGTAGCATTTTGACTTTTTTTAATGTTTCACTCTCCACCCGATATGTCAAGTTAAATTATTATTTTATTACTTTATTTTCTTTTCTTATTTTCTGTTTTATATTTTAAATCTTACATATATAAATAATTCATGATAAAAAAAAAAATCATATTAATTGCATTGAAACCCAGCAAAATTTTTACATTATAATTCATGATAAAAATTCTTAATAATTCATTGCGGCAAATAACCCAACAAAATAGTTCACTGTATGAAGTTTTGAAAGCACCGTATGTTAAATTGAAAGGAATATCGTTGATTAAATTGGAAGAGGCAGTATACAAACAGAAAGAGGCATGAGTTGATTAAATTGAAAGGAATTGTGTACTTAAAAAAAATAAAAAATTAACGCAGCATACAAACAGATTGCACCGTTCACCAATAACATTTATTATAATAAATGACTAAACTATTAAAAATTAATAAAAGACATTTAATAATTAATTAAAAAATATTTGACAGCAACCCTTTGCTGTCATTCCATGCATGCCACATAGGATTTGACATTTCAGTTGAAAACAATTAGTAGCTGTCTTTTTTTACTGTTATAGTTTATGTGGACATTTTCTTCTTTGGAGATGTTCCAAGCAGAACATATATGCTTTGGTCAATTGACTATGTTCAAGTTTATATACTTTTCCTTTCTTTTCAAAACCAATGTCGTGTGTGCAAGAGGTTTATATCTCAAATGCTTAAACATTTGTATTTGATTACTCTTACTCATATGATTTAAAAGCATTTTTACGAAGCGTTTGTTTGCCCTCACTAAAGTTCAATGGATTGGACATGACTAAGGGTTAACCAATCTCGTGTTTGTTCCCCGTAGGAATTAAAGTTCCTAAACCCTAATGAGACTAGCTCTCAGCCTCTTACTCGCCTCGACTAAAGCAAAGGCTAGCTGGTCTTAGCAAAACCCCTAAACAACCATGAGATTGCTAATCCCGTCTCCAAACCTATGTACGACGTCTACATGCTGCAAGTCTGTAAGCATGCTTCTGGGTAACTCCGTTTGCCAACCCCATGCCCATATCTGAAACCCAACGCCACCCACAGCCTAAACCTCAACACCGAAATTCGAAAAAAAAATGCAAATCGATAACAGCAACAATCCCAATAGAAAAATTTGTCCTATTCCCAAAAGTTCCCAAAAAGTTTTCCCTTTTTCTCATAAAATTCTAGAGAGAAATGGATAGAGAAGGGGAGAGAATAGCTTTGGCTGAAGAGAGATGGAGAGACGGAGAGGGAGGAGAGAGAGAGTAGCTTTGGGGACAATTTTGCAGGAAAAATGGCTTTGAAGGATGTCGTTTTGCAGGAAAAAGATGGGAGGAGATAATGGGAGCCAGAACCAAAGAGGAAGAAAATGAAAGAATTCTCCAGAGTGAGGTTGAATGTTCTAGTTGTTAATTATTCTTTTTTTAATAAAATATTATTAGATGTGTATTAAATAATATAATATTGCAGTTGTTAATTATTCTTTTTTTAATCCAATACTACACTAAATGTTTTACTAAGTTAGTCTACATTAGTCTATTATAAGCAAGTTTAACTTGAAACTAGTTTAGTCCGATGCAACAAACGCATTCTTAAAATCCTTTTAATAGGCTGAAGGGATTGGACCTTAAGGATAACAGTGGATTGGCAGGGATTGGCTAGGCTAGGCTTTGAATCCAGTCCATTGTTTGGTGTTCGAGATGATAGGTATCATCATTTCACCACCCCTACTCCCTTGCCCATCAGTGATTGTTGGTTGCCTCTTCAACCAAATTTTATTCTTGTTCGTGTCATTTGGCTAGTCCCCTCCATAATCCTATCATCTCTTTCTATTCTCATTTCTTCATTCTTTCACGTACAGTTGTATTTGTAGAAACTCCACCATTTTGGCATACTCCTCATATTTTTTCTCTTCCTTAACTCTGCCTCTTATAAGTCTTGCATTACAGTCGTCTCCATTGCGTAAGTCAATTATTTTCAGGCCATTTCTTTCCTTTGGCCTTGCAGATGGCCTTGGTACTGATTGGTTTGGCAGAAGGTTTATCTTTGTATCGATTCAAAACAATGTGCCATTCACGAGGGGCCAATTGAATTGACGAAAGGTCGTATTTGTCTTTGTTTGGTGGATCTTTGAACTTCTTAGAATGCTTGGGACTAAAGAATCTCACCTCAACCCGGAGATTAGTACCACTTTTATGATACCTAGCTGCTTTTATCAAAGACCCGTGTCGCATGTTGACAACATAACTACACTAGTAGGTGAGATTCTTTTTGTTATTTGACCTCTTTCAATTTTACCATCATTTATCTTTCTTCCTTTGATGGAGAAAAATTTGACAACTTATATATGTGTCGTCTTTCAATTGGCTTGCAAGGAGCTCTTCTGCTCATGTTTGTTTCTTTTTTTGCATAATTTTAAGCCAGTCTCACGTTGTTTAAGGCTTGGGTTAGGGCCACTTTGCCTCATAATTCAATTGATTAGGCTAAATTCTTGGGCTAAAAGGGCCTAGTTTTATTTCGGGAAATTCGCCACTTTAAACATGTTTTGACGATTGGTTGTACTATTGATCACACTTTTACAAAATTACCCTTTTGAACAATTTTGCTATGAAAGTCGAAACGGATCTTCATTAATCAGAACCCATCCAAAAACGCAGCAACACCATAACGACACACAATGACACTCTCCTTTTCCGATGTTGAACCACCACAAAGACATTGAGTTCGTGGCAAGGTTGATTTCAACAGTGTGAAAGTCAAATAAAGCTACATAACTCAAATAAGCTACCAAACTAGGAGTACTCTTTTATTATCTAAAAGCAACAAAAACTACAAAAATTGTCCATAAAGCTACATAACTCAAATAAGCTAAATCTTGCCACAAAAATTATCCCAACCGAGTTACAAACATTCTATTTATAAAGACTTAATTATAATAGGCAGGAACCTAAATCCCCATCTTACAAGAAAACACAGAGACATGAATGCTAAAAATACCATTACACATTAATAAACTAAATGATAACCGGTGCTTTTTCCAAAATACACACTTGATCAAGTAAGTTTTCAGTCATTTTAAAATCATTCAAAGTTGACTTTTTAAATAGAGCTCAATAAGACGGATTAGGATTGTCTCATCTCCTCTTTTCATCCACTTTCCTCCCCTCCTCTCACATTCTTTATTTTACCTTTGTCTTTCTATATAAAATTAATATAAAATGTTGACATGGTTTAACTATGATCGTTCAAATAGGAGAGAAGAAAAGAGAAGGGAAAAAAAGGAAAAAGAGAATCATATTCCCAATAAGACACTAAATATAGGTTTCAGTCACGTTACTACGAAAGCCCAACATGAACTGGAGCAAAATATATAACTCGCAGACAGATAGTGACCCATCATCACCTTCAATTATATTCTCATATGATCATATCCACCGTCCGATTAACCGTCGACCTTTTTACGCTTAAAGATGTTGTACACTGACTGCAAAACCCACCTCCCCAAGGGAAGAGGATCATGTCTTGAACTCAGAATGGGAATCCTTCTGATCACGAAATCCGGACCGTTCAAATTTAATTAAACGATTGCAATTATTATAATTTTTAAAGAACCTTCTGTATAGAATTGTTGGATTAATTTTGAACGATCCGGATTTTATGATCAGGAGGATCCTCATCCTAAGGTCAGGAGAGAATCCTCTTCCCTCCCCCAAGGACCCAAACCCAATAGGTCAAAACGTACAACAAAAAGAAGCAGGATATTAAATGGTCCAACCTGGCCCACAATCAGAAACAAAAGAAATAAAAGAAATAAAGAATATTTGTCAGCTATCAATTTCTCTTATTACTTTAATTTTAATCAATCACAAAATTTTGTAATTAGTCAATTTTTCTCTAAAATTAACTTTAGCTGATTATCCTTTTAAAATTTATAAATACCCAATTATCCCCTATTTAGATTTTAAAATTTTCATCCATCTAATTTTCATTCTTTTTTACCCCCAAAATTTATTATGTGCTATTCGAGTGATCAAAATTAATGGGAAATTAGATAAAAAATTTTAAAATCTAGCAACAGAAGAAAATTGGTTATTTATAAAAGTTTAGAGAGGTAATCAGGTAAAATTAAAATTCAAAGAAAATATTAACTAATAAAAAAGTTCAAAAAATAATCGGCTAAAGTTAAAGTTCACGAGAAATTGGCAGCTTTGTACACGTTTCAAAAGCAAATAAACAAATATGCCATAAATAAATAAATTAAAAAGCAAGGGTAAAAGAGTAATTAAAAAACCGTAACGCCATAGAGTCGTAGGCGTAGAGGGTAGAAAGACCACAGCCCCTTGGTTTTCCGTCTCCCTACTGTATTTGTAGTAGTACAACCATTAAAAGGAAAGCCCCCCACCTCTCCTCTCCTCACATCACAAATAACCTACTCTCGCTCACTCTCTCCTCCTTCACTTTCTCTCTCTAAAAACTTGAAGCACAAGCATAAACTGATAAAGGATTGATGGATAGATAGATACAGTTTGGTGTGTATGTATAGCCGGCTTGTTGGTTTGAAACTCTGAAGGCTTTAGCTCTGCGTGTTGATCAGGAATAATGGCGACAGCGCCAGTGAAGCCGCCGCTGCACAACTTCCCGCTCACATTCTTGAAATGGGGGACTAAGAACGCCACCGCCAACAACCACAACCGCTACCGCCGACCCGCCTCCGCTGAACCGGCCTCCGAGCCCGACTCCGAATCCGACCGCCACAACCGGGTCGGGTCCTCCAGGGCCGATCGCCGCCGATTATCGCTGATCTCGTGCCCGGAAAACAAGCGCCGTAGGAGCGAGGAGAGGGAGAGCGATCAAGAGGAGGAGGAAGCTGAGGTGCTACTTCAGAAGCCCTGGAATTTGAGGCCCAGGAGACCTCCCGCGACGGCGTCGTTTCAAAAGGCAAGTGGCCCTAACGCCGCGGTTGGTGCGAACCGGGAAGGGCAGGAACCTGAAGGGCCGAACAGAAGTCAGAGCGAGATGATGCAGCAGCAGCAGCCGAAGTCGATGAGGTTGAGGGGTTTGGCGGAGGGGCAAAGTGTGGAGAAGAAGAAGAAGGAGAAGAGCAAGTTCTGGATCGCTTTGTCGAAGGAGGAGATTGAAGAGGACGTGTTCGTGATGACCGGGTCGAGGCCCTCCAGAAGGCCCAAGAAGCGACCCAAGAATGTTCAGAAGCAGCTCGATGTACGTCCACTTTGCTCTTTCCTCCTTTTTCTTTTTTTTTTTTTTCTATGTTTTTTTTTTAAATTTAATTTAACATGAATTTTGTTTTATTTTATGAAATTTTGTAATTTATTTGGGGTTGCATGAATTTGCAGAGTATCTTTCCTGGGTTGTGGCTGGTTGGTGTTACTGCTGATGCTTATAAGTCTGCTGATTCTCCATGTAAGGTTATCTCTTTCTCTCTGAGTTTCTGCAAATTCATGTTTTTGTGGGGTTTTTGTTGCTAATGGATGGTTGGGTTTTTGTTGCAGAGGTAGATTTGTATGGTGACCGGAAGATTATGATTGTCTCGAAACTTCGTAAATGGAAATTGCTGCTGCAGCTGTAGAGTGGAAGCCTCAATTTTTGAGGTATCATGCGCTCAACTTTTACAGAAGAAGAATTGGAATTTACCCTATACAAGGCAGAACAAAAATCCATGAGAGGGAAAAAAGGAGAGAGGATATCTAATTTCCTTTTTTTAATGTCTAGTTTTATTTTTTTTGGCCTTATTGTATTGCTCATTAGGGGTAGGATGCAGGGTAAATCTAGTTGCTTTATATGGAAGTAGGTCTAATATGTAAAAATATATGGAGTTTCTATATATGTACATGATATAGCGTCAAGTTCAGACCTTTCTCTTGTTAATGGTATTAATCGATTAGGCTTGTCGGAGATTCGTTGTGCTTTCGTTCATTTTTTGAATGATTCTGATTGTTTGATTTGTAAAGTTTGACAGGCTCCCCTACATCGTTGGGGGGCAGGTTTTGCATTGTCTAGCAAACTGTTTTTCAATACAGGGTTTATTGACTGCATGCTTCCTTGTTCTGGAAGAGCTCCAGTTCAACTGACCGACAAGGCGAACCTTTTCTGAGGTTGAATGTAGTGTTTCCCTGCATCTGCATGTTTCGTCCATTTAACTTTTCTTTTCCATGTTAATCATACTGATGCTTGTGCCCGTGGTAAGTTTTGCATAAGGCATGTTAATGGGTTATACATATAGGTTTGCACATTTAATATTTAGGCATGTGGGATACTATAGATGTTCCTATTGTGCATGAATATATATTTTGTGCGTGTATGGGTAATTTGATAATTTGATTCCTTCTTTAATGGTATTAATGAATTTAAAGATATATTTTATTTTGCTTCAAGGTTAGGATATTTTTTAGTATATCCAAACCAGATTAATTAGTTAATGCTAATCATTCTCGACTTCCTATAGATGTCAGTCTCACATTTTCTGTCTGATGGTAAATCTCTGGTGTTCATGATTTCTGCCACTTTTCTTAGCCATAATCTGTTCTCTCTAGCTTCCCGGCTGTTAATAGGTCAGAATGGTCAAAGTGTTAACGCCCATGTTATTCCTTCCCTCCTCCAAGTACAAAAGGAATTTAGGGGAATTTGATCGGTTGCACATAAAAGCGGTGTTTAAATAGGCTTTGGGTTCAACTGTTTGACATAATAATGTTACCTTTATTCTTCTTTTATGTAGCTTGTCTTCTATCCTTTGTTATATTCTCATGTTACAAAAGCATTGCCTTTTATAGTTGCTGCTATTTCATAATTTCAGTCTGGTTGGTGCTTGAAGTCCAATATCGTATTCTCTCTTTTATTTTTCCTTGTGCTATTTTCAATTTGTTCTTAAAGTTCCTTTGTCATAAAGACTGTTGGTAAAACCAATTTCTGAACGGTAAAGGCACTTGTGTTTTATTTACTTGTTTTCTGTCATTTGATATGCTATTCCTACTGATTAGCAACAGCGTGGTATTAATACTTCTTCTGTGACTACCAAGTGTTTGACATTTATTTTCTGCTTCACAGTCAGGATGGAAGTCAGCTTTAGCTGCTTCTTCAAGTTGAAATTGGTACAAATTGTTTTGCTGTGTGTGACAGGTTTCACATCATAACAATTCCATCAAACCTTCGGAATCAAATGTTTTCCTTTGCTGTTGTTCTTTGTGGCTGAAGCCCGTCGATTGTTAAAATAGCTGAACTAGTGTTCGTATTCCTGTGCCAGCTCTGGTAAGCTTGCCTTCATTTCAAAGGTAGTATGATCGAAAAGTTAATCAGGTAGCAAGATTATGCAAATCTTTTAAGCACCTTGCTGTTTATTGTGTGAATTGTTGGCTTGAGCTCTGTTCTGGAATAGCAGGAGTTGTTCTTCGAGGAAGATAGTAGATGTCGAAACTCCACGATCTTGGATAACTTGATCTTTTGTTTCCTTTCCCTTTTCAACTACTCCTTTATGTGTCAAACTGTGATTTGCATATAAAGAGAGTCTGATTCGGTTTTATTGGGTCTTTTCTTCGGTTCGTTTTTAAGACAAATATGAACATTGAATTCCTGGTTGCTATTTTCTGAGTTTCTCTTGGTTATTGATGGCCCAATAGAGGAATAGGTTGCTTGCTTGCCTATCCATGGCTGTGCCTGAAACGTGACGATCCCAACTTGAATGGAACAAAAGGATGCATGATGATAAACATGTCTGAGTAGAGGCATAATTTTTTTTGTATTCACCAAATGATGTGTCCGAGTCTTGTTAAAAGTAAACGAGGTCTAAGGATGCCCCAGATATTCATAAATGATACAGTGTGACGTTATTTGGTGAACAAATTTGGTGTTGCGTAATATTACTCCTAGAGAAATTTTGGGCCATTGTTAGAAGAAAATCAAGTTGCGGCTTTTAACGGTACAACGTAAAGTGGCACTTTAGAGTTTAGACGTTTCAAATTGGAGGAACAACCGAACAGGTCACCAGGAGTTCATTGCAAGTAATGCAACTTGACCACGGCCCTAACAGGTTTACCTCCCATACATTTATTTGACTCATATGATTCCCTAGCAAATTGTAGAATAATATACTTATATGTATTTAATACAATTACCATTTTGACAGTCAGATGGTAATTATATTAATACATATATTTAACTTGTGTTATATTTGACAGGTAGATTGTAAATGTAGTAAATATATGTAAAGTATTGTAGCCAATCTTGAAATTGATATTAGGAAGCTCAAAACTAAGATTAAACACACGATTGAGTTGTAGAATGCAATACCACCTCGGCAACTTGACATAATATAGTGCTACTTATAAATAAATGGTTCCATTACTAATAGCACTATTATCTTTTGTAATAGAAGCCAACATTGCCAAGCTATTGAGGTAGTTAAGTTGAGACGATATTGGAATGATTCGCGTGGAGCGCTAATCCGACTTTGAAATCTTGAGAGATTGTACCTCCATTTCCAACATTCCCAAGGCAATGTGTGGAGGAAAATACGCTTGCTTTTCGGATTGAATAAAATCCAACCATGAAAAGAAAGAGCATAGGAAAATAGTGCGCAATGCCGCGTGGAGGTAGAAGGTCCACGGCAAAACCTCTATTGTGGATTCATAACTCATCATGTCCAATTATGTCCATTTCATATTTTGACACAACAAATAACGGACTGGACTCAAGTCCATTTTAATTGGTTACAACCTATCCCAACCAGCCCACTAAGTGGTAGTGGTATTTTGATTCATGAAGAAACAACTAATTAAGGCATTGTTTAATAGACATGACTATTTAGACAGGACTATCCACTATATTGAAGGCATTTTGAAATAAGAAGTAGAAGAGAATTGCCACTCAGTACTACGGTCTGGTGATATTCCTCTTCACTTGGAAGTGAGAGGTCTTAGGTTCGAATCTTGTGGATGGCGAATTCGATACCAAATTAGATTGCTCATAATGTGGTTTAGCTGAACTCCCCCTCCCCCTAGTGTAAAAATATTGATGTACTAAAAAGGAAGTGGAAGAGAACTTCCATATTTTGTCCAAGTTAAAAGTTACTCGCGAAGAAAAGATATTCATATTGGGCCCCATCAAAATAATAGGATTAACTCTTATTATATTTTCAAGTGTGGTTTCGATATATCAAGTGCCTTCATAACATAATAAATTTGTAGCCTAGTCCGTTAAAAAATTTCACTATACATAAAAGGTTTATGTGCTCAATTTTTTTCCCTCCAGTATCGCTTATACGCTTATAAAAAAAAGTGCATTTGAAATAATTCCATGACTTGTCTTGCACTCAATCAAAAATGATATTGAAAAGTTCCAATGAAAGACTCTTTGGGTTTTTAAAAAAGAACAAATAACTTCATAAATTAAGAAGAAGAAGAGCAACACCTCAATTGATTAGGCAAAATAGTTAACCAATTGAAACATTACTCATAACCCTAATCCTAATATTTAAGCACGACCTAGTTAAGTGACCTCACCTAATACCGCAGCTCTGCTTTGGGCCTGGCTTAGTCAATATTGAACTAAGAGGTCAAACATTTCAGGTTGCTCCAGCTCGATACCGGCCTAAACTTTTGGCCAGAAGTTAAAAACTTCCCCTAAAATCTCTACCAAACGTAACCTAACTCTTTCTTCGGCATGGAAGAGTTCAAGTTAGGACTCCACACTTGTGTGGATGATGCCCAAATACAAAACCTTTGTTATATTTTACAGGTAATGGATAAGTAAAATTCTTCTGGATAAATTATCGTTAATTTGACTAATGTGGCACTAGCGTTTCACTCGAAACTTGGTGTTTTCTTTATTTTGGCTCTACTTCTACAACAGAAAATTCACGATTTTCCTGACCCATTTAATGATAAAATGACATAAGAATGAAGACAAAATTTGAAAGAAAATCAGGAAAAGTCGCACAGTTGCAAGTTCAAGAGGAAAGTGAGATTTTTTTTCCAAACGCGTACCATATAAACGAAAACAAAATCAAATATTCTACACCCGGCCCAAAACTAAATTTACAAGGACCCAAAGGCCCAGTTATATTGGATCTTCAACAGAATTATGGCTAATTGGCCGTAGCTCATTAGCATATAGCAACCATTTTTCTCTACATAAAGCGTGTTTGACATAAAAGCGCTTCCATAAATAAAAGTGCTTTTATAGTAAAATGATTCTACAATTTATCATGAATGATAAGTTTAGCAAAGTAAGAATTTTATGCATAAAGAAGTAATGAATAATGTAAAGCTTAGGTAAATTAAGAAATAATCATGTAAGAGAAATGTTAATGAGACTCTCAAAGACTCTTCATGAACTCTCCGTCATCTCATATTTTTTGCACATTGTTTTATAATGTTAGCATCTGAATTATGCCAAAAAATATGAGATGTCGGAGAATCTATGAATAGTCCAACTTTTGAAAGTCGCTTTAGCATTTGTCTGCCAAAAAATATGAGGTATCGGAGAATCCATGAATGGTCCAACTTTTGAAAGTCACTTTAGCATTTGTCATCATGCAATGTAAGGAGCAGGAGGCTTGGTGATCAAGGTTAAATTATGCTATTTTGTTCATATGAGAAAAGCTCATCATGCCAGCTTAAGATTGATTAATTAGTTATAATAATGCAAGTAGACCACGTTTATGCTGAGATTAAAGCTCATTAACTCGACGTTTTAGGAAACATGCTTACAAGGACGGAGGAACCCTAGAATTTATAAAAAGGGCCAAATTCCATTTGTTTATTCCACTTGGTCGCTCTCATGCTTCCAACCAAGCAAAATTAGGTTGTTTCCTAATCATTATTACCATTTTTTAACTAAATCTAATCCCATTAATAATTAACTTCGATGTGGGACTTCTTCCAGAGATTTCCAATCTCTCTTATATATTAATAATATAATTCTCTAATTAAAAATGCTAAGCAGATTGTTTTAGAAGTGCAATTCTCTATAAACTTTTTGTTATTTCATGTTTTTGGCATAATATTTATATTAATATTATAAAGCATTGTGCAAAAAATATAATGTGACGAAAAGTGTATAAAAATGTCACTTTAAGAGAGTCTCCTTAGCGTCCATTTTCTTTGATTGAACACTTTCATCATTTGAAGTATTGACATAATTGAGTTGGAGAGCAAATTATACTTCATCAAAAGATTAATTAGTCTCAACTCAATCTAGTACCAAAAATAAAATAAAATAAAAATAAAATAGATATAAATTTCAAATGATTAAACTATGATAGCCTAATATCCTCTGTAATTCCCAATTATCATATAAACCCCACCAACAAAACATGCTTTTCCAAACACAATCCTTGATAAAATCATACCCACTTTTCACTTTTCCAAAAGTGCCCTTTATTTATGCACCGGGACCACCACTCAATCAAATTAAACATGGGTATATTAGTCAATGCATCACCTTAATAGCACTTTAGACTATGAAATTTGGATGCACGTGAAACGAAAAAACCGAATTAAGCAACGATTCGTCCAACAGCTTAATCACATGCTGACCAGCTCAGCAGGTCAGAGAACCAGACACATGGGACCCACCCCAATATGCCCATCAAAGTTAGGCCACCTTTATCGGCCGCGGTCGCACGTGCAACATCTGACGGCTAGGAAGAGTCTGTGCGCGTAGGGGAACCGGCACGGCCGGTCAAGAAGGTGAGAGGAAGGCATGAGGGGCACAGGTGGGATATTAAAAATTTTGAGGGCAAATCATTTGAGGGGTGAGGAGGTATTTGACCGTTGACTAGATCCAGCAAAGACATGGTAAGTTTGACCGGGAGTACACGTGTGGGTTGGACAGGATACACGTGTGCTTTGCTGTCCATCGGCTCCATAGAAAACGGTGTGCCACGGAGGATCCACATGAGAGGTAATAATACAAGAGCAAGTTGGTTAGAAAGGAAGGAGGATTAGGAAGCTCCAAGCCTCCTAGTGAAAGAGTGTCATCCAATTGTTCTTTGATACGCAAATTAAAATTAATCAATACAAATTTCAGAGTAACGCATCACAGATAATATTTCGAGGAAGTACGTAAAGCTTAAACGATCTATGCTAAAAAATAAACATAACTTGATTAGTCTATACGCTACAACATTTGTTAATTGTTAAGCGTGAGTCATATAAAAGTTGGAGAAAGATCTTAAGCAGATAGTGATTTGATCAGAGACTACAAACAACCTGAACTAGCCCGAGAGAATCGCTTTCTCGGATACTGTGATCCCAAACCTTTTTTCCTTTGAAACTTTTTCTCAATATACAAATTTACATTTTGCAAGAATAATGGCCTAAGTAAGCCTTGTAATTGCTAAACTATGTATGTGAAAGTGCATATGTACGTGTGTTGGTGTGTTCATTCATAAAATGCACATTAATTTAATTGCGAAATTAAATTAGCTGAAAATTCCTACAGAAAAGACCAATTCAATTTTCATAATAATTCATTGTTGTTGTAAGCATAATTTACTGAACAATTATGGAGGCTAGAAAGAGAGAGGGGGTGTGGCATAGAGAGAGGAGAGAGATGTGTACTTACGAGGTGTGTTCTATTTCACCCCATTGTGCCTTTATTTATAGTAGTAGAGAAGGTTAATTCATTACCCCAATAGGATTACAACACTAATAGGATAATATTTAGTCTAAGAGATATGGTAGAATCCTATAAGGATGTCCTAGACATGTTAGGATTTACACAATCACATTTCTAATCTAATAGGATTGCAACACTCCCTGTTAAGTGTGTAAATACTCAAACAAATGGCACATCAGGTCTTCAGCGATGAAGTAAGTACAATTGATGAAGTCATCGGCACAATGAGCGAATGTGAGTCTTAGATTAACGGAAGAATGCATAAAAAGGTAAAACTCACAAAACCTTGTTATGGTAAAACCCAAGGTGGGAGAAAAATTCATAGGCTAAGGAGAAAAGTGAGAAGTTGTATTAAGTCAAAACTATACGTCTTCTGAACTTAAGTAGAAGAGCTCACAAGGGTATGATCAGCTCAGGATGGGTGCATCGTTAAAACCTAGTTAGGTAGCAAAAACCGAGTTGGAAAAATGCTCCTAATCATAGGAAAAAATAGTACATTAAGATCAAGTGAGTATACTTCGGGATACTCCCCTTGAGTTTGACAGAACTTCTAAATGAGAACTACAAGCATTGCATACGAATAGTTAGGCATACCAATTTCTCGAACAAGCTTTTGGAAGGTTGACTTCGGTAGTGACATCGTGTTAAGGTCGACAAGGTTGTATGGGATCAGCTTGCATGCCTTCAATCTCCTGATGCTTTGCTGAAGTGATGTAGACGCAATATGTCTTGGCGTTGACTTCGTTGATGTATCATGGTAGAATCCTATAAGGATATCTTATATATGTTAGAATTTACACAATTACATTCCTAATCTAATAGAACTGCAACAAATGTTTATTTATTTATTCTTATCAAAGTTGACAAGCTTTCTTGTTTTCGTTGGCAGTTAATCAAAATGTTTGTTTGATTCATTGGTAGGAGCATGACTGCTTAAACAAAAAGGGAAAATGATAGCTAGGAATCCATGAAGAAAGGGCTTGCAAGTTGTAAATCATTGTTTATGTTAATTCCGTCTAAAAACCATCAAATATGTTGAGGTGAGTTAAAATATACTAGCATATAGGCACACATAAAATGTGTGAGAAGATTTTTTATTTTTGTTTTTGAAATAGGAAAGAGGAAGGGAGTGATAGAGAACGTGGGAGTGGGATTTTTTATTTTTTTATTTTTATATAACTAGATATATGTTATGATTACATGTAAGTGAGGCTTTGAAAAAAACGAAAAAAAAAACAAAATTTGGTTGTGTGAAATTACATTTCTACCCCATATTTCTTATTCATATTATGTTTTAATTAGAGAGTTAAACTTATAATTTCATAGAGTTTTAGTTGACAATGAGTGTTTTATTAATTAGTAGAGATAATAGACTGAATGACAACGCAAGGGGACTGAGTGCAATTGTTGGATTTTTTTTCAACAATCACGATTATAAGATCCGAAAGCTCCGGGTAGAGTTGATTGGTAGGATCTTGGTCAGGATTGACGGGCTTTTCTAATGGCACATGTCACATATGCTTATTGAGTGGTAGATCCTACACATATTCAAAGAAATATAAGCAAATTTAACAAATGTCTAACAAACTAATGAAAACAAGGTAAGGTTTAGCGTATTTTGAGTTTTAAAGAGTAAAGTAACGATTTTTTAATTTCAGATGACAAAGTGAAATTAAAATTGAGTTCTCTATTTATTTGGATGTTACTTCTTTTGGTCATTTTTTTTTCCTATTATTAAAAGGAGTCATAATAACCATTATTCCTTCGTGCAAATCACATTTTTACACGTATATCACATGAAACAAGCGATTATTTTTATTTTATTTTTTTTGAAGTAGAGGCATCAAATCATTGAAGAGCCAGATGGGTCCAGACCCCGGTTGCGTCATAAACATTTGAAGGGCAATATGGTCATCTTGCAGATATTAAATTATTAATCATGCAGATAAAACCAAAGGGTAAATGGAGGTGGGATAATTTGAAACGTCCAATTATTTAAGGACTCATTTGACTACTATTTCGGTTTTAGTATTTAATTTTTTCCTTTGAAATATGCAAAAAGTATATGAGAAAAATTGAGAGATAAAAAAGGAAAAATAATTAAAAAGATTTGAAAATTTTGAGTTTTAATGATAAGGACATAATAAAGCGTAAAGTGAATAATATCAGGATTGACTTTTTAGTGTAAAAATGTAATTTTTCGTTAAAGTGAACAGTACTGTAGGCTTTTCGTTAAAACTCTCGATAAAAAAGGACGGTGAAAGGGAGAAAAAGAATAAAAAATGAATAAAATAAAAAAATATCTAAACACACTTCAAAAGGTAAACACGAAATGATTGGTCATGGTTTTTGCAACGTTGGAAAATGAAGTTATGTAAATTTTTCCTTGGATGATGGCTTCCTCGTCAGAACTCAGAAACTTGTATTTGCAATTATAATGCAAAGTTGCAAAAGGTTTTCCAAATTCATGCATACAAAAAAGCTCGTTTGACAAGTTTCCCTCGCCAAGATAGAATATTGCCCCAAAAAAGGTTTATCCATTACCTGTCGTTATACACCGTCCAGACGTACCAACTTAGTTATGTTGGAGTCGTATGGTTTAATACAGGTCATGATGGACTTAATTTCACATCGAAAAATGTCACAACAACCTACAATATAGAAGTGGTTCAAAGCAGCGAAAACTTTTAAGATAAAACTTCACACTTCAACAATATTAGCACCGGATTGAATGCATAACAAGTTAGACATAAGTCTTTAGTCAAGGATTTGATTCACAAACCTCGCGTCCGGTGCACCAATAAAAATCAAATGAAAATGAATAAACGAAATACGTGAAGAAGTTGGAAGGCTACAAAGTTCCCTCTGTTTCATTTTTCCTTTTTTTTCGTAGTCTAAATCCAATATATGTCTTTAGTCAAGGATTTGATTAATCTAAGTTGGATTTTATGTGTTTGGCTTTATGAGGCATGTGTACGTGAATTCGAGTGATGATTATCAATTTGCGAACTAATAGAATTTTTACCACTTGTAAAAGTAGAGATACAAACACTTAAAAATACTTGCAAGAGAACAATGTAGTTTTAGTATAAATAGCTTAAGTAATATCGTTTTCTATAGAAATTAAATGAATAATTTGTATTTAAACTAATTATGAACTAATTCATTGGTAGGAGCATGACTGCTTAAACCAAAAAAGAAAATGATATTTAGGAATCCATGAAGAAAGGGCTTGATACATCATTGTTTATGTTAATTCCGTCTAAAAACCGTCAAGTATGTTGAGGTGGAAAAATATATAATGGACTGAATGACAATGCAACATGAGGGGACTGATTGCAATAGTTGGATTTTCTTCAACAATCACGACTATAAGATCCGGATGCTCCGGAGAGAGTTGATTGGTAGGACCTTGGTCAGGGTTGACGGGCCTTTTTAATGGCACAAGTGACATATGCTTATTGAGTGGTGGATCCTACTCATAACTCCACATACACATATTCAAAGAAACGGAAGCAAATTTAACAAATGTCTATCGAATTTAATGAAAACAAGGTAATACGAAGCGTATATTGAGCTTTAAGGAGCAAAATAATGATTTTTTAATTTTAGATGACAAAGTGGAATCAAAATCGAATTTTTTATTTATTTGGATGTTACTTCTTTTAGTCATTGTTTTTCTCATTATTAAAAAGAATCGTAATAGCTGTTCTTTCTTCATGCAAATCATATTTTTACACGTATATCTCATAAAAGAAGCGATTATTATTTTTTGTTTTTTGAAGTAGGGGCATCAAATCATTGAAGAGGCAGATGGGTCCATACCCCGGTTGCATCATAAACATGAGATGGACAATATGGTCATCTTGCTGATATTAAATTATTAATCAAGGGAAGCACTCAAATGAAGGAGGGGTCTTGCTTCACGTGCCATTCACATGGGGTGGGGGGATAGAACATTGTACGGGCAAAACATGGGTGGACCGTGGATGAGGGAAGTAGGCTCCATCATGCGTGTCGGATAATATGAACAAAATTGACCCGACGTAACCCACCTATGATTCTTCCATCATTTCCCAACCTCATAACACTTTTTCCTAAACATAATTTAACAAATGACAACATTTCTGATTTATTTTGGTGATTGTATTTTGTTAGATTTCTCTTTGTCCAATTTCTCTTTCATGATAATTTTTCAAGATAAAACGATAGTAATTTTATCGATAGATTTAAAAGTTTGCATCATGAATTAAATTCGGAAGCTTCATTGAGCTAACAAAAAATTAAGATTATAAAATAAGGCCAACTTGACCATTTTATATGCTATCATATTAGCATATCGACGTACATGACAAATTCTAGATGCATCAAAGCCACGAAGTTCGAATTGGATGTCATTAACTAGTAAATCCTGTGGGGAAGAGACGTCCCCATAAGATGTAAAAAATTCCACTGCAACAGGGCATTTTGTATGAAATAATTTTTTGAATTGAGTGAGAGCGTTAATAAATTAAATGTTAGATTAGTTACCAACAGGGTTCGAACTTGTGCCGTTACGCAAGGGCACAACACCTTTTCATCACTGTGGTAAAGGGCCACTTGTTGCATGAAATATTTTTCAAACAAAATCTCCAGCATAGTCAGAACTCACCCTCACTTTTTATTTTGTTATTGTATTTTATTTATATTCTTAAAAACTGAAGCAATTCAATACTTCATAATAACCACGAGTTGGTGGTCCAGTGGTAAATGGTGGATTACGGGGCTTCCTTCAAATTAAAAATTGGATGTCTTGGGGCGAAACTCGCTGCTGGTGTGGAAGCCAGACTTGTGGCCAGGGAGAGGCTGAAATGCCTCTGTAAGTCTTCTTGGCCCCAAGAAGGGGTGGATAACTGTGACTTGCCACCAGTTGTCCCCTTAAAAAATAAAAAATAAAAAATAAAAAAAACTTCATAATATTGTCTTGGTGGATAATGATTTCTAGAAGATTTCTAAAGCTAATTAAGCACATTAGTATGTGCCCATACACAAAATGTGTGATTTTTTTTTTTTTTTAAATTGAAGGAGAGAGGAAGAAAGTGAGAAAGAATGTGGGAGTGGAGAAAGCGGGAGACAAGTTTAATTTTTTTATTTTATTTTTAAAATTAGAAATGTTAAAATTATCTGTAGGTGATACTTAAACAAAAAAATTGCTTTGTAATTACGTTATTGCCTTTAACTTTTTTATTGTGATAGAAAACTAAATAATCTTTTCACTCTTTTGGTTGACAAAGATGATTCTATTAATATGTAATTTAGATTATTTGCTAGAGTAACAAAATGATTATTTATCCTATAGTTTATTTAGCAATTAATAAAATATAAAATAATGTGCATATACTCCAAACTGAAATTACACACGTTTATTTTGCATATTGCAAATGTTTTTTTTTTTAAAAAGCAGTCTTCACAAATGTTTTTTTTTTTTTTTTAAATAGAAAGTTTGTAGTGCATAATGAATTTTTTTTAGAGTTGATAAGAATTTCCAAAGTAATTGGTGAGGAGGATGAAGGTTTATGTAGTAATCAAAGCATGACAGAATATGGTGAAGATGATAAGTGATACGAATTTAGTCACAGCATCTTAACAACATGTGCAACTTTTTGATTCACTGTTTTCAGCATTTATTTTTTCTTCCAATAGATGAAATGAAAGTAAATTGAAATGAGAAAAAAAGAAAACATATAACAAAAATAGGATTTTTCTAACTCCTCTTGTCCTAGAGGCTTTTTTTTTTGTATATTCCAATTTCATCTAAAAAAAGATAGGCTTTTAAAAGTTAAAAAAAAAAAAAAAAAAAGAATATTTTGATGGAACAAGAGGGAGGGAGGGAGTCGAGGGACCCGGTTCACGTGAGTATCACATGCAGAAGGGTGAGGGGCCTCGTACGGGCAACGACTCTCCCAAATTCCAATCACACCCATATCCACACCCCAAAGGATATGGTGGGGATTTTGTCGGCTAGTGGGCAATGCCAAATTAAACAAATGACTCAGAAATCAAAATCATGAGGTTGGCTTTTAGGCTCAGCGGAGATGATGATGAGGAGGAGGAAGATGATCATGCGTGTGGGGCCCCACTTTGAGAAATATCGTGTGTGGTGTAGGGAACACGTGGGACAGCTAGCACGCACCCGTGGGGACAGTTAATCATCACCCGACATGCTGTCGGTCTCCAATTATTATATTATCCTCCCCTAGTTATTACCCATCACTTCATACGCCCTACTCATTTGCTGTCTACTCACCTACTCAATCACCTTCTTCTCAAATTCACCACTTTTTTTTTCTAATAAAAAATTAAATGCCAAACTATTTTTGTTGGATCGAGTGCGTGAGTTCCTTTAGATGTTGACTCGGCTGCAACAGTAGGGAATTTTCTGCAATAGACGAAAGTTTACCGAGCAATTTTATACGTATAAGAATTAGGAATTTCTCTTCCAACTTGCTCCGGAATGGACGTTATGGCAAAAGAATAACCGGTAGGAATCAAAATTACATTAGACATTAGAGTGCATACATATAATTACTTTTTGTTAACCAGTTGACTCTATTAATTCGAAAAGTTATAAAATGGTTAGTAAGCCTTGCGATAACTTAACCAGTTTTTATTTTTGCGTTTATTTATAAAAATGATTTTCACATAATTATTTTAATTTTTTGGTAATCAGATTAAATAAATCAAATGAAATAAAAAAGATAGAATTTATCGTATAATACATGTACGAGAATGAGAATTTTGAGTAGCTAGTTTTGCATATGTCAGCCTTCCATAAGAAAACTGGCAAATATGATCGCGAAAATAAATAATATTTTAACTCATAAATCATTGAAATATGATTCTCTCTCCTCTTTTTTTTCCCTCCCCTTCTCTCCCCTCATATTTGAACGATTACGGTTAAATCACGTCAACATCTTATATTAATTTTTTTTAGAAAGAGAAAAACAAACTAGAGAATGTGAAAGGAATATATGAAAAGAAGAATGTAGATATTCTTAGTCCAAAATCATTTCGTAACACATGATATTATTCGTTCATTAATGAATAATGAATGATTGAATTGAAGGCAAGAAAGTGACTTTCCTCGGAAACATAATCTGATTATTTGCACAAGCACTCAATTATTTTTATTTAATTCGTTCGTGCATATATTTATAGATTTTATTTTATTTTATTTATAGAACACAATCATTTCAGACTGCCACAATATTTACTTCTATTTTACCAAAATTGAGGTAGTTGAATTCAAACCCTCTTCCAATATTAAAAAGGAAAAAAAAAACCACCGAGACCAAAATCTTTACAAGCGTGAAGAGATCTTAGGTTGTTGAAGAGATCTTCTAATATTCAAAATCTTTACAAGTTATTTAGTACTACGATTTAGTGGTATTCTTCTTTATTTCTAAGTGAGAGGTCTTATGTTCGATTTTCGTTAAAGGTGAATTTGAACCATATTATTATTAGTTTATTGTGAGGCTTAACCCACTCTCCAACCCTTGATGTAGATAATATCGTTGGTTTAGAAGAGATAGCCTTGGTCCCTCCCCTTTAAACCCTTTAAAATACAAATTGGAAAGGAATCCCCATAATTTTGACTTATCCCCCCCCCCCCCCAAAAAAAAAACTCCCAAGTTGACTGGAAATTTTTATTTATTAATTATGTTGAATTATGTATTTACACTAAAAATAAGGGTTTAGGCTAGCCTCAGAACTAACCAATTATAATAAAGAGGCTTTTAGATCCAGATCAAAAAACATAGAGTGCTTTTAGGAGTGAGTCCAGTTATTTAATTATATGTTTTTATTTCTTTTATACTCATTTTATATTTTCTAACAATATTAAAAATCAAATAAAATCTTCTAATATTATGCATTTTCCAACTCCAAAAAAATCTAATTAATATCTTATAACAAAAAAAAATTAATATACTAACATAAATCTATCTGCAAAACATTATACTCTAACTCAATTAACAAATATATGAATGTATATCATATCTATACGTGAGATATAAAACCTAACTAAACGGTAAAAAAAAAAACACCCACAAGCAAGACATATTAATTTGTGACAGGTTGATTATTAAAAAATCAAAAAGATAATTAGAAAAAAATTTAATTTTTATAATATATCTTATCATTGAAGAAATAATTATTGATATTAAAGTTTTGCATAGCGTCTGCTTTTTACATGGTATAAGTTTGAGTGAGTTTGATGTCGATTCCAGTTGACATTGAAGTTTCCAAATAAAAAAGTGAATTAAAATTAGGTGTGTGTATTGTCATGCTCATGATTAGATTAATCGATCCAGCAATCTCACATTTTTAAATTACATAGAATATAGAAATAATGATTGGCTCATTATCTTAGGACTGTTTTGTCATTTCCGGAGCTTGAAGTTAAACAGCTCTCATCTCATCAGGACCAAGTTGCTTGAGAGATGTGTTGTGTGGTAGAACCTGGAGATGGAGACTTGAACAAACACAGCCCCACGCTCGACTGTATCCCACGACTCCTCTTAGTGGCAAAGCCACAACAGAGCAAGAGATTCGCCCCTCTGATCGCTAAAAATTTCATAACGAGCGAGGATCTGTCCCTCTAAATTTGTATGGGAGGTGTGCGACAAATTACTTTAATGAAATTCAAGCCTGTTGTTGCTTACTATGGGTGTTAACATTGACAATGGCATCCCTGCATAAGAGCAAGACCGATCTTAATTGAATATAAACGACATTAATATGTTTACTATCTAAAAGAGACAAGATGGTACACACGATTTTTGGTAGCCTAAACTTTTTTGGAATTTTTTTACCCGTTTTTTCAATAATTCTTGGCTTCATCATTAACTCTAATAATTGGAGGATGATCACTCAGTATTATAGTCTGGTGATATTTTTCTTCATCTTCATTTGGAAGTAAGATATCTTAAATTCGAATATCGTGGATGGCGAATTCGATACTAATTTAAGCTATTTATTATATAATTTAGCCGAACTTATCTTCTTCCCAGTGTTAGCATAACTTCCCCTCCTCTTCTTAAAAAAAAGGGGGGGGGGGATGGAGGGATTTGTTGTGCACGCGCGAAGGATAGTGGTGGGGAAAAGGAAGGAGGGGTGTGGAGTGATGAGTTCAAATGATTGTGATGAGGAGGGTGTCGGGAAGTGGAGGGACAAGATGACACGCACGATTGTGTGAAGTTGTATGGGTGGGGGGGCCCACAGGTTGTAACAGAAAAAGAGAGAAGCGTGCGAGAGCACGTGTCCTGAATGGGCCAGGCAGGACATGTTGGTCCACGTGAGTTTGGGTGAGGCAATGCTCATTTCTTCCACGCTTCCCTTAATTTTGCAGCCCCTCCGTGACCCTTCCCACGTGAACTCCTCTCTCCTGTGTCCCCTTCATCTTCTCTCTCTTGTCCAACTTTGGCTTGGCTGCATGGCTGCATGGCTGCATGGCTATTTGGCTCAATCAGCTTCAAACTCTCTTTAACTTGAACGTTCCATTCGTTTATGATCATGCATGTTGAAGAAGGATAATAAATCTTTGGGTAATGTTAAAGAAATCAAATTATTAAATTAAATTTTGTAAATTAAATGATGGAATGTTAATTATTAGAATATTGCTTAAGTGTTTATTAACATATTTATTTTATATTGATGATACATCATTTAGTTTAAAATTTCCTCATTATCTCACATGTTCGCCTTAGTTAGATACAGTAATTTCAATGATGACATGGAAAGAAAAAGTAGTAAACTTAGGGAGGTGTATTAAGTTGGAAATTTAAGAGATTTTAATGAATTTATAAATTCATAGATTTTGATGAAATTTAATTGATTTATAAATATTCTATGCAAAGTTTTGAGGGAATATCTTCAAATTCTTAAGATAGAGGTGAGATTTAAGAATGTTTATAATACATTATGAAATTTCTTTAATTTTCTCGAATTCCTCAACTTTTCTAATTGAATACACATGAAATGTTATAAATTCTTTTAAAATCTTGATTAAATACACTTAAACTTTCAAAAAATCACTTAAAATCTTAATTGAATACATCTGGAAATCCAAATGTAATTGTTCAAAAATATTGGGAGTTAGTTGGAAACTTAGTTTTAACCACACGATGTTGTTGTAAAGCATGCTCCAAATTCGTTGGGTTGATTGAGAAACTAGTACATGCAAGTGAAAGTAGGAATGTCAAAACCCACATTAAATTGCACATACATTTCGAAACTTAATATTCACGAGGTGGCATTTACAATTGCATTTAAAACATTTTTGACTCATATTCCCACAGCACGTTGATCTCATGGCCAAGTTAAAAGTCAAATACGCAACCTCATGTAATTAGTGGTCGAAATTGGCCAAGTTAATGCACTTTGACCCCAATAAATAAAAAGTGGTGGTGAATCTGGTAAAGCAGCCGCAAGCCGCAAGCCGCCTTCTATTACAACGGTGTCGAGGAGTTTTGCTCTTATATTATGATGTGAGTTTCAATTTTGTCGACTTTCTAATCTAACAAATTTATCGTTTAAAAAAAAAAATCTGTTAATGCAGCCACAAGATCCTAGCCGTCCGTAAAGGCTCGGCTCTCAGCCATCTGAGAAGTTTAGTCACACAATTATTAGTACTCTTTGAAACGCAGCGTATTGATCAAAGGAAAAAGGGCGAGAAAGCGACGTTTTTGGTTGAAAGTAGAGACCCCGTGCCCCCACTCCCCTCGTGGGAATCGAATGGGGATGTTACGAAAAAGGATTTTCCGCAAAAGGAAGGCTTATCTGTTGGGTATCCAATCAAGGCCGTCCGTTCCAAATTTTTTATGGTTGATGGTTGTTCAGCTTCGTTATAAAGCGTACAGGATCCCATACGGGGGCTCATCAATGGGAGATTCACCTCAACCGTCCATCTTACCAGTATTCCTCTCGTCCTCAAGTGTAAATTGTCGTGTGACGACTATTATCATCCTAGTGGAAATTGAATCCCTAAATTATATTTTTGGTAAATTAAGACTTAACTTTTGAGTAGCGGCCAATTAACACTTTACTGTTAGATTGCATCGCATTTTCGTCAAAATTTTGAGCGAGTTCGTTTTTTCATCATTTATTCTTACATGTCATCTAGGACAACCAATAACAATAGGACACATAAACTAGAATAATTGAAAACTTGTGAACAGATAATTATAATTCCTAAATTCCAAATTAATAAAATTATGAAACTTATAATATTTGTCTTCATTATAAAAATGTTAAAAAAACAAAACAAAAACCTAATAACTTGTTGCCTACCTGCAATGGATAGGATTCTCACATCCTATCCGTTCATCATATATTGTGGGCTTAAAAAATTATTTTGAATTTTTTATTTAAAATTAAATACAAACAGTACCTAACAAAAACTAACTCTATAATATACGATAAATGCATCCTCACAAAAAGAATACGAGAGAATCCTCGTCCACCAATGACTCCCCTTACTCTCCCTCGCCAATGGTGGGATGTGTGGCCCCCGACACTAATGGTCAAGATTCGGTGTGATTTTGCATCTGGATTTGATGGTTTTGCTTGCGGATGCCTATTTGCATGGCATATAATAGATATGAGTGCCACCAAAACTTGCATTAATTTTGTTCCGAGCGCAGAAGGAAAAAATTGCATTAACTTTGGGTTGGTATTTCCTCATTAATCTTCTCAACGTCTGCTTCCTTCACTTCTTTACAGCAATGTAGGTTGTTTTTTTCTTAAAAATAAAATATTTCAAAAGTTTTCAAATCTTTTATCATCTATTGAATATAATTGGAATAATATTAACCAAAAAAAATGTGTTCAGAAATACAGGATCAATTACCTCTATTAATCAATTAAAATTTATTTTTCAGTATTGTGGAGCAAAAAAAAATCAAGAAAAATATGGAGGCGACACATGATTTTTTGGGTGAAAAAAACAAGATTACCCTCGAAGCACATCGGAACTCCTATGTGCGAGTAGCAAACAATCATCACTCAATCAAGGTAAAAAATGATCAAAATAGGTATTTATTCAAAACCTATTTCGTCTATCCTCATCAAATATTCCCCACAAGCTAACTCCCAAATTATTTCTTTCAAATTATATTGATTAGCTAATTAATTGATTTGTTACTTAATTAATTCATTAATTAGCTAATTGATGGTGATTAACACCAAAAAACTACTAAAGTGGCCGGTTCCCATCTCTCCCAAAGGGGCCGGCCACACCCCTATAAATACCATCCCATTTTCTTCAAAACCTAAGTTCAACACTCTTACAAAAAGCCCCATTTATTCATCGTGGGCACGTAAGGCTCTTGACCTTGACCAAATGCGTTAATTGTTTTGTAGGTGCAATTTTGTCCACGAAGAAGAAAGCAGAAATTTGCATCCACAATTATCACAACGTGTAATGTGAGATATACATTTAGTTACTATGTATGTATTAGTAAAAGCTTTGGAAGTCAGAATCCAAATTGTTGTTATGCTCATGCATCAACTTACTCATGAAAACCTAGAAGTCAAAATAAACACTAGGGAAGTTAAGAATCAGAGTAAATTCAAATCTGTCTTTAAATTGAGTTACTAAACTCACCCCTCTCTTGACAAAGAGATTATAAAATGGGCTTATTTTATTTTTCGATAATTACCTGATGAAGGAGAAATATAATTGAGTCCAAGTGACAAATATAAGTCAACCAAAATTGGTAAATATTGTCAAACAAGTTTTTTCTTTTTCAAACGATAGCGCATTTATTAAATATGCAAGAAAATTTTTACATGCCTAACAAGGGTATTAAAAAGCCATTTAGAGAATTTTGTCTAGGGTTTGATGCTTCAACCTGGAGAGTCTGTTTGACTGTGGCTACGGACAGGGTAAAATTCCTAATAGCTTTTTCGGGTCCGTAAGAAGTAGATAAACGTGGCTTACCACCAATTGTTTCTCTTGTTTTTTTTTTATTTATTTATTTTTTATAAAAAAGGGTAAATTACATTTTACCCCCTCAGGTTTTGGGTCGATTGCAACCTCATACAACATCTTTAAAACATTTCAATTTCATACATCCATCAGAAAATTTGTTAAGTGATGATGTGACAAATATGGGATCCACATTTGTGCTAACGTGGTTGCCAAATTTGTGCCATGTGGCAGTATTTATTTATTTTTTTATGCATTTAAAAGACAATAATTTACCCTATTTAAAATATTAAAAAAAACCTAAAACTCATCTTCCCCGACCCACCTTCTCCCTCTCCTCCACTCTTTTCACCTTCCCTCTCATCCAAAAAACCCACTCGCAACCCAAAAACACTCCCCTCCCCCAACCGACCCCATCCCCGCAACCCAAACGCCCCCATCCCACTACACCCCTACCTTCCCCACAGCCCCTCAACCGACCCATTCCTCGCAACCTCAGATTCAATCCAGAATTCAAAACCCAAAACCCTTCGTCTCTCTCGGCATCTTCGCCATGGCGACCAACGGAGTCATACATCCTCCAAACTGCACCACCACAACACTAACCCACCGCTATTCTTCCACACCAGCACTCCTTCGATTGTCAAATACCAAAATCCCCTTCCGATGTCGTTGCTGACTGCATCTTGTGGGGTCTGATCAACGTCAATTCAAGGTTAGAATGAGAGAATGAGGAAGAGAAAGATATGAAGGAGGTCGTCATAAATAGATGGGAAGACAGCATAGGGGGCAATAGGTTCCAACCTTTCCTCTATTTTTTTTTCTTCTGGGTAATCTGTTTTAGAACACACACACACATATTTTTTGGTTGGTTACAAATCTAAGTTTTTTGGTTGATTACAAATAATCTGGGTTTTTTGGGTTTTTTTTTGGGGGGGGGGGGGGGGGGGGAAGGGGGGGTTGGGGGTTTGCGGGGGAGGTGAGGGTGGAGTGGGATGGGGGAGGGGGGTTTGGGTTGTGGGTGAATTTTTGGATGGGAGTGGAGGTGAAGAGAGTGGAGGAGAGGGAGAAGGTGGGTTGGGGAAGATGTGTTTTAGGGTTTTTTTTTAATTATATATATATATTTTAATTTTTTTAATTTTAAAAGGGTAAATTATTGTCTTTTAAATGCATAACTTTTTTTTGCCACGTGACACAAATTTGGCAGCCACGTTAGCACAAATGTGGATCCCATATTTTACACGTCATCACTTAATGGATATATGAAATTGAAATAAAATGATAAGTAAATGTATGAAATTGAAATGTTTTAAAGATGTTGTATGAGTTTGCAATCAACCCCAAACCTAAGGGGGTAAAATGTAATTTACCCAAAAAATAAAAAAACTACACAACATTTAAACATTTCAAATTCTTCTTCAAAACAATAAAAATATCACAAAAAGGAAAACAAAATGGCAGATATGAATCTCCGAACAAATTTAATTATATGTCAAAAAATAAACAAATAATGAATGAATTAGTAAAGAGGTATTTGTTGATTTGCCCCTTGAACTTGTATGCAGCTGCCAATTTCCTCCTTGAACTTTAATTTTAGCTGATTACCCCCTTAAACTTTTTAAATTAGTCCATTTCCCCCTTGAACTTTTATTTTAGCCGATTAACCCCCTGAACTTTTATAAATAGCCAATTCCCCCCTTGGCATTATGACACACCCCGACCTGGGAAGGTCGAAGCATTCTGGCCATCATCGTGACGTGACATAACCATAAGGGTAAGTGATGTGAAAAGTGAAAATTTTAAAACTAATTAGAGCTAATAATATTGAAAAGTGAAAGAGTGCGCAGTCGTGGGAATGACCCATTACAAATATTCAGAGCTTAAAAGACAGTAAAACTACCAAAGAGTAGGCAAAGCAGCTAAAGTACACTTATTACACAACAGTGATAAGTTCGTACGTCTAAATCGAAGATAATGTCAGAACTGCTAAAGGATGCTCGAGTGTCACGAAGAAATCAACTATCTAGGTTTTGGAGGGGGGGAAAAACAAAGTTGAGTGGGTCAGCAAAACAATGCTTATAAGAAAACCTTTATTTTCGAAATTTACTAACCCCTCACCGTAAAACAAGTATAGTTTCCTTAAAACCAAACATACTACAATATAAGTATGAAGAATCAAGTGCATGCCAACAGTATATATATATATATATATATATATATATATATATATATGTATGTATGTATGTATGTATGTATGTATGTATGTATGTATGTATGTATGTATGTATGTATGTATGTATGTATGTATGTATGTATGTATGTATGTATGTATCACAGAAATGTGCCACAACATGAATAATTCAGTAAAATAGAATATAGGCATGTGTTTGACTATATAATAACACTCAAGTATATACTAACATCAGTCTATGCTAATACACAAGTCGGAATCACCTAATGTGACATGCACAACAAGCTGGATGTATAATATACACTCTAGTGCTACAATCACGTGAAGCTTGCGCTAAGCACAGTCACCTACAAGTTGGAGTCACCTAATGTGACATGTACGATAGCCTAACACCTAACTTGGATCCAAGATGAGCATACGATGCGGAAGGTGAACATACACGTGAAGGCTGGCCCTGGCCCCGGACGGGAGCATTAACACATGGGTGTAGTAATAATAAGCTAACTATATAAATATATGTATGCTGCACAATTCAAATCAACACTGAACTCACCTGAATTTACTTGCGCGTCCTGTAGAATCATTTTAGTATTCTACCATAGTTCCATAATTATAAGCAGGTAGATATACGTATGAACATGCCATAACCTTTTTATAATTCCAAACACAAAGCACATTTACCAAATTAAACTAAAATTGACATAATAGGCATAAAACATTTAAATGCATTTTATGTAAACTATAAGCCATATATATATATAGAAATAAACTGCCCACTAACAAGTACGTCGTTGGGTCGTAGCCCTCGAGCCTAGCCTAGCCCCTCAATTCCTCAGGATATGTTTCTCCTATATGTGAAATAACTATAATAGAATTAATTAAAGCACATATATGGAAACCTAAATAAAAACCCCCATAGTTTGCTAAAACCTAGGGTTTAAATACATGAAATCGATCTACTCGACGTCACGAACATCCCCAAATTTTTAGAAATAATTTTGGACCTTGCACGCGCCCCTACGCGCTGGCCAAGGCACGACCAGACGTGCCCCCACGCACGGCTAAATCTTAATAAAGGCTTAATGGCCGTTAGGAATATTCCACTAAATATTCCATTAAATCCTTAACAGAGGTTAACTGCGTTACTTGACACCATTAGAATATTCCGTTAACTTTGACGGAATATTCTCATTCTTCTTCGGCGAGTCCTATTGTTCGCCGCGATCCTCCACCGCCAGCGTCGCCGTCTGCAACTCAAATCTCGCCGGTTTCTGGAAAATTTTCAAACTTGCATAACTTCTTCATTTCTAAACCATTTTCAATCTACTTTATGTAGATTTGAAGCTCATGAAGAGTAGAATCACATTATACCTATTTGGAGTGGGCGGAGATTGTTGGAAAACACCTCAAAAGTTCCGGCCAAAAGCGAACTCTTTAAAACTCGATCGTTTCACTTCCAAACTTCTTCCAAATTGTTGAATGAGCCTCGAGGAGTTGCGTAGAAGCTTCCTCAAGCTTCAAAACTTCCTAACTCGTTTGAAAATACGTCGAACTCAAAACTCGGCCGATTCGGACCTTCCGAGTCAACGAATCAAATCTCGTCTAAACTGAGTTCTAAGGGTATGGTTGTGCTCGTGGAATTGAGATGAGCATGAAAATGAGATTCTTGGGTTCGATCTATGACCTTTGAAGCTTATATAGGGTTGTTGCAGAGGGAATGGTATATGGGAAAGAGAGACAGAAGGAAGAGAAAAGAGAGTTCATTTTTTTGATTTCTGATTGGGTGCCGTGTAGAGGGAAAGGATGGGATTGGTGAATATCATAAAGGAAAGCACGGGATGGGTTAAAAGGGTAGGTAGGGATAGAGAAAAGGGAATCGAAATCTATCTGAAATAGTGTTTTCACATTGATAAAAATTCATGTTTGTGTACAAATTTATTACAGAAGCAACAAAATAAATTAAGAGAAAAATAAACATGTCCACGTCACTTGCCTCTAAGGGCATAATAGACAATTCACATAGTCGAGGGAGAAATTACATAGGAAAATTAGGGACAGATCGTCACAATCTACCCTTTATAAAAATTTCATCCCCGAAATTTCATCACATATTACAAATCAAAGCCATAGAACAGACGTGGATACATATCTCGCATGCGCTCTTCTGTCTCCCAAGTAGCTTCCTCAAATGAGTGGGTCATCCACAAAACTTTCACCATCTGCACGGTCTTGGTCCTAAGAACTTTATCCTTCCAATCAAGAATAGTCACTGGAATCTCATCGTAGGTCAAATCTGGATTGATCTCCAGTGGTTGAGGAGGGATCACATGTGACAGATCAGAGACATATCTCCGTAACATCGACACATGAAACACATTATGCATTCTCACCAACTCTGGTGGCAAAGCGAGTCGATAGGCAACTTCATCAACTCATTCAACAATTTGGTACAGTCCGATGTACCTAGGGCTGAGATTCCATTTATTTCCGAAACGTACAATACCTTTCCACGGCGATAACTTCAAGAATACCCAATCACCAACCTTATAAACTATGTCGGTGGAATGTCTGTCGGCAATACTCTTTTGCCGATCCTAGGCTGCTTTCAGGTTAGCCTTTATCACCTTAATGTTCCGTGTCGTCTCATCTACTATTTCCGAGCCTACCAAAACTCATTCACCAACGTTGGACCAACATAGTGGAGTACGACATCATTTCCTATACAACGCTTCAAATGGTGCCATACCAATGCTAGAATGATAACTGTTGTTGTAGGCGAACTCTATCAACGGTAAGCCCTTGTGCCAAGTGTCTCCAAATTGTAGGACCGACGATCTCAAAATATCATCCAAAGTCTGGATAGTTCTCTCTGACTGCCCATCGGTTTGAGGATGGAAAATTGGATCACAACATATCATATAGTTGTCATGTGTTATTTACGTGATCAAGATGGATGGAAAAATGGATTTAAATTTTTAAAATCTAACGCAGGAGGGAAATTTACTATTTATAAAAATTCAGGGAGTAAGTTAAAATTAAAGTTCAAGGAAGAAATTGGTTAATTATAAAAGTTTATGAAGATAATCGGTTAAAATTAAAATTTATAAGAAAAATTGACAATTCTATATAAGTTTAAAAGGTACATCAGCAAATATAGCATTAGTAAAAGGTCTGATACTCTTCTTCTGCTTCTGTTTCTGTTTCCGTTTTGTGTGTTTGGCACGGTCAAAGTTCAAAACACCACAATTATTAGAGCTTACCAAGACCATAACAGCAACGGGTATAAAAATTTACAATTAAAGTATTTTTTTATTGGCAAGGTACAACAAAAGTTGGGCAAAACGCAGTTAAAAGGCGGGCCCCCTCCTCCATTTACCATGGTTAAAAAAGTAGAGAGAGAAAATAAGAGGACAAATGTGGGTTAGAGAGAGAGAGAGAGTGGGGCACATTATTTTGGGGAACAAGAACCATGATTGAGATTATGGGGGCTTCCCTTCCTGACACCTTAGTCATGATTGAACTTACACACTAACTCCCTCCCCCCACCCATTTCTTTTTCTCTCTCTATAAAAGCCCCCACACCCTCCCCACCACTCTTCTCCATAACATCCCCCTTGCCCTCTCTCTCTCTCTCTCTCTCTCTCTCTCTACCTTCAAGCTCTCTCTCAACTCTTTTGTTCTGAAACTGAACCAGGACTCAGGACTCAGAGTGAAATTCCCACAAAAGGAAGGAGGTAAGCATGATGGTTGAAAGAGAAGATTTGGGTCTGAGTCTCAGCTTGAATTTTCCTCAGACCCATAACAATCACAGCAACAGCAGCAGCAGCGGCTTTCGGCTCAATCTGATGCCTTCTCTGCTCCCAACTTCTGCTTCTTCTACTTCTGGCTTTCTTCCCCAAAAGCCCCTCTGGAATGACCCCTTGCCTTCTTCAGGTTTGTGCTTTTTTGTCTTCCTGTCTTGCATGTGGGTTTCTAGTTTCAGATCTGGCTTTCCCACCCCTTTTCAACAATTTTCTCACCTCTTTTTCCTGAGAAACAAACGCCCTGGAAATTCCCCTTTTCTTATTTCTTTCCTCCTTTTTTTTTCCTTTTGGGTTGCCCCTCTTTTAATTTTTGACATTTTTGCAGAAAAAAACAGAGCTTTTATGATTTCTCAATATCTGTCTTTCAGATCTGTAACTCTACAACAAACTTTTCACCAATTGCAAACCAAACCCACTAACTTTTTTTTCCTTTTACAAATTGGTTGGATTTTTGTTTTCTTATTTCATCGCGATCCGATATGCAGATCTAAACTCCAACTCCGAGACATACCGGGCCGGGCCCCGATCGTTCCTTCGGGGCATCGACGTGAACCGGCCGCCTTCGACGGGCGATTGCGAAGACGAAGCGGGGGTGTCCTCCCCCAACAGCACCGTGTCGAGTGTGAGCGGCAAGCGGAGCGAGAGAGACGCCAACGGCGAGGATCTCGACCTCGAGAGGGATGGCTCTCGAGGCATCAGCGACGAAGAGGATGGCGAGGCGTGCAGGAAGAAGCTCAGGCTCTCCAAGGACCAGTCCGCCATTCTCGAAGAGAGCTTCAAGGAGCACAACACTCTCAACCCTGTAAGTGTTACTTGTCTTCCTAGACAATCCCTGCGACTAGTTCTGTTTGGATGCCGAGAAAATAGACAAATTTCCGTTTGGTTGCTGAGAAAGTTCACTTAACACGTACGGTTTCATTTGTTTTGGGTGCAGAAGCAAAAATTGGCGTTGGCCAAACAGCTTGGGCTTCGGCCTAGACAAGTGGAAGTCTGGTTTCAGAACAGAAGAGCAAGGTGGGTATTTTCGGAAAACCAAAAAACATATACCCAATTTACGCTTATACCCCTGCGGGGTGCAGGCTTATTTACAGATTTAATTCTTGTGTGATTTGCAGAACAAAGTTGAAGCAAACAGAGGTGGACTGTGAGTTCTTGAAGAGATGCTGTGAGAATCTGACAGAGGAGAACAGGCGGTTGCAAAAAGAGGTTCAGGAGCTGAGAGCACTGAAACTTTCCCCGCAGTTCTACATGCAGATGACCCCACCCACAACACTCACCATGTGCCCCTCGTGTGAGCGTGTCGGGGTCCCACCCAACTCATCATCATCCGCTGCTGATCCCCGGCCCCATCTTCAGATGGGGCCAGTTCAACCACGGTCTGGGCCCATCAACCCCTGGGCCTCCGCCACCACCATCCCCCACCGGCCGTTGCCGTTCGACGCCTTTCACGCCCGGTCGTAATTTTAAACGAGAGAGGGCATTTTGGAGAAAATTTGCAAAAACCTTTTTAGAATCTCCTTTATATATTTTAGATGTGTACGGAGGATGAGCAAAAAAGAAGCGGTTGTAAATTTTTCCAAAACCTTATTATGTTGGTCACTCTTTGAGATATGGTGGTTGGGAATATGTGATTTGGTGGGCCTGCATGTTTTATAGTATCTGGCCCATCACTTTCATGATCTTCTTTCTTTTGTAGATTAGGGTTTGGTGGTGGCACTTCTATTTCTTCCCTAATTCCCTTGTTAGACCCAACAATTTGTTGGTGGGGAAAGGGAAGGAGGACTTTGAATGTAAAGTGTAATGTCTGATTAAAATTTTCATTTTAACATCTCTTAACATTGGAGGATTGTGCACTTTCTTTTCGATTCGAGCAATATTCTAATGTAATCTAAGTGACGAGGAGGTGCCTGACGTCATATCACCCTTATAAGTCTTTGAGTTCATTCAGAGTAATGCTAGTTAGACCAATTTTTTAGACCATTTAATTTCGTTATCAATCACGTCAGATAGTTTAAATAGATGGCCTTGCTAGCTAAGCATTACCCTTTTACTCATAGACTTGTCATTAGAACAACCAATTTCCCTTTAATTAATTATGGTTAATAAACCTTTTATTGTCTACCTTTTGTTCAATATTTAATAATCTAAGTTACCACGACGCGATTCAAACTTTAGAGTGTGGAGAATGAAGACACGGCTCTAATTAATATGGCTATACTCAAATCGCTTAAAATTAGGAGGTATGTTTAATTAATTAAGATTACATAGGAACCCCTCCTTGTCTCCCCCTCAGTTGTTTAATATTTAAAGATCCTTAATTTATGGGGAACGAATGCCTGATTCTAAGTGGGGATTACGATCATGATTAGGATTTAAGGGGATTTGGTTTTGAATGGTGACTGGTGGGTGTGAATATGTAGAAAATTCTGAGGGGATTTGAGGATTTCGCAGTTGAATATTAAGATTTGTGATGGACCCAGAGAAATGTAAGTTTTTAGTCACGGAGACCGGTTCCTAATTCCTGGGGTTTTTCTAGTGTTTTGACAACAAAAAAACGTGTTCCTCAATCGTGGCTAATCTTTTCTTTTTAATGTCAAGGCATATATATTATGATCAATGACTTTGATGATTGCTAATCACAAAGGAAGCTAGAGTGGTTCATACTTCATACACAGTTTGGTCACTTGACCACTCATTTCGAATGGTTATAGGTTTCTAGTATATTTTTTCTCAAAAAAAAAAAAAAAAAAAAAAAAACCAAAACCATGACGGTTTTATTATAATAGTAAAATAAAAAAAGCTGTTACAAATATCAAAGAGAACATTCCAGATAACATCCAACACATTCTTAATTTTAAAGAGACTTGAAAAAACATAAAAGGTTAATTTGGCCAAATTAGTTGTCATCGTATTGTGTATTTAAGAGCAAGATGTATACGAGAATAAGTAAGGGAATGCATCCAAGTTTGAATCATTCACACTCAAACTCAAACGACTGATATGACACTCCTAGTCAGAATTCCATTCTTGAGTTAATGGGTTGTTAGACTGAAGTATTAGATAATGAATTAATGGGTTGTTAGATTGAAGTGGTTATTCATGCATCTTGCATCTACTTTTTTTTTTTCTTTTCTTTTCCACAAACACTAGAAGATCTACAAAGACTTTCACAATGTACCCTCAATGTCGCAACAAAGTTATACCACTGCAACGGGGATAGCCACAAATATATATAGTTCTCATCATTTATGTGAGTCGGTTCTAAAATATCTTTTAATCAAGCGAAGTTAAATATCTACTAAACCAAAAGGCTAGTTGGTATATGCATGTTGCATGCTTAATTTGAAGATTTGGGTAAATTCAAATTGTAATGTTTTTGGAACGAATATCAAAGGTTGAAGACAGCAAATGAAACCGCCGATTCTGATTCTTTAGGCCATGATATTTTTTTTTCATGGATTTTTTTTTTCTTCTGAAAATTAGGGCATGTTTAGTATCATATTTGAATTTTTTTTATCATTTCTCAAAACATTTTTTGAAAATAATTTTCTTTAAAACTAAAAAACTTGATTGGTTTGCGATTTAAATTTTTAAATCTTACTACTTAAACTAGATAAAAATATCTAAAAAGAGGGGGTTGCAGAAGAGGAAGAAAGATGAGAGATGAGGAAAGAGATGAGGAAGAAAGAGGAGAGATGAGGAAAGAAAGTAAGAGATGATTGAAGAAAAGAGAAAGAAGAGAGAGGATCGAACGAGATAGAGAGGAATGAGAGAGAAAAAGAACTGAGAGAATGGAGAGAGCGGATTGAATGAGAGACGAAAAAGGTAAAAAAAAAGAGGAGAGAGAAAGAAGAAAATAGAGAGAGATTTGGAGTGAGAGGGGAGAAGGGAGAGATTTAAAAACTCTAAAAACTCAATTTTTATGTTTTTAAAGAATATACTATATTTTTTAGTCAGTCTTCAGTTCAGTTTTTTTAAATAATTCTACCAAACAAGTTTTTAAGGCCTAAAACTTGAAAATTGTTTTTGAGTTTAAAAAGTTGAATTTAAGTAGAATACCAAACAAGCCCTTAAGCTTCTTCCTCCTCCTTTTTTTGTTTTTCCTTGTTCGAAAGAATACTAAATTCCTTTCAGCGATTTGCATAATATTCTTGCTGTAAGCTTCCAAGTTCGGCACATTACCAAAATCCATAACTCAAATTGTGTAGGCAAACGTAAGTGACCCTTTACTACAATGGTGGAAAGGTGTTGAGCCTTTATATAAAGATGTGAATTCAAATCTCGTCAGTAACTAATCTAACATCTAATTAACAAAAACTATAGTTTGACAAAAAATAAAAAATAAAAAAAATTGTGTAGGCAGACAATTTTGTTGAGAACGCTTGATGCAAAACTCAATTTCCGCTTAAAGATGAAGAGTTTTGAATTTTAAAGCCCAATGTTATTTTCGTACAGAAAAGCCCAACATCCCAAGTTTCCTCTTGCAAAGCCCCACTTTCTTCCTTGCATGAGTTTTCTCTAGTGCACATTTAAGTTACACAGCAGAACAAAAATTGTTAGATCCTGTTAAATTAAACAATCTATTGAATTTTGTTATGTTATTAACGTAAATGATGTGCATTGGAAAAATCCTTGCATAAAGCATTAACCCAAATTCATAAATTTATATTATATTATTAATTTATCTTTTTCTTTTTGGAAATCTCTTCCTATCTCGAAACTTCTACCATTTTATTCTTCTTCCTTACCACTCTCTCACTCCCCTCTCCTCATTTTCTTCCCTTTTTTTTCTCTGGCCCATCGTTTCTTCTTTCTTACCACTCTCTCACTCCCCTCTCCTCATTTTCTTCCCTTTTTTTTCTCTGGCCCATCGTTTCTTCTTTCTTCCCACTCTCTCACTCCCCTCTCCTCATTTTCTTCCCTTTTTTTTCTCTGGCCCATCGTTTCTTCTTTCTTCCCACTCTCTCACTCCCCTCTCCTTCATTTTCTTCCTTTTTTTCTCCGGCCAACCATCTCCCTCCTCTCTCTCTTTTTCTCCCCCATTTCTCCTAGTTTTCTTCCTCAAGGGAGATATGTGCATTTTGTTCCTCAAAGCAGAGAGAGCACTGCAAATTCGAAATCACATATCAAATTTCTACTATAATTTATGTTTTACAACTCCAATTTGATTTCGTTTTTTCCTACAAATTTTTGGAGAAGAGCACTGCAACCCAAGGTAATATATTTGTGGGTTTATCACAGATTTTGATATTTTCTGTAATTCAAAATCGCATATCACAGATTTCTGGGTTTATCATAGATTTTGATATTTTCTGGGTTTATCGCAGATTTCGTTTTTCCTACAAATTTCTGGATAAGAACAGCCTTTAATTGGGGTTGGATTCGTGGGACAGAGAAGGAACCGAAATCTCGTACCCGATTTTTGATGCTCCTCTCGTCGCAAAGCCATGGCGACTCCATTGTTGGGGTTGGATTCGTGGGACAGAGAAGGAACCGAAATCTCGTACCCGATTTTTGATGCTCCTCTCGTCGCAAAGCCATGGCGACTCCATTGTTCTCTCTTTTTATCTCTCTGGTAGACGATTCTAACTTTTCTGGGAGAGGAAATACGGCGAAGCTCAATTGGGATTTCTGGGAAGGGAAGGACGGCGAAGCAGGGAGGGGTGAAGCGAAGCACAAATGTGGGGAAGCGGGAAGGAGTGAAGCGAAGCAGAGATAGGGCGAAGCAGGGACTAGCAGTCCGCTCCTTTTCGGAGGGTCTCGCTAAGACCCCCTAGCGAGCGTTTTTGTCGGAGCGAGTGAGACTTAGTCTCATTAAACCTAGTCCTGTTTGGAACAAACTTAGTCTCATTAAACCTAGTCCTGTTTGGAACAAACTTAGTCTCATTAAACCTAGTCCTGTTTGGAACAAACATGGGACTGGACTAACCCTTAGTTCAGTCCTGTCCAGTACTCTTTAGTGAGGGCAAACAAATGCCCCCTAAATATGTACTTGTATTATGGTTTCTAAACTTTATTTTAGTTTGTATACAACAATATACTAAAAGAGTGCAAAGAATAAATTGGTATTAAACTCGTTACAATTAAGTATGTTATATGTTGTGTTTAAGATATTGGAGGCAACTAAAAGGATGGTCTTGGTGGTAAATGTGGAATTTTATGCTTGTGTTCTTATTTGAAATATGTTGTGCTTAAGACATTTATTATGATTAAGGCTTAGAAATACTACAACGCAGAGTTTGAATCTGTCGAACTATATAATGGAAACTGCGATGCATAACTTGAAGCTATTGACTTATTCCAAAATAACAAAAATTTGAGAAAGGGTATATTATCAATTTCCCCCCTGAACTTGTGACCATTAGCCAATTTCCCCCCTCAACTTTAATTTTGGCCAATTTCCCCCCTGAACTCTCATGATTAGTCAATTTCCCCCCTCAACTTTAATTTAGCCAATTTCCCCCCTCAACTCTTATAATTAGTCAATTTGCACCCTACTGTTAAATTTGTAATTTGATCATAATTAACCAAGTGTGTGTAAGAAACTAAATAAGATGTATGTTAATCATGTTCCTATATCTTTATCCTATTACAAATAGATTAAAATTTAGAATTTTACAATTTATCATAGATAGTATTATTAGTCATAATAAATCAGTATGGAGTAATTTTATTTGATTTTTGACTATACAAAATTGATAACAAAAAGGATTGATGTGTAAATTTTTGTATGTGAATACAATTTTCTTTATAAAAGTGAAAGCTAAGTTCAAGTAAATTGCGGAGAATCGAGCTTTAGTAAAAAAATGGCTAGTCTATTCATAATTTTCGACTCCTTATTAAGAATAACCCATTTTATTGAAATAGGTTTGATCCATGAGTTTAGGATTATTATTTCTTTTTGTTATTATTTCTTCTTCTACATGCTTTAAACCCGATTCATAACTTTTTCTTATAATCAACCCATGTCACATACTAACTGTATTATGTTTTTGTACATTTTACCCTATATTATGCAGGTGAGTTTATGTTAATTTTAGTACTTTGTTGGAAGCTATTAGAAAGATTGAAAATTAAGAAAAGAATAGATGGAAAAAAAAAAAAAAAAATTAACAGTAGGGTGCAAATTGACTAATTTTGAGAGTTGAGGGGGGAAATTGGCCAAATTAAAGTTCAGGGGGGGGAATTGACTAATTATGAGAGTTGAGGGGGGAAATTGGCCAAAATTAAAGTTCAGGGGGGAAATTGGCCAATGGTCACAAGTTCAGGGGGGAAATTGATAATATACCCTTTGAGAAAAGGGCTTTATAAGTAATACGACACTAGTTTGTAATATTTGTTTATTTTGGTTGCACTAATGTACCTCATGTTAATTAGAATAAATATGATTGATATATTGTCAATAGTGTAAGTTTTGATTGATCTAAAATCAAACATCCCCATGTCGTATTTGATGGTAATTGTATAACGAGGTTCAATATGATTGATATATTGTCAATATTACAAGTTTTGATTAAATTTTTTTCTCTTCTCGCCTCTAGTTTCTTGGCTAGTTTCTTCTCAACCGGGAACCTAAGTTCAATATGCATATCTACATAAAATTTCTTGAACAAAACTTTGCTTTTGTAGCTTTTGTGAGTGTAAAGTTTAACAAGATGAATACTTGTCCACTGCATGCAATTGGTGTACTGTCCGTACAAAAAACATGTAAAATCTTTGTATACCAATGATCATAATATTGGAACAGAAGCTACAATACCATGTCAATTACAACATAAACCCCAAGGAAGGGAAACTTAAAACACCAAGTTTAATTCATTCTGCATTACTTTGACAAGTTTCTACTAATTTGAGCACTCGATCGCTTGATCGAATCTATTCTCTGAAGCCTAATCTGCTCCCTGAATTTCGCTATGAATTCATCGGCCTTCTTATCCACATCAGGCCCTTCATCACTCACACTGCCTGAAACAGACACATAACTGTTTGGAGTTGGCTTTGGCGTCTCCCCAATGTCTTTTCGGATCAAACTTTCTTCAAAGCTCTCATCTTCACTTTCGGTTTCTTCATCCGATTCCATCACTACCTTCTTGTGAAAATATTCCTTCTGTTCCTCCGAAAATTCATCGAAAGAAGCTGAATTTGGCATGCTGTGGATGCTTTCATGTCCCATTTTCTCAGCCCTGAAAGAAGTTTCATCATACCCTACTCTCTTTCGTGCTGCTTTCTCCACCAAGCTTGTTTCAACTTCCTTAGAGCTTTTCTCCATTACCTTCCAAGGCCCTGCCACGCTCTCACCAACTCTGGTTGTTCTGACTGGCCCCCCCATTGACGAACCATCAACGTAGCTTCTTCGCTTGGTTTCGGTCCCTGAATTCACTCTGCCCATCACAAATTCTCCGTTGCTCCTGTTCACGTTGTTTGTTTCACTACTGAAACTTCTCCTCAATTCCTTCTCATACGAAACCCCATCTCTAATCGGCCTCACTGATGATGACTTGTAAAACATTGGTGGGGGCGGTGGAGGTGGGGGAGGAGAAGACTTGTGCAAGCTCTTCTTCCTCCCCAAATCCTCTGCATTTTTCGTTTGAGATTCCGATGATGACAATGACATTAAAGGAGAAGACTTCTTTGGAGATGAAATTGATGGCGAAGGAGACAGTTTTGGGGACGAAGAAATGGAATTCGATCGAGAAGAACGAGAACCCTGAGACCTCGAACTCCACGCCTCTCGGCGGCTAAACTCAGATTCCTCCATTGGAGTACTATTGTCAACTTCTTCCTTCACATCCAACCTTCCTGATCTTGATCTCCATGGAATTGGAGAAGGAAGCACAACACTTTCCTTCAATTTCTCCTCCAATTCTAGATAATCCAACCCTCCAAATTCACCACCTCTAGCCTTATTCGATTTGCTTGAAAACCTTCTTGAACCTGACCTTGAATTAGACCTGCTTAATGAGCCAGAATCCCCACTAGACTCTTTAACAGACTCTATGCCATCCGGGTTTTCGGGAACACGTTGTTTCAAGCTCCTAACCGGCAAAAGCAATGGTTTTTCAACGATTGGTGAAGCGGTACCTCTCTGTTCATCAACAGCAGAGTGCTCCTGAGCCACAATCACCACCGGCTCGTTACGATAATACTGACTGCTCCATGTTTGGACCTTGTTCCCATCAGAACCAGGTGAGGGTTCAGTCTCATCATCAAAAACTGAGGACACCTGAAGAAATCTAGAGACATATGAATGAGCATTATCAAATTTTGTGTGATTGTTGTTGCTGTTGTCCTCGTCTATTTTCTCATTTCGTTTGCTAAAAAGGCCATAAGAGACTGCTATGCCAACAAGGAGAAGGTGCAGAAGCTCCCAGCTTCTGGTGACTACACTTCGGTTGAAGAACTCAGGAGCTTGTGATGGAAAAAGTGGGAGAATAACAAAGAAAACTACAACTAGAGCAATTTTGTAAAGAAAATGATTGTAAAACTTACATGGCTTTTCATGATTTTGTTGTTCTTGAACCAACTTTTGGTGTTTGGTGTAATTAGACTCTGGTTCAGTCTCTGCCATTGAAGAACACATAGAGGCGGGAGAGAGAGAGAGAGAGAGAATGAAACCCTAGCAATGTTGTATTGGGGTTAACAGAACAAGATGGAAGGAGGGAAGGAAGGAAGGAAGAAGAAGAAGAAGATAAAGAAGACAAAGAAGACTTACGGATTAAGGAAAAGTGTAGAGAGAGGAAAGTAGAGAGGCAGTGGAGAGGAAAGTTATGGAGCGAGGCGTGAGAGGGATTTTGAGTCTTTTTGCCTTTAACCTTTCTTTCCATTGACATATATAGCCTTCTTTTTTTTTTAATTCAATTTCCCCTAAATTTTTGTTTTCAAATAAATATTTTCTCCACAATTGGTGAAGAGGGTTTTGTTCAAATGGTGTACAACTCAGATACCTATCTAATGAAAGAATTCTTCAAGAACTAACCAGTTAAAAAGGAGTCAAGCTTAAGGTTACATTTGGCTATGGAACTATATAATATATGGATTCCCATTATTCCCCTTTCTTCAAGAACAAGATACTTCTTAACCTTCTAGTGAGAACATAATACCACTTAGTCTACTTGGAATCCACAATTTGTTGAATATAGTTGTGAAAAAGCAGTCTTTGCACATTATGCTGGGGAAAAGTGATAATGGTTTTTTTTTCTTGTCTAGCTATTGCTATTTTCAATTCCAAATTACGCTCTAAAATGACAAACTGAGAGTGCGAATAACATGTCCCCTTCTCGTTTTTCAGTTCACTGAATTACTAAGGAACGGGGGAGTCAAGCTAATAGTAATAGTAATAGCTAGTTGGTCTTTTTGCAGTTTACCTCAAGCATTAGGAAATAACAGAAAAAAACTTCTGCGGTGTATCCAACTTTTTATTGTGTGCATGCATGCAGCCGCTTCTTAATTTGTTTAGAGAAAAGGAAAACAAAGGTCAAAAGAACTGAGTCAGATAATCGTAATACTAACGTGAAGATTGAAGATAAGGTTTTGCTCAACTGGAAGTCGCTCTTTGTACATCAAAAACTTGTTTTTTTTTTAAGAATTGGATAAAGGAATGAAGTGGAAAGGTAACCACTGCGAGTCACTGTGAGTATATTAGGGTTTGTTAATATGATAACCATTCGACATAAGAGAGAGCACAAGGGCCTTTTGGGCATGAGGTAAAAATGGAGGGGGGAAATAGGTTGCGTGGATGTGGTCGGATTCTTCTTTTGGAGTGCCTACGCTAGCTTTTTTGTGGGGGTAATAATATATTCAGCAAAATATTTGTATTTATCTGCAACTTTTGGTGGGAATGCTTTTCTTGTATATTTTGCTTCTGTATTCTCCTTCCAACTGCTATACTGGGATGAAGATGTTCCTAGATGCTCTTAAGAAGCACGCAGTCGGACTTCAGTTGGGTTATTCTTTAATTTAAAGGAAAACTAGCGTTTGCTAGGGTTTTCTGTGTCCATGTAGAGGCGGAAGAGTGAGATTCTGATCCAAGAAAAAAGAAACATTGGTTCACTGAGAAAGTTTCTAGATCTTGTGCAATGCATGGAGTTTGTTGGGAATATTTACTTGGACTTCTGTGCATGATTTTGTTCCATAACAAAGGGACTTTTCAAATCAAACTACGTAACTGACTTACATTGACCAGCATTCACCATTCAGCTCAGTGTTCTAGACTCCTAGTCACCAAATCTAGAGAGAGAGAGAGAGAGAGAGAGAGAGAGAGAGTACATATTGTCAATGATTTAGTTTTGCATTGTTGCTGAAAGATTTAGGAAACAGAACAGATCATGAAAAATACAAAATAAAAACGAGAATTTTTGAGGTGGGAAAATGCTTAAGATGATGTACATTTCGTCTAGATTTTAGAGACATGTTAGCGACCTGCTACTAATGATATGTTATTATTTTCCAATGTGTGTCTTATCACCTGCACAACACAACAAGCGTAAAGAATTGTGTCATAAGAGATCTCAGTGTAATTAGATGTAAACTCACTCAAGATAAGTCATATTTGATTCTGTCAGTTTTTCAATTTGTATTCTTCAACACATTTTGTTTTATCTAACAGTTAGAGATTATGTAAATACTAAATCTATTTACTTTATTTTAATTCACCATGGATAATCTCATGAATATATATCTAATGTGGATGCAAATTTTGTACACGACTGGCTTGACTAAATTTCACCTACAAGAGAACAAACACTGTTAGCCTAGATGAATACCTTGAAAAAGGGGGAGGGTGTTTCCCAAAGGGCCTCTGATGCCTAAGTCAAAAAAGTAGTGAGAAGACAAAGAATTTGAGAGAGTTCGAGTAATAAGTTACAATTACTATTTCCTCTGTTTGATAAGATTGTTTATAAAGACTAGACCCTAGCAAGCAGCTAGGGGTGAAGGCTGCAGACCATACTAGGCAATCCTTAATGGTGCAGGCCAATCGCTATAGTCCTTCCATCTAGAATTCCTAAAGGGAGATTCCGAAAATCAGCTTCTTGCCACCATTGAGCCTGGTATGGCCTAGTGGCAGGAAACATGTGAGCTGTCCAAAGAGTACATAATGTATGTGATGCGCGGCCCGGACAACCCCTTATTTGTTGGTGGCTCAAAGGCCCATTACTGTAGGTCAGACTAACGTCTTTTTCCCTTAATGTAATATGTGGTTTGCTCACAAAGTCAAGGTAAAATCGTCATATTGAGCATATAATCCACGTGTCCTTTTCCAATTGGATGCAGTTAATTTATATCTCCACATCTAGTACACGCCAATCAAGCATGGTAGTAGTGCTTATTGCAGTAATCATACATGGCAGCAGGAAGCTTTAGCAATGTAAAAGCGAAACTAAGAAGATAATCCTCATAAGATGATTAAGAAGGATGGGGAAGGGTGATAAGGTATCCTTCTCCGTCTTCAATTCTCTTCTCCTGTTTCACATTTGTGGCCGAAAGTACATTGGAAAGATCCGTAGACAATGCATCTGATTCCTCATGCTTTGGAATGTCCAAAATTTAAAATTTGTGTTTGTGCGTAACTTTGTAACCTAAAACAACATAGGACCATCTTAAGAAAAGTTAGCATGTACACAATGCTCTCTTATTTTCTACACTCATTCGATATTTTAGGATATGGGAACGGCTCTCCTCTATTCAAAATTCAAAGTAATGGGAAAAGTGAGTCGAACTTTCCCATGCCTTGGACGGAGGTTGACGGAGGCACTTCATTTGCTCACTAGAGTTATAAAACCTTGGTTGGGATACCGTCAACGGAGGTATTATAATCCATTAGGTACTAAGTTAGAGCTAAATGGAGTCTTGTCTTGTGCAAATGAGTAGATTGATTTTGGGAGGAATTGATTTGTGCATTGTTAGTTTAACACTTTATTATTTACCAGTTGAACCGATATTGTAACATTCCTTTATTTTTCATGTTTTCATATTCGAATTTAAAACCTCTCACTTCTAAACGAAGAAGAATACTAACAGCAGGCCGTAGTATTGAGGGGCTATTGTTTGTTAAAAGCCCTTAATTTTATGTATGAGGTGAGAGGTTTGTAAATGAACGCCTACATGGTGGAACAGCTCTGAGCCACCATTCCCCCCACCGACCATTAAGAACACACGCATATGCCTCCCCACGACTCTCTCAGCCAATTTCCCAAACACAAACCGGTAATTCGACGACGTAACTCAAATTGGAGCTTGAACCAGTTGGGCATAAAAGAGTTTCTGATCCACCTGAACCAAGTTCGATCATTGCAGGTCTTCATTTCTCCTTTTCAGCATTACGGTTTAATCTTATTTGGATCAAAACCCTAAAAATTTTCATCGAAATGATGAACCTTTCTTCAATACATCGGTTCTCCTCCTCCTCAGTCGGCCTGAAAAATCACACATTATCAATCCTGAACTTCTCTACGGCGGCGGCGGCCGAAACAGTGTACAATCACCTACAGAAAAATGGTGGCAACGTAGAGGAAATCCTTGCCTCGGTTCAGGTGAAATTGGACTCCAAATATGTTAGTCAGGTTTTACAGAGATGCTATGGTAGCCGTTCCCAAATGGGTCTTAGGTTTTTCATATGGGCAGGTCTTCAATCCACTCATAGGCACAGCTATTTTATGTATAGCAAAGCTTGTGAATTGTGTGAGATTAGGATAAAACCGACTGTGATTTTCGATGTTTTGGAGGCTTATAGAGTTGAAGGGTGCTCTGTTAATCTGAAGACGTTTAAGGTTGTTTTTAATTTGTGTAAAGAAGCTAAGCTTGCTGATGAAGCTTTAAGGGTATTAAGGAAAATGCCGGAATTTGGTTTGCGTCCGGATACTACGGTGTATAATGTCGTTATAAGATTGTTTTGTGATAATGGTGATATGGATGTGGCTGAAAGTTTGGTGAAGGAGATGCGGTTGGTGGATCTTTATCCCGATTTGATCACGTACATGGTACTGATCAAAGGGTTTTGTAATGTGGGTCGGTTAGATAATGCTTGTGGCTTGTTTAAGGTTATGAAGGAACATGGTTGTTTGCCGAATGCTGTGGTGTACTCGGCACTTCTTGATGGATTTTGTAGGTGTGATAATATGGAGAGAGCTTTGGGGTTATTGAAGGAAATGGAGAAGGAAGGTGGGGATTGTAGTCCTAATGTAGTAACATATACATCTGTGATTCAAAAGCTTTGTGACAAGGGACAGTCCACTAATGCCTTGGTTATTTTGGACCGAATGGAAGCTTGTGGATGTGCCCCAAGTCGCGTTACAGTTAGTTCTCTGATTAAGGGTTTGTGTGTCGAGGATCGAGTTGAAGAGGCTTGTAAGTTGATTGATAGAGTTGTTGCTGGACGTAGTGTCACATATAGTGATTGCTATAGCTCTCTTGTTGTGTCATTGGCAAGAGGTGGGAAAAGTGAGGAGGCAGAGAAGGTCTTTAGGATGATGGTTGATGGCAGGGTCAAACCAAATAGTTTGGCCTCTAGCATTATTTTGAAAAAACTTTGTTTGGAGGGTCGGGTGGTAGAAGCGTTGTGCTTGTTTGATGAACTTGAGAAAATGCAATGCTTGTCTTCCATCGACTCTGATGTGTATTCTATCCTCTTAGTGGGGCTTTGTCAACAAAAGCATTTAGTGGAGGCTGCAAAGCTGGCAAGAGCAATGCTCAATAAAGGAATTAAACTGAAAGCTCCTTATGTTGACACAATAACTGAGATATTGAAGAAATCCGGAGATGAGGAGTTAATTAAGAATTTGACGAGAATTGCAAGCTGAAGTTGAGCAAAAGAAAACCTTCATCTGTCTTGGAGGTTCTCATGTGTTTATCTGGAATTGTGTTCTACTAAGATCAATATCTCCGACCAAGAAGAAAACAGTTCTTGAGTTGAGTTGGTAGTATCTAACACAATAGCTGAGATACTGAAGAAAGTCCTGGTAAATTACTAATTACTTTGGCTTTATGTTATTCTGAATGTATCAAGCAGCTACCTGAAATATTTGCGAATGTTATATTGAATGGTGTTCATATTTTCTAGGATTGGTTAGATAATTCTAGTTGGAGATATCAATCTTTAGGGCACAGGAAAGCATGTCAATAAGCAAACTGCACTGCTCCTTTTCTTTTTTTTTTCTCTTTTAATGGCTTTCGGTTTGCATGTCTGTATTAAGGGAGGCAGGTAGAGGATTATTACTGGTGATGTTCAGATGGGATTATAAATGTTTCTACTTTTCCTTATGCCGTGCATGTAAGAACATAAGTTTTTTGCTAGCATGGATAAGGGAACTTAGGGAAGTATAATATTTGGAGGTCTTTGATTGTATGTCTCTTCTCGGTTACATGCATTCTTGAATATGTGGAATTCAGGTTAGGAAAATTCTCTTCCTTTCAACAATTGAAAGCAAGGTCAAGAATTTTTTGCACCTCTTGGTGTTGAATGCCTTATTGGCGTTTCTAACGCTCACTTCATGTACACATTTATCTCTCTCCTTGTGGTTAGAAGGAAACAATTATATGGTATTGTTTAGACTCGAATGTTTCCTAAATCAGTGTTCCCTTATTTAAGGTTGAGCGAGTTAGAATTCAGCTACTCCTTCTCATCCCTCCCTTAAATAATCCTCAGGGAGCACACATAGCATGTAACCATGTTATCTAGTCATCATTGATTGTTTTTATGGTTAGCGTAAAGCGGCTCATGGTTCTTGCACTTGTTTCTTGGCAGATCAACCTTTATACTGAGGACAGGATAAGTTGGAAACCTTAAAAGAAACGAAAATGGTTGACAAGTGAGGGCGACAACAGAGGTAAGTCAAGTTCGTGATAGGACGACGAGGATCGAGTTCTACATGAATTTGATAGCAAAGCACCAACAGTTGTACTTGATGTTCATCCTATACAATATCAAGTGCCTTTAGTCAACCAGAAAGCTTAACTGATTAGCTTTCAGGGTTCACAGGGGAATTGTAATTGCCTTAAGATTATTATTGGAAGTTGTCTATGGCCATTGGGAATCCGGGATCATTGTTTCCAATAATTGGTATTTAATATGTTTTTTCTTCAAATGATGTAGCCTGCGGCTAATCATACTTGAGTGTTTGCATTAGAGCTTTAAGTCAATAATTAAATTATTAATCACCTAAACATTTACAAATCTGGCAGTTGACATGACAGGTGAGGTTGTTTGGAAATAGTGAGGATCCTCGCCGGATCCTCTTTGTGAGATCCCGGGATTCTTAAATCACATCCGTTCATCGTACATCGTGCGGTTAGAAATGATTGTAAATTCTTTTATTTAAAATTGAATATAAATAGTACCTGACGAAAATTGATTGCACAATGTACGATGAATGGATGTAATTGGAGGATCTTCGAGATATTCACAAAGAGGATTCGGCAAGGATCCTCACTCGTTTGGATATGCGTTTTTGGAAAACACTAATGCTCGTAGTAAAATGGTAGCCTTACTTATAGAGACATAAATATATATCATATTTCAAACAACTCCACACCTTTTAAAACATTACAAGGAGGGACAAAAAACCCAATAACAGAAAACCAAGCCCAACCCAAAAAGAAACGGACTGACTAAATTACGGTCCATGCCACTCGACTATAACCGTTAATAAACGGCCACGTTAACCACTACACGACAAAAATCATAAAAACTAACCAGTTCCTTTCATTTTTCCCTTATTCAATACCCGTGTTCCTCTTCCACAAACCTATCATTTCAAAATCCTATCATGCAAAAGATACTTCCCCAGAAGAAAAAAAAAAAAAAAAAAAAAAAAAAAAAACCCTAAAATCTTCATAGTTTTCGACACTCTCAAGCTGGATTTTCAGTAAAGTGATTCACAAAGTTTAGTTGGATTTCCAAAAAGATCAGTGTTTCAAAGGTTTTTCTACTACTCGAAATTGTCATTTTGCATGATTATATTTCAATTCTGTAAAAAACGAATGCATTATCAAAGTTTTGGATGCATTATCAAGTGTTTTTGTACTTGTTTTTTGCAAAAGAAAACTGTAAAAAACGCATGCATTATCAAGTGTTTTTTGCACTTGATTTTACAAAAAATTCAGTATTTCAGTTCGTGAAAAAACAATTTCAGTGTTTTAGATCTTTCAGTTTCACTTTTTTAGTTTATATGTATACTGATTCTTAAACATCTGAAAAAGAAAATGAATATGCGTCTAAATTTTGTGAGTAAAAACATTAACTGTCTAGCTTCGATGTTGCACTTTAAACTGATGCTACACTTTGTAAATTAATTCTGGTTATACTTTCTGTTTGTAAATTGATTCTTAAACATATGAAAAAGAAAATGAATATGCGTCTAAATTTTGTGAGTAAAAATATTAACCATCTAGCTTTGATGTTGCACTTTGAACTGATGTTGCACTTTGTACTGATTTTGCACTTTGAACTGATGTTGCACTTTGTAAATTAATTTTGGTTCTACTTTTTGTTTATAAATTGGTTCTACACAATTATGCATCTACATTATGCGTTAACAACCAATTCTACATCTACCTTATTTGCTAAGTGATGCTGCATCTACTTATGTCAACTGATTCTGCACAATTCTATGAACTGATGCTGCATAAATATTAATAACATTCGCTAAATACTAAAGTAACTCATAATACATTCGAATTCTAACAAATATATATGATAACTATGCTGCAAAAAATAAATGGAACTTCAATGAAAAACAAAAGCAGCACAACGAAAAAATCATCTTCGCCAAACACTCGATCAAATAAGGTCAAACCGAATCAAAATCTTCAAAACTAAAAAACCGTGACTGCAAAAAACAAGAACAATCCAAAAAAACTCAATGAGACCAACAAAAAACTGAAAAATCAGAGACTCTTTCAAAATCTAAACCGAAATAAATTCAAAAACACACAACACTTCAAAAAACTAAATTGGAACACATGAAATTCAGAAAGATAAACTTGAGAGAAACACTTATCTTCGAAGAAAACTTGAATGATTTGAATAAAAATTATGGCGATATATAATTGAGGGAGATGACGAAATATAAATTGGAAAAGACAAACTTCAGAGAGAAAGAAAAACAGCAGGGAAACGAAAATATAATTTGAATGATTCGAATCACCGCCGATTGCTATTTAACAGAATACGTAACTTCGTTTCCAATGGAAAAACCGGACATGATGTCATCTTACGTGGATTTAAAAAATGTCGTTTCTTGAAATGTTTAAAAAAGCTTTGTCTCAATATATAATTAAATATTGAAAGTATACCATAAGTGTAATTTTTTCTAATAATAATAATAATGCAAGTTCTTCTTAGGAAAAAAAAAAAATCCTTTTTTAGTTTTTTTTCCTAACGAACATGGTTAAAAGTAATTTATTTGATTATGTGAAAAAATGGTTGGCTTCTGATGTTGACTAAAAAGAGACTTACTTTTAACTTGTTTCTTATAAAGGTGCATCTATAATGTCCTAGGTGAATACTGGTGGTAGATTTATTTATTGATTTATACGAAATTAAAAGCATTAAACAGCGAATTCGTTCCGATTGGGTAAAGTGTGGAACGATTCACGTCGGAACAAGGGTGTTTTACACACCCACTTCACCCTCCCCCTCCTCCTATTACATTTTGTGACTTCTCTTGCAGGTGTGGCTGTGGAGACTTTGGTTCTTGGTGGATTGATTATGTGCAATACTCTTAGATCTAGGTTTTGGTTCAGGTGCATTTTAAAGTTTCGTGATGTCTTCCTTAACATTGGTAGTGGCGATGGCGACTGATTTTTAGCTACTGGGAAGTAGGGTTTTGCTGTTTATATTTTCTTTTGTTGCCTACGAGCCTAATTCCGTCTAGGCCTCCCTTTGTTGCTTGGGTTGTAGCTCTCCTTTTGGGCCTGTCTTCTGTTTTATATTGCTTAGTTGTGTAGGATTTTATGTTTTATTTGGGTTTAGACCTTTCTAGCACAAATTGTATTTCTCTTTTCATGAATGAAGCTTTATTCACGAAGGAAGGAAAAAAAGAAAAGAAAAAGGGAAAGCGTTTCTAGCAACATTTGGAAATGAGTATCCTAAATTGTCCTAAGTTTGAAGTTGCAGTAGTTATACCATTTCAAAATTCCTTAAATTTTTAACTACTTTTATATCATAATAATGACCTAAAAAAATTACTTAGTAAAAAGTAATTTTTTTTCCTTCAGGCAAATGGTAAATGATGATGTGGACGAATGAGTCATACAAAGAGTCGACAATACATCAATGGTTTGAGACTCGAGAGTGACCCATCAAGCTTAAGCCACTGACAATGCATTGCGTGTTGAGAGGCCCATGTAAGCTTAAGGAAGTAAGTGATTGTTCATATCATTAAAGGTAGTAAACAATCAACACATAACCTAATCTTGTTCCCTTTTCTTTCGCTAGGAGTTATCTTTAGGATTTGGATCCTCTCCTGAGCCAAGGAGATGATCCTCCTGACTAAGACATGTGGACCGTTGGATTTTTATCCAACGGCTACAAATAGGGAGGTTCCTTTAAAGTTATAATAATTATAGCTGTTGAATTTTCATCCAACAGCTCACGTGTCTTGGTCAGGAGGATTCTCTCTTTGGGCTCAGGAGAGGATCCAAATCCTTATCTTTACCGTTTACACTAGGATTAGGGTAATTGTGTAACCCGTTCATACGAGGGATTGTTTTTAACATTATTTCTGCTTTTAGTAGATCTAAAATTTGCATAAAAATTTACCATTTTCTCATGATTCCATCTTTCTTTCCTTAGAGCAAGCCCAGCGTGGTTTTTAGCTCGGGGGACAGTGGACAGAACAAGGGCCCGAGGGCCAGTGGATCAGCTCCAGCATGGGCTAGGCCGACCGAAGGTGGAGGCCCGAGCTCCGGGCCCGTGGGGGATTGCCATCCCGAGAGCCTGAGGCCATGTGACGTCAGCGCTGACGTCAGGCGCGTGCACCCCACTCGCGCGTGGGGGCGCGTCGCTGATACAAAATCAGAAGAAAAAAAACCTTTGTCAGTTACCGTTGGGAAGCCACGTGGCTTCCCACGGTCCGTTAGATCTCAACGGTTATTTAATTTGGACCGTTCGATCTCAACGGTCAAAAAAAATAAAAAAGTCTTATTTAATATCCACCGTTCGATCTGAGATCAACGGTGGATATTAATATGCTTTATAAATAAAAAAATAAAAGAAAAAATAGTTTTAAAATTAAGAAAAGTTACCGTTGTGACACGTGGCACAATCTGGAGTGTTGGAATTCAAATTTTTTTATATCCAACGGCAGAGATTAATTAATTGAATAAAAATTTAAAAAAAATTCAAAAATAAAATCTGAAAAATCTGAAAAAAATTGTAAAAAAAATTGTTTTTACCTTTCTATAAATACCTTCTCATTATCATCTACCTTACACAACAATTTCATATTTTCTCAACTACTTTCAATCACATTCATTTCTTTGTCTCAAAGTTTGAATCCATTTTTTTTCAACAAAATGACCACTGGTGCAGGTACGAATTGGTCGCTTATTGAAGATGTTGCGTTGTGTACTAGCTGGGTTGAAGTTACTCATAGGACGATTAAAATATTTATCGGAAATCCATCCCCAATAATTGTCTTTTCGGATTTTATGACAAGTAGCGTAACGACAACGATTAAAAATCTTATCCGAAATTACAAATAAAATTATTTTGTATTATTTAATAATACTTCGGATAATGACACGTGGCGCAACGAGAACGATTAAAAATCTTATCCGATATTACAATTAAAATTATTTTGTATTATTTTATAAATAAAAAAAATACTAATATTTTATTGCCTATTGCTAGGGCTATTGAAGTGTAACGGTGGAGATGCAAATGCTATTGCCAGGGCTATTTACTGTTCATTAAGGGCAGTTACTGTTCATTAGGTGGATTGAATAGTGCATTGCCTGGGAGGAGAGCTCCAACGCTGGAGTTGCTCTTATGGGTTCTCCTTACCTCACGAGGAATAGGTAGTCGGTGTACCGGTAATGACAAAACATATAAATGCGTTGCATTTTTATTTATTTTTTTGGTGAAATTGAAAGGTAGAAAGTGTAGTGAATCTTTCTCAAAAAAAGAAAGAAAGAAAATGTATGGAATGAAAGTCATTAAATGCATGAGACTAATCATTCTGGATTTTAGTAGTTATAAGATTAGATTTTAGTTTTAGTTTTCGACGGATTTGGTACGAATCGCTATTTTTAGGGTTTAAATATTATGACCAAACTACAAAATTGTTGCAAGTGGCTTTTTACCAATAGTGGAAAAGTGTTAAGCCATTGCATGACGGTATGAGTTCAAATTCCGTCAGTTGTAAATCTGACATCTAATCTAACTAAATCTATCTTTTTGACAAAAAAAAAAACTACGAAATTGTTTTTTTCTTGTTCAAACTACCATAAAATGAAAAATAATTCGATTTAAATTGCCTTTTTTCTGTTTTTAAAATACTGTTCCAATTGCAATTTTTAGAGTTTCACAAGTGCAACGCCTTTCTAATTGGATAAGGATATACTTACACCTATTGTGGCATTCTAAACTGATTACATGTCGTCAAGTTTTAATCATATCGCTAACTAATTTAAAATAATTTTATTTTTGTATACTCGTTTTATGTAAGTCTTTTTCGCCATCAGGGTTCACGAGTCAATGATGCTAGTAGCCTAGTACCATTGTTGCACCTCATAACCGTTGCCATTGTTGACTAGCCTTTATTTATTTTTTTTTTTTCCCAAAATTTTTTTTTAGTAATTTTCTTTGTTTTGAATGGTACAAGCGTTTGTTTAAAAACATTATGACAAGACCAAAGTACATGCGATGCAATGGATATAATATTTTTGTATATAAATAGAACCCATATATATTGTTTGAGCTGTCAATTCTTCTTTTGGTTTTTTCCTATCAATTATCCAAATCTTTTTGTTTCTTTTTCCCCTAGTTAAGCAACTTAAATTATCATTTAAATTAAATTTCTGTTTGCATCTAAGAACTAAAAGTTTTCATGCAACTTTCGAGCTTCAACGCTGAAGGTGAGATATCTTACATTCCTTTAGGATGAGGATCATCCTCCTTGTGAGAATCCTAAAGATCAATTCATTTTAGTCATTGATCATATATCGTGTTATCAGCTTTTATTAAGTACTGTTTGTATTCAATTTTAAATAAAAAAATTATGACCGTAAGATGATTGATAAATGGATATGATGAATTGATCTGTAGGATCTTCACAAAGAAGATCTAAATAAGATCTTATTCCATTCTTTTATGCAATTTTAGTTAGGCAACTGTTTGGGCCAATAACATTCATCTAGAATCTTGTCATGGGCTGTCCAGTCAAGGTTGGCCGAATCCTATTATGAAGAGGATTGGTTTAGATAAGGGTGAGGTAGTCGAACCCTAGTGCAACAAGGAGTCTTAAAGCTAAGGATACTTAGAATTAGGGGATGAATTTGGTTCGTTAAGGAGCTTGGTTCAAAGTCCTATAAGGGTTAGGATTGGCCTAAACCTTATCAGACTGGGTTGAGGAGTTCTAATCCAAGTAAATTTCTAGTTCGGGCATAAGGGGTTCGCTACTATAAATAGAGAAAGGAGTGCATCATGCAAAGCCCTTTCAAATCAATACACAAATTGCCCTGCGCAATGCTTCTCAACAACCCTAAGATTTTTTCCTGTCCCCCTTTCTTCTGGCTAACACATCTTTAGTTTGGATAAACAGCAATGTGAAGGCAACCGGCGACATCTTCAGTTTGGATAGACAACATTGCTTCAAGACCAACTGGTTATTTATCCAAGTCTTGGTCAACAAGGATTTTTGAGGTTATCTCATCAGCCTTCTCGGCGAAGTGAGGTGTTATCAAGTTGCTAGGCTCGACAGATTGAAAGCTGAGTTTTATTTTATGATTGGATACTCGCAAGTACATTTTTGAGTTCGGCATTCAGACGGCCGAATCACATTTACAATCAAGAAATTTATCTCTTTCGAGTATTTGTGTCCGTACAGTATGGCACCAATTCAGCTTACTTATACTCTCGTGAATATAATTACAGAGACCGAACTCGGCGCCAACGATTTGTGAACTTCAAAGAAACTAGTAGCCTTGTCTTTAGGCTCTAGAACCCGAAGGCTGAGACGTGTTCCTTCCTTGACCGCAGTTGCAAGATTGAGAAGTCAGCAGCGCGCCCAACGCCACATCAACATATTTTACTCTCTGGCGGAACTCGGCCGACGAGTTGGCACACCTTGCACACAACCGAAAGACGTAGTTAACTTATTAATTACTTGGCCTACACGCCATATAGGCTTGGTAGTTTTTAGGGTCAACAGTAACATTTAAATATAATCTCACCTAATAAAGAATATTTGAGTTTAAAGATCTCATCATGTAAATGTGACCATAAACTTATTTTTGTGTGCAAACCTGGAAAGGTTTAACATTTGAAGGTTCAAATTTCTCAAATCATTACATTTTTCTTATATTGAAAATTCTATCAGTATATGTTAGATGACCTTTCAAAGCAAAAAATAATTACAAATTTTCATGAGACGAGGGCAAATTGAAATCGTCGATTGAAATTGAAGAAATTTGGTTCGTGTTTGAATAGGAGACTGAATGGTTTTCTTTTTCCTTTCTTTTTCATGGTGAGTATGAATATATCTAAATCTCACGTGCTAAAAATTAATGAAACTTTCAATTTTAAGCCTAAATTCTAACAAACTTTATCATACGTGTATGAATCATCAAATTGAAATCGTAGGTTGAAATTAAGGAAATTTGGTTCGTGTTTGAATAGGAGACTGAATGATTTATTTTTCCTTTCTTTTTTATGTTGAGTATGAATACATCTGAATCTCACATGCTAAAAATTAACAAAAATTTCAATTTTAAGCTTAAATTATAACAGACTTCATCATAGGTATTTGAATTGCAGTTTGTATACTAAATTTGTAAACTATTTGGTGTGTGAAAATAAATAAGTTAATCAACAGTTACGTAATTATTCAATTCTCAATTTTCATGTAATTTAGTTTACAAAACTTAATTTTTTTAACGTTACTCATAAAAAATTATCACGTCATAATTCCAATTTTCCTACTTGTCGATCGGAACCAGATCCCTTCTGGATCTAAGGGATCTGAGCTCACTAATCAATAAATTCGAACCATTGAAATTTGATTTTACAACTATAAACAGAAGACCATTCTAAAAATTATAATCATTGGATCAAATTTAAATAATCTGAATTCATTGATTAGTACACTCGGATCTTTTTGGATTTGAAGGTATCCAGTTCCTTGTCGGCCAGCCCCGTTAAAACGATGAAATAAAACGGTCCCGAATCCCACAAATCCCACCACGTGTCCCCCACTCACGTTTTTCAAACTCCCTCCTTAATGACCACCGTGACTCTATCCCTTCCCTCCATCTCCTTCCACACCCTCTCTCTCTCTCTCTCTCTCTCTCTCTCTCTCTCTCTCTCTCTCTCTTCCGTTCGTCCGCTTTCAGAGTTTGTTGAGAAAAGGTGGAGTAGAACCTCAGCCTATCCTCTCCCTGAAGCAAGTTCTTGTTTTTTAGGGTTAAGGGTTCCCTCATATTCCCCACCAATTCCCAATTCCCAATTGATTCTCCCCAGATTTCATCGATCCTTGATCGCATCCCTCATCGTCTTCATCGTCTCAACCTTTACTCTCCGATGGTCCCCTTTTCGTAAATTATAGTTGCGAGCTTTTCCATGGTTTTCAGTTTCTCCTTTTATAAATCGAATTTGCTCCCGATCATTTGTTCTTCTCACTGTTGCAGAAATTCTAGGTTTTCTAGCATGATTCTGTAATTTCTTTGGTGCATAAAAGAAAAAAAAGTTTAGGGTTTTATTTATTTATTTATTTATTTTTATGGGGATAATTGTGTAAATGGTTATTTGTATGTAAATATTGGGGGGAAATTTAGGGTTATCTGTTGAATCTGTGTTGTAATTGTGATCGATTGTGTCGCGTTTGAATCTGAGGCTATGTATATTGAGGAGTTGAAAGGAGGGGGAGTTGGAAGTGGGGAAGAAGGGAATTTGTCCCCTGGAAATAGAGATTTTGACCGCAGGGGCATCACACCGTTGGATGCGAAGCGGGTTTTGATCGGTGCAGGAGCTCGTGCCCTGTTTTACCCGACTCTGCTTTACAATGTCATTAGGAATAAGCTGCAGGCTGAGTTTCGGTGGTGGGATAAGGTTGATGAGGTACGAATATCATTTTATTGTTCTATTTGTGTATTTATTTATTTGTCATGTATATCTTACAATGTGTATAGATTGGGTTTGCTTGTATATTGTGTAATTTTTAGGTGTAGGGTTTGATTTAGATTGTGAATTTTGATAGCTTACGAGTACTTTATTCCTTTGAGAATTTATCTCTTAATGTAATTCATGAATGGGGTGTGATTCTTTGTGTGTGGTAATGTTAGCTTGGAATTATTTTCTTAGCTGATAGTTGATGTAACGTAGAGCCGTAGACCCAGTTTATTATGTATCTTCAAACGAAAAAAATTGTTTATGTTTGATTGCACTTCTACATGTGGCGTTTTGCCCTGCGAGTGTTTATAGACCTAGTGTTGATTTTTTTTTTCTGTGTCTAAATTCTAATAATTTCTTCTTTTTTTTCAGTTTGTATTGTTAGGTGCAGTTCCATTCCCTACTGACGTGCCTCGCTTAAGGGAGGTTGGAGTCGGTGGAGTCATCACACTTAATGAGCCATACGAGACTTTGGTTCCAACATCTCTTTACCATGTTAGTGGTTTTCCTTGTAGTTACACCAAAGTATCCTTCTTGAGATTTGTACTGTGAGAGTTCATTTGCTTTTGGAGATTAGTTGGTGCATTTTCTCTCTGATGAAATGTTGTTGCTGTTTGTGACATATTTAATACCTGACAGATTAACTGGTCCTTTCGGCAATGTTATTTTGTATTCATATGTAAATTATGTGGACTACACATGACTTGGTTCATGTCTGTAATAGACTAAAACTTCTTTTATGTTTTTCTTATACTTCACCCTATTTCCCAGTAGATTTATGCGTTTCTATTAAATTTCTGGCAGTCTCACGGCATTAACCATCTGGTGATTCCTACAAGAGATTACTGCTTTGCACCATCACTCAGCGACGCATGTCGTGCTGTAGACTTCATTCATGGTAAGCATTCTTGCAACCTGATTTCATCATATTGGAAGGCATCTGATATTGCATGACTTAGCGCAAACAAGGCATGTATCTATGGCATATTCTGATCTTGGCTAGATACAGATGACATGTTAGGAAATTTTTAAGCTGAAACAAATTGTCCAGCATTGCTCTTATATGCAAGGGTGCAATTGTAAGTCTGTCCTAGATTTTTCCAGTGTAGATAGGTTATGATGCTCAGAAATTAAGGACCGTCTTACCTACCTCTTTTTTATTGGACGGAATTTTAGAAACTTAAAAGAGAGAATTTTGGTATTTTTAAGCTGCTTGGTGGTGTTGTTGAAATTTTATTCCTGGGTATTTAAAAAAACAAAACATTTGATTTGTTTCACCGTACTTGTTTAATTTTCATTAAGGACTAGGAGGTTTAGTGTTAGTCGTTATATATATCCTGGAATCGAAATTGTCATTTTCGTGAAAATGTTTGATTGTAGTCTAAGATATGATTTTGTTTTTTCTTCTGAGGAGACTTATCTGATATATACATTTTTTTTCTCTCATTTGGTTTTTGTCATGAAGAGAATGCATTAAGTGGACGGACAACTTATGTTCACTGTAAAGCTGGACGGGGGCGTAGCACAACCATTGTTATCTGTTACCTGGTTAGTACTAGGCTCTGAAATTACAAATAACTTTGATGATTGCCAGCATTACTGATTTTTTTTTTTTTTTTTTTTATATAGGTCCATCACAAACAGATGACACCTGAATCTGCTTATGAATATCTAAAGTCGATTCGGCCAAGGGTGCTTTTAGCCTCTGCTCAGTGGCAGGTAACTTGTACAACTTATATGTTACTTGCACTGGCATTGTTGGCTGATTTTTCTCCCTGCTGTTTGATGCTTTTTTCTTTCGGTTGGTCCTGCTTGGAAGTTGGTGCAGTGAGAAAATTGTATTTACATTTCTGTTTACCAGTATCAGTACATGAACAATTTGCCTATACTACTATAATCTAGATTTGCACTGACCTGTGGCATGATCTAATTGTACCCTTGAATTTGACTTATCCTGATCTCCTATTTGATGGTTCGTTTTCAGGCTGTCCAGGAGTACTACTATTTAATGGTGAAGAAAGCTTTTGTTTACAGCCGCATGCCAGATCTGATGGTGAAACCGCTTCAGTCTGCTTCTTCGCACAATCTAGTTGCATTTGATGAAGGCTCTATGGTAGTAGTAACAGAATCAGATCTTGAAGGATATGATGCGAATTTCCAGTCTGGCGCTGTGGGAAGTGAGATTTGGGCAGACTTGAGTGTGGTTTATCGGGTGCGAGTAGCTGGTCAGGCAGCTCTTGCAAGAATCTCATGTATGTGGCTCCGCTGCGGTGCCCATCAGAAGATCTCAGGAGAGAATATGGGCAGGGACAGCAGCTGCTCGATGAGGGCTGATCGTCTGGGCGGCATTAGTGTGGATATACAAGTCTACTGAGGAAAGCCCCAGAGAATGCATATAAGTTGTTTGCTAAGCGTTCTTTTCTTTTAGCGTCTTTCTCGTACAGAAAATGGGAATAAATGTTTACATTAGGCAGCACTAAACTGTGTTTTTCGCCGCCTCCCCCGTTGTAAATTGAGTCGCTACTTCTATCTTGCATCGAAGCGAAAGAAAGTTGAGCAGTATGGTTCAATTATTAGTGATGCCTATCATCATATTTATTTGGTAACCTAATTTAGAAAAAAGAAAAGAAAAAAAAAGTACGAACAAATGACAAACGTAAGGAGTTTGTAACTTCAGTGGTTTAGACGAACAATTTTATGTGTAGGATCATGGTTCTAAAAAATGCTAGGTGTTAATTCGGGTGGCGAGTTGGAGCTTAGTGCTTAGGCGACTAGGGTTTTTTTATTAGCATCGCACACATATTGTTGAATGCATCTCTCATAAAATATTACTTATACACTTTAATACAAAAAGATTATTTAGACCCCTTAAGATTATGAATACACCTCAAAATCATTTTTAGTGTATATTATTTTCTTCAAACTCTCGAATCCACTCTCACCCGCTGTTGAACTCAACGATACAATTCATTGCAATGTCATTTATCACATATTAGTTTGTGTTTATAATATTTCATTCGATTGACAAAAATCTCTTCAGTGAAAATTGAATGGGTTTGCTTTTGATATGGTAGAGTTCGCTGTTACCTGTCAGACGTATACAGAAAACAAATATTGAAAACCTCATGAAGCAACTTAGGGCAACTTGTCCTATTCCGCACATTATTTCTCCTTACTCGAGCCAATAAAAGTAATAGTCTTCAATGTAATGGCTTGATGATGAATTGATGATGGACACTTCCGAAATTCTCTTGACCAACCTTTTGAATTCACTTGCTAAGATTGCAGAGGCTCTATTCTATTTTTTGCAGAACTTGGTTTGCATTCAATGCTTTTGATCCAATTTCTTCAAATACGAAATCTATAATCCCTAATTGACAAAAAACTAAACACTCAATTGACATAAACCCAGATGTTGACAAAGAGTTTGAGGGTTAGGTGTCTTATTGTTGTGTATGTTGGGTGTGAGGGTAGTATTGGAAAAAATGTGGGGTGTATTAAGATAAATTTTAGTTCAAAAAGTAAAAGTGGGGTTCATTAAGTATGTGAGGTGTAGTCAACAAAATGTGGGGGTGTGAATAAAACAACCTTTTTATTATATAATGATAAATAAGTATCTATTTATAGTTAAAAGACACATAATTGTATATATAAATTGTAAAATAAAATAACATATAGATTATAAAGTATTAAAACATAATGAAAACATGAGGAACAAGTATATAATGAGTGTTTATCTAAGTATTCAACAAGTCTCTTACATTTTATTAAAAAAATAGAATGCAAAATGAAAGTTATTTTCTGTTAAGTGAGAGTCGCAACCTAAGGCCATCTCCAACCGAAGAAGGGCCATAGGGCTCTCTTTAGCCCTATAACCCTCCAAGAAATTATATTTTAATGAACAGTGCCAAACTATATTTCATACCATCTCCAACCGCGAGGGCCAAATGGCCATAGGCCAAACATAGCCATGTGACAAAAAAAACCATCTCTAATCGAGGGGGCCAAAAGGTCATAGGCCAAACATAATTTATTAATTAAATTTAAAGACTACAACAACTTAAATTTAGAAACTACAACTTAAATATTAAAATTAGAATTTTTTTATTTTGTCCTGAAAAAAATTCAAATCCAATGGCTACTGGCGCCGCATCAGCATGACGCCAGCTAGCCACCAATAGCCGTTGGCATTTGAATTTTGGGCCGCCCTGGGGCTGGCTGGCTAGCTCATTTGGGCCAGCCTGTTGGTCTGATTTGGTATTTTTGGCCCGGTGAGGCCCATAAACCCTTTGGCTTAGTTCTCCATTGGAGATGGTTTTCATATCATTTTAGGCTATTTTTAGCCCTATGGCCCTCTTGGCCGGATCAGTTGGAGATGGCCTAAGCTGATTTAGGCGGGCTAGGCGCACTTTCTTAATTCAAATGTTTAGAGACTAATTAGGGCAGTAACCAATCGCCTAATGCCTAGGTAGGGATTTTTGACTAGCGTGCGGGATATAGAGTGATATTTTTTATGCTGAACGCCATTTTGTGGACCAAGTTATATGCCCTTGAATAAATTTTGTACAGAATATATATATCCATATATTGGCAGGGCTTCAGTCACATAGGCGTGGAATAAATTGCAATAATTGTACAGATAAATCATCCCCACCCACAAACCAGAGTTTAATTTTTGATTTAATAGTTTTGAGTTCACCTAGTGATTAATCTTAATCAAGGCTGATGGTGCAGCGACTTGTCCTCTGTGAGGCCAAGAAGTTCACTGAAGAAATTCTTGACCGGTAAGGGCCACCTGTACGACGACGATCCTTCCAGTACAACTTGAGTTGTTGCTCTCTCATCAAAATCTCCACTTGCCCTCCTGGTGTGACTAGCTTCCTTGTTTCCATCCGTCGTTGATGCTGAATCTTGCAAGTAGGGCACTACGTGCTTCTTCATGTCGCTGGTGGAGATTCCGAGATGACCTCCTGCAACGCTAATGTACTTGACCCTCCCAGCTTCGTCCAAGGTTCTCAAACCGATCCAGTCCTCAGTATACAGATCAGTCTGCATAAAAGTGAAGGCGTTTAAATCATAAATGCAAATCTTCTAATGCATCAAATCTTTAACACTAATTGGTATTACCTGCTGTGGACTTAAAATCGATTTGAAGCTATCATCTTGGTAATATCCAAACCACGAGGTCTCCTTCGGTATCAAAACAGTGTCATGCTCAAACTGCAGAAATACAAAATTATCATGGACAGAATGCATATGGTTAATTGACTAATTAATATTCTGAGGAACCTAAAGAAAATGTTACCACAAAGATATACATATTTTCCAACTTACCATGATAAGCACCAGGTTCTGTAAGCTACTAAACCTTTCCTTGTAAGTGGAGTTTCTCTCATCAGGGAGTTCGTTATTGAGCTTAGGAAGAAACTTGCATTTCCCTAAATATTCAGACATTGCCTGGAAACAAATTGTTGATCAGGATGCATTTGCTTACAGCTATCATAAAACTGAGTAAAAACCGTAGGTGAACAATGCGGTAAACAACACCTCATTAGATGTATCGAATGTTTCATTAGTAGCCACTCACATTTGGTAATTTAAGATAACCGCTGGGAGCCAAGTGTTCCTACATTTTCAGAATCACAATCAAGATGGTCAGGCCTCATTGGAAATATACGTAGGAGAGCGAAAGTGGACACCGTAATAGAGAAAAAAAGAAAGAACCAGCAGAATTAGATGCATACTTGAATATAGTCTGTGTAGATCTCTGATTTAAGTAGCTTATTCACAATGATGCAGAATATACCAGACTGCAGAGGCACAAAAACAAAGCCCTTTAGCATTATTAACATGTCCCAAATAGGTCACAGTGTATTTCCAACCACGTTTGAAGTGTTCCTCGGTAGTTAATACCTTGTGACTATTATAATTTGAGACATTATGCTATAAACAATAAAGTTCTGCAACAATCTCATAAATATATAAATATGCTGCGGGAATCAGCAAAGTAGGTAAATGACCAGAATACAATGCGGTCTTTGTATGGAAGATTTCACTCTTAGATGTATTATAATACAAAATGCTTTCAAAATATTCTCATCTTATGAATTGAATGAATGACGTAGGAAATGCAGTTTGGTGCAACCATTTACGATAAAGTACTGCAGAAAGAGCTAATCCTCTCCTGCATAAAATCATAAACTTTCCCATATATATATCTGGTTCTTTCGGGTGAGAAGCGCTCTATTGGGAAGAGGAAACATCAAGTTCATATAGCATACTAGGATGGTAATTTTAAGCACCATGGGATTCTACACTCTGAATTCAATTGTTAATATACGCATGTACACTCTTCTTCACCAGAAGCTATCTCAGCAAGACAAAAGCATTTGGATAGGGAGGGATTAAAATTCCATGATGATAGTATGTTACTTACACCACAAAGAGGCACAGAAGCAGTACCGGCATGAGGTCCTCCTAAAGAGACGAAGTTCTTGACCTGCAATCAATAATGGCAAAAACAAGAAATTTTGCATTGTCAAATCCGCATCTGTTACGAAATGAAACATCAACTTCTGTAAGAAATGCGCATTGAACCAAAGAAACAATGATACGGAAGAAAAATCTCTAAACCTAATAAAGCATTCGCCTATAAACCACATCACAGAAAAATGTGACTAAAAATTTCTCTGAGACAGAAATAATCCTAACAGCTGTTATGTCACCAAAATAATATAAGAAAAATCTAAGAAAAACTTATAACCTCATTCCTCATGCATTTTCAAAGAGTTGGATACATGTAGCTCATACATGTATGATAACTGAAATTCAATTTTAAATTTAATCACAATACATGTAGTCCGTTGAAAAGCAGTAGAGGAAAGATGATATTAGCAGAGTTAGTTGAATTGAATCTTACAGGGGGTCCATCGACGCAAAATTCTACCACACCTCGGCCTATCAAATTGCCCTGTCAAATTAAAAAGAAAAAGTTATGAGAAAGAACCGATTGACCAGAGTTACTTGAGCATCAAAACTCAACATTATAAGCTACAATTCATTAATCTATTCATAAGCATTGGGGGATTGAAAAACAATGTAACACGATGAAAAACTTGTCGCAGATGAAATGACAATGAAGGCTACATAATATAAATAAACTTGCAATCCACAATGAAAACTACCACCATCAGAACAACAAAAGGAAAAAGGAAGAAAAGATGATGTAATGGCAGATCATCCCACATATATCAACAAAGCCATGAGTCAGTAGCTAAACTTGGGAATAAAATGGCATCTAATAAGGACAACATTGAAACATAATGACAGCTCCGCTGATGGCCAGAACAATGACAAATGTTGTAAAATACAGAGTCATAGACGCCAAGAATCATTAGGGTGAAGATGGAGAACAATATCACCTGTAAGGAGTGCTTTGATTCAAATTCAAAATACATAAAAAAGGACCGGTTAGGTGAATGAGGCAAGAAAACATGTGATTACATGTACTTACTAAGTGAAATGGTGAGGAAGGATGTCAAGAAGTAATTCCGATCATGGTGACATAATGTGTGGAGTTAAGCTGAGCTGATCAAAAATCTAATTTACTAAATACACGTGAAAACAGAAAGATCCAATCATAATAATACCTGGGAGAGACCAACAATGTTGTAACCTTGTCTCAGTTCTTCCTTTTCTTTAACCTGTGGTTGTAGTAGGGAACAAAGTCAAAAGTCACAGAAACTTCAAAAGCCAGAACAACAATATCAGTAACAAGGAAAACTTCACTACCTTATCACAAACGATTCTGGTCTGCAAACACGTAGAAAAAAAGTCAGATTACAAGTGGAATTCATAGAATTATAAATAAAATGACAAGCCTTGCTTTTTTAGATTTTACCTGTTCCTCAAGAGGCAAAAACCAGGAATCCCACGTTCCATCACCAATTTCTCTGCAGGAAGGTAAATCCTAGCAATATTATTACACATGGGAAAAGTACACTACATACTACATTGCTCCCCGAAAATTGAAAAAAAAAAAAGAAGTGTAAGAAACCAAAGGGCGGACTTCTCAGTTACACATCACCAAGAGTCTTTTAAACAATCAGGTTGTATCCTATCATATTGTTCTATAAACTCAAGAAGGCCACACCATATGTTAAAATAAATCTTAGAATCAGAATTTGATATAAAGTTGTTAAAAGCAATGTGATGAATGAAGTATACGCAATTAGCTCTCAAAGGATGACATATAGGTATGGGAAAAAGTAGACAGGCTTGAGAAGAAAATAATGGACCATACATGCAATATCCTTCAATACCAGAAAAGTTGCTCAGTTGCTCGGTAAACTGTTTAACTCCTTTGTTAGAGCACTGGTCTCCAATGCCTGTCATGATGAAGCATTAGAATGCAGAAAGAGAATAAGAATGCAATAATAAAGAATAGTGAGAGAAGAAATGAATCTCCGTTTCACTGATCAAAGTTAACAAACTCCAGGAAAGAAAGATCAGTCAAGTATATAAACGGAAACTAAAAGAAGAACTACATGGATGATGTTCAAAATCCAACTAAAAACACTTAACTGGTATCAGATTGACCAAATTCAAGGGAAACTAGGTATCGATAGAAATGTCAAACTTTTTTTCGAGCATACAACACAGAAAACTTGCACTATTCCAAGACTGAATTAGTACATTAGATTATGCAGAGTTTATTGAATGCAATTAGCTAATAGGAAGGTTTGAAAAAATGTTTAGTAAAAACAGAGTAAATGCTTCAAAAAAGCACATTGGGTTCATTTTGCCTGTAATTCGAATTAGTCTGCTGCCGTTTGATGAGGCATGCGCAGGCAAGCAACAGATACTACCCGGCAGCAGTTTTTATTATCTTTTTTGGCTCCATTGTTATTTTGTTTTGTATTTTTCTCAGCAGTTTTTCTTGGTGATTAACTGCAAAAAGAAACTATTTGGTTCATGCTACAGAGAGAAAAAGTTTAAATATCTCGCTGCTGAATTATGTTCCTCGGGCGGGTGAACCGAAAATTGTGGTTTAATTCTTTGATCTACAATCTTCATGTAACGGTTTAATTAATTAAAGACAGTTATTTTATATGTATTTTTTTTTCAACCACACAGAAAATGCAAAAAATAGAACTTTGAGAAAATTTCTTCCAGATTTAGATTAAGGCCGTGTCTCCATGCATTGCACATGCTGGCATTTGGATATTAGTATCTAATTGAACATCTTCAGGAAAATGGTCATCATCAAGTTCCTATTAGTTCTAAAAATCTTTCTCTGATGCAGCAAATTACAGCAACCCACCATATTTAGCATCAATACCATAAATTAATCAACTTTTGTCCAGAAAATAACAATATATCAAAAACCCAGAAAAAATTCAGCAAAACACAGATACAGAAACAGATTTATCAAACAAAATATGAATAATTTCTTTGAAAGGAAAATTGACAAGTACGAAACAGAGAGAGCAGGAAATTACCATGGAGGACTATGAAGGGTACGGAAAGTGAAGTTGGGATGGATATCAAAGCCACGATGAAGACGACGACCAATTCCATCATCTTCTCTTCTGGATTGCGGTCTCTGAAAATTCTTTCTTCTTCTTTTTTTTTTTTTTTTTATATAAAAAATTAATAAGATATTTAATATTTGTTTATGGTAATGGTAATGGGGGTAGGTGGTGTGTAATTGGCGGATAAGGAAGCTTAAAACATGGAGGCACAAGTGATTGCGGTTGGCTTTTGCTTCGACGGAATTTATTTAGGGTATCTGATTTGCTTCTCGAAGTCACCAATTGACGATCTGCCAAGATTACAGGAATTAAATAGTATTTAAGTTACCGTTTCGTGATTTGCGTCGTCAGACTGTCAGCCCCCAGGAGTGGGAGGTGCAGATTTTGGAATAAGGATGATCTTTGGATCATTTTTGTGAGAATCTCGAGAAATCTTTAAATTACATTCATTCATCATCATCATAAATTTTTTTATTTAAAATTAAATATAAACAGTACTTGACGAAAACTGACTGCATGATATACGATGAACGGATGTAATTGAAGAATTCGGAAAGGACCCTCATTGCAGTTTTTGTATATTCGCTGCATGGTCTTAGCCAAGTCAGAAATTTTTACAAATGTGGTATTATAAAGGAGGAAAATTAAGATTTTATCCCTTGTTAGAAGCATCTACTTGCATGAAACTAGTACATCGTTATCGTAGTGTCTTGGTTCGGTAATTTTATATTGTGAGTAAGTTTTTTTATATGGTATAACATTATTGAATCAGAATAAAAACTCGTTCTCCCTTGCTAGGGTGCAACTCGGGTAGATTGGATGCTCAATTCAAACCCTAACATGACCTTTACAATTCAGTCTTTAGTTAGGTTTGAGTTCATCATGGTTCATTCGACTTGAGTTTCAGTCAGGCTTTGCATTAATCCTGTAACACCTTATTTGCAAAAAAATTCAAATTTTCAACCAAACAATGGCAATATTTGTTAAAATACATCATCATCACACAAAAATTAAACCAAAGAGTGTGGACTTCATTTCTATTATTTTCACATTGCGAAGTTGAAATTAAATTACAGGACAATACTAATGTGTCAACTAAATGAAACATAAGAATAATACCCCAATCTGGAATGTTCACCAGGACACCCAAATCGAGTTGTGTTGGCTGACACCTGGAAGGTGACGAAGCCATAAAGTGAAGTTCATATGGAAAAGTATAAATAAATTAAAACCTAAAAGTCTAGAATTAATCTAAACTAATATTGTGAGTACGCAACAGCGGGATGAACCCTTATTACACATGTGATGTCAGAGCATAAATAGTTATGCAGTAAAGTAAGGAATTTTTGTACCAAAAGGAGAAACCTCCTACATTAATAGTAGTGGATGTTAGCGTTTGTCAGAAATCATCATCGCCACAAGAGTACAGTCGCTAAGTCCTAGAGGGCGAAAAATAAAGGTAAGTGGGCAGAAAACTGTAATACCCTAGAAAAATTAAAATATATGATTATGTGGAAATTTTTTTTCGGGAAGTGAAATGACTAAACATAATATTTTTTAGGACGTATTTTATCCTCATATATTTTGTCATGTTTCTTGACATATTTAGATAGAGTTTGATCCTATGAATGCGTAGGCGCAAACCATTCGTAAAACGGAGTTATAACGAAAGAGTTATTAACGTTTAAAGTTAGGGTTATATCTGTAATTTTTGCTTCATCTTGGAGGCTCCAGATTTTTGAGCCATTATTTGTGATGACACGTGGACGGTTGAGATTAAAAGAAAAGAAGAGAAAGGAAGAAAGGAGAGCGGGGGGATGGGGATTTTGGCCCAATTAGACCATCTTCAACCTTTGGGCTAAAAGCCAAATTTTTTACCCCGGAAAATTTAGCTTTTAGCCTAGAAATGGCTTTTCTGCTCTAACCATTCTAGCCTAAAATTTTAGCCCGGGATTATTGAATAATGAACTTAGGCTATCTTTTTTCTTAAATTAACTTAAAAAAAAATTATTTATTTAGACTATCGTAAATTAATTTTATGAGCATTTTAATCTAAAAATATTTAAATTTCGATAAATATTGAAAAATCACTAAATCTTTCCACAAAGCAAGCCTTCAATTTTTTTTTAATTATTTTAGCCATTGGATTTAAATTTGGGCCGTTAGATTTTATTTTTTTTACCATTGTATTTAATTATATTTGATCTTAGCTGTTGGATTCAATGTATTTTAAAATAACATTTAAAATTTTTTTTGAATCTGGACTGTTGGATCAACCAACGGTCCAATAATGCCAACCGTCCGATGAACAAAAGAGTTGTTGGGCTCATAATTGCTTCCAACAGCGACCCTGACAGTGGGGCAAGTGGCGCGAGTGACCAAGCCGAGACTGAACTGGGAAAGGGAGAGTCCACTCGTTTCTGGGCTATTTCTTGGGGGGAATTTGGCCCTCATTTGGCATTTGGCTTGGGTTGGGTTTTGGGGGGGAGGGGGATAGAGGGAAATTTGGCATTTAGCCTAGGGTTGGAGAGAGTCTTGGGAAGAGGGAAATGAGGGCATGGGAGGACAAAAGAAAAAAAAAAAAAAAAAAAGGAAACGGGTTGACCATGCAACCCACCATACCCGACCCATTCTGCCACTTTCCCCGGTGACTTTCCGTCGGTTTTCCCGGTGAGTTGGGTGACGCCATCACCACCAATCAACTACTTGTCGTCTTAGCTTCCATTCCCACCCAAGTTGGACGGCTGTGGTCGAGGTTTCAAGATAAACTCTCGTCGTCTTCTCCGGCGAGTCCGAAGACACCCATAGCGGCAATCTACTCGATTTTGAAGCCACACCATTGGCCACCACCATAGGTCGACTCCTTGTGAACCCAGGAACATGTCCAAGGCCTTAGTTAGGGCGGTAGAGCACCAGAGGTGGCAGACCAAATTGGAGCTTTTCCCAGCCAAATTGGACTTGGCCACAGGTACAACAATTGCTCTATTCATTGAGATCTTCATTTCTGTAAATTTTCAAAATTTTTAGAAATGGTTGAATTTTCCGACGAAGAGGGGCGGCCGACCGCCACTCGTGGTAGCGCGTGGGCTGAGGGCCGTCGATGCCAATTTAAGCTAAATTAGATGTCTTGAATTCATATTTGGTATTTGTATGATGTAGGTCAATCATTTGAACCTAAATTCATTACGATACGTTACTTGGTTAATTTAGGAATCGATGACCCGACCGTTGGATTGTCACCAAACTTTGAGACATTATAATACATAATATTTGAGGACCTTCGGAACTTACGGATCAGGAATTTGACATTCGGATATTCTCCAATTGGATTTGTAAGTTCGTAAAATAAAACGTCGACTGCCACTTGATTTCGTGATTGGTGGAGATCTGACCGTTGGATCGTAATGAAACTTTAGAATGTTGATCTAGAAGCATAATGTGAACTACGAATGGCCTAATCCCTTTGTAGGATACGTAGGCAATCTAACGAGACGGTTAGATGTAGCCATAAAACAACTCAAATTTAATATTGTACTTGATTTCTTTAAGGAAAGAGATTTATTATGGTTAATAGCGTAGAGATTAACCATGATTTTAAATTTGGCCTATCACTAGATATCAGCTTCCAAATAAGAATTTTTGGGTCGTTACAAAAACAAAGTCTTGTAAAACCGTTGTTTTCATAAAACTTGTAAACCCTAGCCGTAAAGCAAGTATAATTTCTAAAACTAGTGCTACTCGTAAGTTATATTGTCCATGTAAGATGTGATTTCGTGATCACTTGGGAATATCAATGTGCCTCTCTCCTAGATAAACAGTGTGCAAGTAGCAGTTAAGAAGTATAGAAGGATAACTAATTCAAGCCAGTAAACCCTGTTAGTCCACGGTGTATATTTTTCACACAATTGAACTTAGAGTGTGTTGGAAAAATTAGGGTCTACTTGCTATATTAAATCACATATAAAATCAAGAAATAATTCATGCAATTATATATCACAGTAATGCATGCACATGAGTAACCAATGTTAAATGAACATGACATAATGGATTAGAAAAACCTAGAAAATACGGTCGAGGCAAGTGTTGGACACTTTGCCCTTAAGACAAGTTTACACCCCACTACGGTGCTCATGATTGATTGGTGCATGTCTCCCAAGATACAATGACCACGTGCTTGTAATAGTAGCACTCCAAATCACAAGGCTCTATAAACCAAGATTGTGTTGAAAACTCTCTCATATGGACTCAATGAGACTCTCTAATATTTAATGCATTATATGTATGTATGATGAAAAGTAGTTAAATGATTATAGGGGGCTTCCTATTTAAAAAATGTTAGATATTTCTTTGGAAAGCATGTGACTATTCATGAAGAGTCAAAAGTTGCAACACTTCATTTAAGTAGACATATCTTTCTACCAAAAGGCTCCACTTCTAATTTCCATTCAATTAATAAATTTAATATAATTATATAATTATTAAATTTTCCAACAATCTCCTACATGAACGGAAATTGACTCAATACTATGCAAATGACAATGCAAACACTAGAGAGAGAATTTAGTAGGAAAATAACCGCATCGGGATAGGTGGCTTTTTGCTTTGAGCCTTCCATAGTGAATTACTATTGGATTTACTTGGTTAATTAGTGAACGCGATGTCTTGAACTGCTTAACCGTTTGTGTAAACCAAAGACAATAGTAATTACACAATACCCTTCCAGACACCCCGTGATTGCTCAGTTGTGTTCATTTTGACCCTAACAATTCTTGGTTTCTCATGAGTGCTTTTAGACAACTAAGCCCTTAAAAAATTCTCATAGGAACGGCCCTATTCCTCACTCAAGATAGGTGACTTCCCATTAAGAGTATCCTACAATACCCCACTTGTTATTTCCAAGTATATGAATCATTAAAAGCAAAGCTTATCCTAAATACGCTGCAGATAACACTGTTTCATCATAGGACATGTGCAGGAGATTATCTCCGCAGTGCTCCCATTAAATCATCCACAATTCGGTTGTCCCTTTGAACCTAGATCTTGGGATCTCCAGTCAGCTAGGTTGGGTTGCCATTATGACGATTCTTAAGACTTAGGCTTTTAACCCATTCCCCTCGATGATACAACTTACTTTCTAGTCAAATCTTTAATTAATTGGATCCACTAGGTTGATGACTATCTCTTATGGTGTGCATTTCAATTTATGAAAATATATTTCATTGGAGAGTAGTTGTTCCAACATAATTCCTACAAACATGTGTTCGGACTTGATAAGTAATTTACTAACACTTGAGTAAATTCCCCCACATTTAAGGTATTTGCTAGAAGATCTCTAACCTTTCAATACCTTAAAACTTCAATTATAAGAGATAATCGTTATCTCTTTCTAGAAGCAAATTACTTTTACATTATTTTTAAGTTTATTCCATTTCTCAAAAATAGCTAAGCCACCACCACAATTCCGTTACATTGTGGTTGCTTTTCTTTGCCATCAATAATTCATTCATCATACTTAAAAGAAATAGAAAATTTATGTAGATAAATTTCTCTCATCCATCTTTATAGGCCCTTAAGCCTCACTAGTCCTTCTAAGGAGATGCACTTGTTGGCTACTTATTTGCCCTTAGCCCTATGAACTTGTCTCCTTAATTAGGCTTCTAAGTATCAGACCAAACATGATCTAAAATTTCTTCCCTTTGAGGGAATACTTCTTTTGCCATCACATATATTTGCAACGTTAATATACTCATCAAGCAAACATAATACTTAATTAAGAACAGACTATTGAGTTATGTTTCTATTTCTTGAAATTAATTTTGCATCTACACAGTACATGATACATAATATATATATATATATATATATATGTATGTATATATATGTATGTATATCATTAATTAGGCCACTTTCATTTCTGAATTGATGAATTCCTTGCACACAGACCATTTAAGCCATATTAATCCCTTTTAATGGAACAATGACAAGTGATGCATCTGTTCGATTTAAAAACCCCAATAAAATTCGCCAGTCAATATTGTGGTTTTGGTTTATACCCTTCATGTTGACAAACGTAGTTCTCAGTAAACAAACTTATGCAAGTACATTTCATCAAAAAAATTCCTGTATGCATCTATTGCTAACTGATTTAACTTCACTGCTAGATACTATATGCATCTATTGCTAACTGATTTAACTTCACTACTAGATACCACTGCTTGGAAAAGGTACTTCCATATACCAGTTTTGCAATAAGCAGAACATGCAAGTAATAAACAAAAGTACCAGTTTGATGGGTGACATCTCCAAGTAGTTTATAATTAATTCAGACATACGATTACACATATATCCATATTAATGAAAAGAAAGTCACGACTTCTGAAACTAGCTAATTCATTTGGAAAGAACCAAATGACCCATATTGAATGATCATGCATTTTCGTTAAATTCTTATCAGGAATAAGATCATAGTCATGATATATATCACTGTAAGTTTTATTCATGTCTGTTGAACAAGAATATGCAACGGTAAGGGATGCAACCAAACAGCACACTGAGAACATTACATACCAAATTTGGTAATCTCTCTCATGTCTTTCATGTACCAGTTCTGCACAATACCCAAGACATTAATCGTGTCCTTTGATCAACGATGTAACCTTTAAAAGGGTTGCATTAGTTTCAAAAGGCACTTCGAGACTTCCAATTGGACAGTCGAAACCAACCAAGAATTTATGGAATCCAGACTTAAAAGAAAAGAAAAACTGCAAACTTCAGAAGTCAACGAGTGTAAGTAAGTCTTTCAAGGATATACATAGTATCCAACCGTAAACCAGGATTTGATACATTGAATCTTGCTTTGTAATAAACATGCATACCATAACCATATATTAATCATGCATTTGCTCTCATATAATCATATACTATTCATAATTTCAATGACAAATGAACAACGTACCAAAATGACAAAATCCATGTAATCGAATACCATATTTTTTGTCCGTACGTGGTTTTCTCACAAGCAAACTTTATTTGATCAACCTTCGGTGGGTCTACTTGCTATATTAAATCACATAAAAAATCAAGAAATAATTCGTGCAATTATATATCACAATAATGCATGCACATGAGTAACCAATGCTAAATGAACATGATATAATGGATTAGAAAAACCTAGAAAATATGGTCGAGACAAGTGTTGGACACTTTGTCCTTAAAACAAGTTTATGCCCCACTACAGTGCTCATGGTTGATCGATGCATGTCTCCCAAGATATAACGACCACGTCCTTATAATAGTAGCACTCCAAATCACAAGGCTCCATGAATCACGATTGTGTTGAAAACTCTCTCATATAGACTCAAGGAGACTTTCTAATATTTAATGCGCTATATGTTTGTATGATAAAAAGTAATTAAATGATTATACGGGGCTTCCTATTTAAAGAATGTGAGATACCTGTTTGGAAAACATGTGACTATTCATGAAGAGTCAAAAGTTGCAACACTACATTTAAGTAGACATATCTTTCTACCAAAAGGCTCAACTTCTAATTTTCATTCGATTAATAAATTTAAGGGTTAATCTCTATTTATTACCCTCCACCATGTGTCATGGTGTTCCCGGCACTTGGAAAAATTTCTCCAAGTTTCATGGTTTTCAACATTTCGTATATGAATTTTTTTTCATCCCAGAGTCATATCTAAAGTATTAATTTTGAAACAGTCTCATACATCCGTTAGTTTAGCTGTTAAGTCTCCCGTTAACTTATAACGTGGCACCCACATGGACAATGACTGGGCGCCATGTGTCAATAAGAATCACATGTGGATATTAAAAATAAATAAAATTAAAATTTAAACATTAAAAAATTACCAAAAAAAAAAAAAAAAAAAAAGTCTTCTTCCTCAAACCCTCGACCCCCTCCCTTCTCCCTCCCGTCTCTCCTCTGCACCTACCCAACCTCTGCACATCCATCCTTCCCCCTCCCTCTTCGACTCCACCCATTCAACCTTCATCCTCTTCAACGGCCCCGTGAGCTCGAAGGAGCGTGCCCCACCTGCCAGATTTGACGGCAAATCTTGAGAAATCGACCGCAAATCTAGAGAAAAACCTCCACCTTCCTGCAAGCTTTCGTCGAACACACAGCGGCCTTCCACCGCCGCATCATATCTCCGTTCTCCGCCACAGCAACAATGGCCTCAGCGCTCGATTCCGCCACCGAAAAGCTCGCTAGCCTCGACATCGGCGGTTCTACGCCCAATCTGTAGAAGAACCTCCACCTTCTAAGCACCAAACAGGTGAGTACGCAATTATGATTTTTGCGAATAGTTTGATTACTTTTTTTTTTTTTTTTTGATGTGGGTTTGATCAAAACACCACTAAGAAAACACAAACCGAAACTCCAATTCCCAATTTTTAAATTTCAATTATAAATTCCTAATTAAGGATACAAATCTTGTTCTTCATCAATGAGAGGTGCATAGAATCCATCCTCTTAAACAATCGGCGTCCTTTCAAAGTCGTCCTCGTCAATCTGAAGTTTTGCAGAAAATACCATAATTATTATTTATTACGAATTATTATTTTGAAGGGCGTGTTTGGCTGGCAAGAAAAGTAGTACCAGTGACGGAGGAGGGGGAGAGGCAATGTTGGAGGTGGAGGAGGCGAGTTTGGTTGTCCTTGTAGACCTCAAAGCAGTGTCCCAAGAGCTCCTCGAAGGAGACGGTGCCGAACAACATCGTTTCAATGAGGTTGAGTTGGGTGTTGGTAGTGGAGATGCAGCGGTTGAGGGATTGGAGGAAGGTGGACGATGCCGTATCGAGAGGGATGGGGCGGCGTTCGATGAAAGTTTTGAGGGCGTCGCAGCTGCTGTGGAGGTGGTTGCAGAAGGACGCTACGCCCTTGCACAAGCTCCGAATCGATTCCTCCATTTCTCTCTCTCGCGCGTTCTGAACTCTTCCATTTGGCTCTTTTTTTCATTTGGAATTAAATGGGCGAGAATGGGGAAGGAAGTGGCTGCGGGTAATGGGTGTGGTAGGGTGGGCACGGGGGGATTTGGGGAAAACGATATGGGTTTTGCTTTTTATTTTTTTAACTTTTCTTTAAATAAATATTTTTTTGAATTTTTAATTTCCACGTGGATCTCTTAATGACATGTGACGTCCAATCATTGTCCACATAGGCGCCACATCATCAGTTAACGGCAGAGTTAACAGTTTGACTAGTGGATGTATGAGACTGTCCTAAAATTAACAGCTATTGGAAATGCCTTGTGGCCAATTGGTGTCACTAGGGTTGGTATCCACGAATGTTTTGCCCGTGAGAAGATTTGCACCAACATTGTGGCTTATATCATGAATGACGAGATAACTCGGAAATGCTTGCAATCAATCAAGAGATTGATAAACTTTTACAAACGACACTACCCAGCTATGCTTTCAAAAGCTGTGAAGTTTGCCAGCTTGGCTAATGGTAGCAACTTGCAGCATCAGAGGCAAGGGCATCCAACCGCTAGCGGAAATGAGGTTTCGGAGGAAAGGCTTCTGATAATGCCTGCTCCATAAAAGAGCTCATCATGTATATCTGTGTGAATTTTTACAGTGCACAATCAAACTGAAACTTTGTTATGAAGGTAGCTCGCATCTTTTATTCAATCGAAATCGTTAACTGATATTCATCTGGATATAACATCTTGTAGTTATATTTCTTAAAATTAAGATAGATTTACAAACATTGTGAATGCATGGAGAGAGACATAGGGAGAACTTCCATTTTGCACATTTGATGTTGAAAAACAAAGATCATTGGCTCTTTACAAAACCAAAAGTGTCTTCAACACCATTGTTCACCTTGCTCCACCACTCGGCGATCATATCTACTTGTGCCTGGAAATGAAAATGACAGTAACTTTAGATGCACATGTGGGCTATGCAGATGACTAAGGTAGCGTATTGGCACGTTGCACCAAGAATAGAAGACAAGAAAACAAAGAATAGAGGGATAGATGTCCACATACATTAGGTTAAGAAAAGAAAGATGTAATACCTAGTGCTAATTAGTAAGGTTGCCAAGATTGTCACTACTACTGAGTGCAGAACTAGCCAGCTACCACCAATCACCACTCCAGTTAGTGTAATTGGTTGTCTACATTTTTTTCAAACCCTTTACTTTTTAAAATTTTGTCCCTCCCCAAAAGTTCCTGACTTCCCCTGTAAACTAATTCATTTTTTCTGTTACCTCGATCATACGAGGAAGACTTAATAAAATAAAGAAACAAAAACACCTCGGGGGGAAAATAATGGCATAAAAAAAAAAAACGACATACATACAACAAAACCCAACTGAAAGTCCCTCTCATTTTCGATTTTTATGATACATATTTGGAAAAACAAGATACATATTTGGAAAGATTGTTATGATACAGCACTCAGCATTTGTATCCCTGCAGTTTCTCAATTGCTCTTCTCATTACACCTTAACTACTACATTTTTCGAGTTTTTCCTTGTTCGTATTATGTACTGATCCTTTTAACTTCTTCGCCCCCTGAAAGTTTTGGTTTATTTTACTTCTCTAGGCTACAATCGACTTCGAATCGTGCGAATTTGGTCACAATCTTGGTCTGGGCTGATAGTAATTTGAAAGAAATAATTGGAAAGTAAGTGAAGTCGGAAGCTAAAGAGGAATTCTATGACGAGACTGGGAAGAGGATCACAATTTCAATGTAGCAAAAAGAGATCAGGCAGGCAGATTGCCAAATGCCACATTGTTTGTATGTTGTAATCAATCTGAGGATTAAAGTAATTGGTTGCATGGAGAGAAATTCACTGTTACCTTGTACTAAAGTTTAAAATCGCTAACACCTGTTAATGTTCAAGACAGAAATTAGATGTGACGGATGCATGATGAGCCAACCATGTAATGTCACATTGAATTTCTGTCCTGTTAACGGGAACTTAGCAAAAATTGAAGCTATACAAATTCAGAAAGTTACTTTTGAAGGGAAGTTTCTTCAATTTTGTTATACTAATTACTAGATGTAGCAAAAATCATAGGCAATAGTTTGATTAACTGGGCGCAGGAAATGATAAAATTGTTGCACAAACATTCGATTTGCAGAAACGTTGCAGCTTAAATACATTATTACAATGGTAACATCTTACATTTCTATACAGAAAAAATCCGACCCTCCACATTATCATCTCTAGCCAAAGCACCAGATCCAGAATCTGAATGCTGCAATTGATAAGTTGCGGAGACCACCAATAGCTCAAGTTCAACTATCTCCACTTGCTTCTGCTCATGTTCAAACACTCTCTTAATAGTGTTTGTTATGGTATTCTACATACATGTTTCTTATTTTGGGACAGAAAAAACAATCACCATGGCGGTGTATTTTAAATTCAAGATTTCAAGATATTATGATTCTATTCCTATTGCCAACTGGGCTTTCATCCCAGTTAGTATTTTGAAACAAGAAGTGTTTTTGCATCCTCTAGTAACCGACATCTTCGGATATTAAGAGTTTACTAGTTGTCGACGTCTGATTTGGTATATGTTTCGGATAATGAAATTTGAACCAAACAAAACAACGTGACTCATTAAAATGAAATTTGTATTTATATATTGCAGATTAAAAAGCTTACAAAAATCCTATCATACATTAGTTGTTGTTGGCTTGCTGCCATTCTGCTCTGAGCATTCAAATAAACTACAATCGTTAAAACAAAAATTGTACGTAGTTTTTGAAAGCTAATGAATCAAAAGCAATTAACTACCAAATCACTCATGTCACAGCTACATGGAAATAATAGAATTCGACGCAGGCAAGATATTATTTTGTCTCCAAGGGATGGCACGTGGTAGTTGCCAACGAAGAAGGGATGCTTGGCTGCATCAGTAGCAGTAGGCCTCGCTGAAGGGTCCCAAGAACAAAGGGAAGAAATTAGCTTGAGGGCTAATTCACTTGCGGAAGGAATCATCGCTGATAGACCAAACCCGTCAGTTTGTGGAAACTGATAGTTCATCTTATGTGCAAGAAGCAGCCCATTGCGCCAAGACCCCAAAGTTGGCCTACCAATCACACTGCAAATCTTGAATATTTAATCAGCATCACTTCGACCAGGAAGTAGAGGCTGGAGCGAGAAAAACTCTGCCATGATAGCACCCATTGCCCACATATTGACCTTTGGACAATAGCGGTCTGACCGAAGCATTACCTCAGGAGCTCGATACCATAGAGCGGTGACGTAGTCTGTATAAGGAGGAGGTGAATCAATCTCCTTAGCAGAACCTAAATCCCCAATCTTGACAATACCCTCCTTAACCAACACATTCTCCGGCTTCATATCACGGTGAAAATAGCCAGTTTTGTGCATGTAGGCAAGGCCCTGAAACATCTGATAGCAGATGTTTCTAATTTTGTCCTCTGTGAATCCGGTTTGCCTTTTTGTCTCAATAAGATCATCTAAACTGCTCTGCATATACTCAAACACAAAGTAAGCAGAACTGTATTGGGCGATGACTTCCTTCAACTAGACAATGTTGGGATGGTTGAGTTTGGAAAGGGACCGAACTTCTGGTAGGCTAAGACACTGCTGTAACGAATTGCACCTTTGGTTCAGTTTCTTGATTGCAACGGGTTCACCCGTCTGTTTGTGGAGCGCAGCAAACACCGTTCCGTAAGCACCACCACCTAGTTTCTTAATCATCTCGAACTTTTCCATGATCGGTTTCTAGGAATTGATGGAATTATTAAAGAATATTGCTTTGTCTGATATATTTTCACTTACCAATGCTGCAATGGCAGCATGGTTTATATACAGTTTACATATACACGCATGCAATAAACAACAATAAAGGTAGCATATAAACAACATTAAAGGTGGCAGAAGCCATGTGATTGTCTGCTGGGATTATTCCTTCTGTTGTCCAGGTTGTACAGCAGATAGTTGAGAGAGTTGTGCATGTTGGGATTATTCCTTCGGTTGCAGATTGCAGCGGGAAGGTTGAATTGGTGGTGCTGACGTGGACCTTTCGTTAGGTTTATCACGCCCCCGCAAGCTGACAGGGCGTTGACGAACAGGAAGCTTGGAGATAAGATAATGAAAGCGAACAGATGACAAACCTTTGGTTAAAAAATCGGCAATTTGGTCTGTGGTAGCCACATAACCAACTTCGATTTCCTTGCGAATGACCTTGTCCCGGATGTAGTGATAATCCACTTCAACATGGCGCATGCGAGCTTGATAAACGGGATTGGAAGCAACAGCAATGGCGCTGATATTATCACACCAGAGACGAGGTGGCTGTAATGGAAGATATAGATCACGGAATAGATTGCGAAACCATGAGAGATGGGCAGAAGTATAGGCAAGTTGACAATACTCCGCCTCTGTGCTAGACCGTGACACTCCACGTTGCTTTTTCGAACTCTAGGAAATTAAATTATCGCCAAGAAATATGCAGTGACCGCCAGTGGAACGACAGTTATCAGGGTCGCCAGCGTAGTCAGCATCAGCGAAGGCAGTTAGAGTGAGAGGACTGGGTTTGTAAATTAAGCCATGATCATGTGTGCCTTTCAAATACCGTAATATGCGTTTGACTGCAGCCCAATGTGCAGTAGTTGGAGAGTGCATGTACTGACATACTTGGTTGACAGCGTAAGCAATATCAGGACGGGTAAAGAGAAGGTATTGAAGGGCGCCCACAACACTGCGAAAAGAAGATCCATCGGAGAGGGGCTCACCATCATATAAACTCAAGCGTTTACCACTGGGAACTGGCGTTGAGATGGGCTTGGCGTCAGCCATATTAGTGTTATGTAGAAGCTCCAAAATGTACTTGGATTGAGTGAGATAGAAGGCAGAAGGCGTCCGGGAAACCTCCATCCCCAAGAAGTAGTGTAAGGGCCCAAGATCTTTCATTGCAAAATGAGCACCAAGTTGCGTGATAAACTGAGACAAGTGAGCATTGTTGTTCCCTGTGATTAAAATGTCATCCACATAGATGAGAAGATAAAGGATTGTTGAGCCATCAAAATAGGTGAAGAGAGACGAGTCAGCTTGGGAAGCAGTGAAGCCCAAGTCTTCTAGTTTCTGGGAAAAACATTGAAACCAAGCACGGGGTGCTTGTTTCAAACCGTATAGGGACCTTTGAAGTCGACACACATGAGAGGGAAACTGTGGATCAATGAACCCTGCAGGTTGGCGCATATAAACTTCCTCATTCAAGGTGCCATGAAGGAAGGCATTTTGAACATCAAGCTGGCGGATAGGCCACTGAAAGTGAAGAGCAATAGAGAGAATGAGCCGAATGGTGGCATGGGTGACCACCGGACTGAAGGTTTCGCAGAAATCAATGCCTTCTTGCTGATGAAAGCCATTTGCAACTAGTCTAGCTTTAAAACGCTCGATGGAACCATCAGAGTTCTTTTTTATGCGATACACCCATTTATTTGGTAACACATTCATAGAAGACTTGTAGGGTACCAAAGTCCAATTGCCTGTACGCTGTAAAGCGTTAAATTCATCTGTCATTGCTTGGCGCCATTGGGGAGACTTATTGGCCTGGGAGAAACATGTGGGCTCAACCAAAGTATTAGTAACAGTAGTGATGCAAGCATATCTGGGATTTGGTTTTCGAATTCCTTGTTGACCACGCGTGATCATGAGATGAGTGGATGGAACAGTGTGAGAAGTGGTGTTAGCAGGTTCAATAGTCACGTGAGTAGTGGGAGTTGGTGGGTGAGAATGGGAGTCTGGGGTAGAGGATGGAAGGATAGTATGGGAGGCCGGGGTAGGGAGCAGGGGAGAGGGTGAGGTGGTGACAAGGGAAGGAGGGGTCCGTGGGGTCGAACGTGGTGGGGTGTACTGGAAGGTATCAATGGGCAGGACATGGTCCAACTGACTCGGTTTTGACAAGGTCGGAGTAGCAAGGTCTGTATAGGGAAAACTCTTTTCATTGAAAATGACATGACGAGACAAAAAAGACTTGCCAGTGGTAGGATCATAACATTTATAACCTTGATAATTTAATGAGTATCCTAAGAAAATGCATTGTTTTGATCGAAACTTAAGTTTAGTATCAGTGTATGGACGTAAATAGGGAAAACAAGCACAACCAAATACTTTGAGAAAATCATACTGGGGTGATTTTGAAAACAGTTTTTGGAAAGGGGAGACGCCATTCAAGATTTTGGTGGGAAGACGATTAATGAGATAATTTGCAGTGTGAAAAGCGTCATCCCAGAAAGTGTGAGGAAGAGACGCATGAGCAAGTAAAGTTAAGCCAATTTCAACAAGATGACGATGTTTACGTTCTGCGAGACCGTTTTGCTCGGGATAATGAGGACAACTGAGTCTATGATGAATGCCATGTTGAGAGAAAAGGTGTTTAAAAGAGGAATTGACAAACTCTCCTCCACCATCAGATTGAAAAATTTTAATTTTGGTGTTGAACATATTTTCTGCAAGCTTTTTAAAATGAACAAAGGTTTGAAAAACATCAGATTTTAACTTTAAAGGATAGAGCCATGCATAACGAGAAAAGTCATCCACAAAAACAACATAATACTTGTAACCATTAATTGAATAAGAAGGAGAAATCCATACATCGGAATGTATTAATTCCAAAGGACACGATGACTGGGAAGAAGATAAATTAAATGGCAACTTATGACTTTTGCCAAGGGGACAGGATGAACAAAAGTCGTAGGTTGCATTGTCAGTTAAAAGTAATTTATTTTGGGAAATTAGACGACGCAAAACAGAAATTGCAGGGTGACCTAACCTAGAATGCCAAATAGCATCCGACACTCTAACACCAACAAATGCAGAGACTCCATGGTTGACCACAGAAGAACTTGAAAATGGATAAAAACCATTTTTACTCCGGCCGTGCAAAAGCATCTTCCCCGTTTGAAGGTCCTGAACACGGTAGGAATTGGGATATAAGGTCAGCAATGTATTAAAAGCGTGAGGCGTGGGCGAGGCGTCCGAGGCGAAGCCTAGCCTAGGCGTGAGGCGTGAGGCGAAGCCTTACAGGATTTAATTTTTTTTATATATATATGTTTTATATATTATACATATAATTGTATAAAAAATAATACTATGTAAAATAAACATCCATTCTCAATTTTTCACTCAAATCCATAGTCATTCAAAACAGTTTATGGTATAATCATAATTGCAAAACAGTTTATGGTATAAATTATAATTGCAAAACAGTTTATGGTATAATCATAATTGCAAAACATTTTATGGTATAATTGCAAAACAATTTATGGTATAATCATAATTGCAAAACAGTTTATGGTATAAATTATAATTGCAAAACAGTTTATGGTATAATCATAATTGCAAAACAGTTTATGGTATAATTGCAAAACAATTTATGGTATAATCATAATTGCAAAACAGTTTATGGTATAATTGCAAAACAGACAAATAAAACCGTGGGCTTATTCCCCTGTTTTCTACTCGGCTTCTTTCTCTCTGTCTCTCTCTCTGTCACTCTCTCGCAGAAATCCTTCCCCAGAAAATGCAAAACCTTCCCCATAACCAGAAAACTAAATCCCTAGAAAACTAAATCCCCATAAAACTATTAACCCCTCTATAGCAAAAGTTGCAAAACCTTCCCCAGAAAACTAAATCCCTAATTTCAGAAACCCTAACCTTTGGGATCTTACTGACGGCGCTGAGGCTGGGCTGATGGTGCTGAGGTGACGGCGGCGGGGTGATGGCAGCGTGGCGGCGTGGCGACTGGACGGATGTTCTAAGCCTCTGGCGCGCGGGAGAAGAAGACGCAACAAGGCAGAAGGCAAAAGGCAGAGGCAGAAAAATGGGATCGAATTCGAAGGTAGGGTAGAAGACTGGATTTGGATGGTTTTTTTAAAATAAAAAAAAAAAAAAAAAACAGGTCTGACAAGGCGTCTAGACGCCTTGAGGCGCGCCTCCGCCGCCTCGGCGTCTCCGGCGAAGCATTTCGCCTACTCCAGCAAAACTGAGGCGTTTGCCTCTCCGCCCAGCCTCAAGGGCGCCCTAGGCGCGCCCCGAGGCGAGTTCTTTAAAACATTGAAGGTCAGTGAACAATGGTTGTCTTTGGTAAATTGATTGATGGAAATAACATTAGTAGAAGCATTAGGGCAGTGAAGGGTGTTGAGAAGGGTAAATGAGTGATTGGGTGTGTGAAGAAAAGAAGTGCCAACATGAGAAATGTGCAAACCTGATCCATCCACCACGCCATTAACATTGTCAGTGCCATTGTAGGGACGAGGATTCGAAACCTGATGTAAATCATTGGTGATATGTGCATTGGCTCCAGAGTCAAAAAGCCAGTTTTGAATACCAGAGGGAGAGGCAGATGCCGGAGATGGTGCAGCAGCAGCATAAGCTTGGAGACGTGGAGCAGGAACACGTCCTTCATAGGCCATATTAAGGCGATTGAAACAATCGATTGCAGAATGGCCGTGACGACGACATATTTGGCATTGGATACGGCCACCAGATTGGATTGGAGAAGGAGGAGCACCAAGAACGCCATCATGGGGTTGTCGGGGTGGAGGAGCATAGTGGTCTTGGCCTTGAGGACGAGGAGGAAACTAGCCACGGCTGCCATTGAAGTGACCACGGCCTCCACGAGGAGTACCGCGACCACGGGAAGAGCCGGAACGACCTTTTCCAGCAGCAAGGGCAGTGGGCCCAGTTTCAAACATAGTATGAAGCTTTTGACGTCTCTCTGCACCAAGAAGAAGAGCCTCCAAGGCACTGTAATTGATGGCCTCATCCCGTGCTTGTGCAGAAGCAACAGTACTCTCATAAGCAGGCCCAACATTATTTAAAATAATGGCAACAAGATCAAAGTCAGTCACAGGAGAACCAGAGAGGGAGAGAGTGTCAGCAAGACAATTAATACGATCAAGAAACTCAGCAATAGAGGAATCACCACGATGGGTATTCATAAGCTCACTACGCAATTGGAGGAGGCGGCCAGTAGACTGAGAAGTATACCTGTCACGTAAACAAGTCCATGCAGAAAGAGAACTGGTCTTACCAATAAGAGAGGCAAGAACTGTGGGATGAACCGAACTGTTGATCCAAGAGAGAACCATAGCATCGTGCTGAATCCATGCATCAAAGTCAGGATTGGTTTTATCAGTGAGTTGGCCAGCATCGTCCTTTAAGAAGGCAGGAGGACATGGGTTGGTTCCATCGACAAAGGACACCAGATTCCTGCTGCGAAGCAAGGGCAACATCTGGGCATGCCATAGGGGATAGTTGGTACGATCCAACTTGATAGTCAGAAAGTTGGAAGCATTTGGAAGAGAGAGATGGGAGGGACTTGAACTGGACGCCATGGGAGAGAAAAAAAAAATGAATAAAGCTTTTGGTCGTTAGACTGTCAGCTCTGAGATACCATAAAGAATATTGCTTTGTCTGATATATTTTCACTTACCAATGCTGCAATGGCAGCATGGTTTATATACAGTTTGCATATACACGCATGCAATAAACAACAATAAAGGTAGCATATAAACAACATTAAAGGTGGCAGAAGCCATGTGATTGTCTGCTGGGATTATTCCTTCTGTTGTCCAGGTTGTACAGCAGATAGTTGAGAGAGTTGTGCATGTTGGGATTATTCCTTCGGTTGCAGATTGCAGCGGGAAGGTTGAATTGGTGGTGCTGACGTGGACCTTTCGTTAGGTTTATCAATTATGAGTACTTGAAGAAGTAAACTAAACCCCTCAACGCCTAAGAAATATGTGACAAAGTTCAGGAAAAAGCACCATTTTTGACAAACTTGGAGCGTTTCGATTGGGGAGGGAGAGAGAGAGAGAGAGAGAAAGAGAGAAAGAGGCAAGTTGCTAAACTTCTAAATGTGTGGAGGGTTGAAATTTATAGGTTCTTGGATCGTGATCGAATGAGGAAAGGGGGTAAGCAACTCACTAGTCTAATTGGATTGGTACTTGGATTCGTGCAATCCAAGTAACATCACAATTGCAAAAGTCTAATTTCCTGATCTTTTTAAAACGTGTTATTTACTTGGGGTCAATTGTCAATAGCTTTTGGTAGTCTTGAGATTTCACGAGTTGGCAGTTAAAGTAAGGAAAAGGATCCTCGCCGAATCCTTTTTCTAGGCATCTTAGGATCCTATGATCGTGGCCGTTCATTGTATATCGTACGATCAAAAATCATTTTAAAATTTAAAATTTAAAATTAAATATAAATGGTACCTAACGAAAACTGACCGCACAATGTGCGATGAATGGTCACGATCACGTGATCCCTAGGAAAAGGATCCGGCGAGGATCATTTTCCTTAAAGTAAAAGCTTATTTTTAGCTATGCTCCCCGAACTCCCTATTAATCTATTTTGCTCTTTTTAATTCAAAAGTTGTCACTTTACTTCCTGAAACTCAAAGTTTGCTCCATTTTGCCCTCGGAACTCGATTTTGATCCCATTTTGCCCCCTAAAACTAGGGATGGGCACTTAGAACCGAAAACTGAAATCGAAACACGAACCAAATCGAACCACACTGAATGGTTTGGATTTTCGGTTTTGAAACCGAAACGCAACATAGAAAACGGTTTGGTTTCGGTTTTGGCTTTTGAAAATTGCACCGAAACCGAAACCGAACCGCACTGCAAATATTAATAAATATTTAATTAAATGTCCATATTAGATTTCATGTTTTAATTGGTTGTTAGTTAGAATCTATACACTTAGTATGGACTCAACCACACTAAAATATCATCATTCATCACTTTCTTTCGTACATTAACTTGACGGACCTTTGTTATTTTATACCATCACACACACACATATATGTATAAGGGTGGACTAATCTTGTTATCAAGAATCAAACAATGATCTAATAAAGTCCATTCATTCGAAGCATGATATCACATATTCTAGTATGAAAGTTTTGCTCACGTTTAATGAATTCAAATTTATTCATCTTGTTTTATGATAAACATTGTAAGAGACACCCTTTTGTTGCACAAACATGTTTTAACATCACAACTGCATGCAACATGCTAATTGTTTACATAACAAATGTCTTTTTCCTATTGCTATTGGGAAATGCTAATTAATATGTTAAATTGCAAATTGTACATTTTTTCTTAAAAACTAAACCGAAACCGTTTGAAACCACACCGAACCGAACCAAACGGTTTGATTTCATTTTGGTTTTGGCTTCAAAACCGCACTGAACTGAACTGCAAAAAATTTCGGTTTCAGTTTTGGTTTCACTCAAAACCGCACCAAACCAAACCGTGCCCACCCTTACCTAAAACTTTAAAGTCATCTATGTAAAACTCAAAATTAGCTCCACATTGCCTTATATCTATTAATTTCTTATATGAGTTTGATTTAGGTGTGCCAGGGTAATCAATTTCTTTTTTATTTTTATTTTTCTTCCTCTCTTAATTTTTCTTTTAAAATTAATATTCTCTGATTGTTAAATGTTAACGCATCATGGATTTTTTTTGTTTTGTTTTGTTTTGTTTTTTTTTTGGTAAAAACATAATGGAGATTTATAATCAAATTTACTGCACACATGACATAGTCTTATTGGGTATTAGGTCCAACATATGTTTCAGTAGGCGACCTATAAGTTCCAGGGAAAAGAGAGAGTCCACAAGTCAAAATGGAACGAATTTTGAGTTTCAGGAAATAAAGTAATAACTTTTGAGTTACGATAGGTAAAGGGAGATCAAAACGGAATTTTAGGAGCGTAGTTGAAAATAAGCCAAATTTGTATTTTTTATTTTTTTTGAAAAAGGATCGATATTTATTAAACCAAATAGAAGAGCGGTACAAACATAGGATAATGTGCCAAATTTGTACTTGAACTCCTTAATTTGATGCAATTAACCAAGAGGGTATGAAAATGTGTATTGACATGAAGAAATAGGTAAACAATTCAATCGATAGAAAGTCAGCCAGTACGAATTAGGAAACTTTTGTGTACGTCTAACTTCAATTCCCCCATCTAGACGGAATAAACAAAAGAATTACGAAAGACAAACAAGTAAATCCAGACGTTACCAAAGTAAAAGAAAATTCTTTCAAAAATAATAATGAATTTTATAACACAAAACCAAAGAAATATTAGTCCAAGAAACCAAAGAAATTTAATAGCAACTCCAGTGATAAAATTAAGAGACAGTGTTGGAAGTGTCACAAGTTCGGCCATTATGCTAATGATTGTATTGTCAAGAAAACAATAAAACAATTAAAATTTTCAGAAGAAGAAACCCTATTTGGATAATACACATTCCAATTGACCGACTAATTCTAATTGTTTTGTTCCGAAGCAAAGATATCCACAGGACGGTTCATTCTATTCAGATATTCACGACCAAAAAGTAATAGATTCACTTTTAGATAGGTCCTGAAAGAAAAAGGAAGGCTGGAATGCCAACAGGCGTCTCACAAGATAAATTAACTAGAGTTTTAGAATTAAGAAACACAGATTCCAGTAAAAATTCTTCTGAACGAATTGAATCGAGAAAGGAGATTTCTGTGATCGTGTTGGAAGAAAGCTTCTGAAGAGCTCCCTGTCTCACTCCGTAGTGCCTTAATTGTTAAGAAAAGAGCTTGAACTTTATGTACGGTTTGACTTTTTTTTCGCGAGTATTTTTATTGGCATTTGTTTATCATTCTGTTTAGGGCGTTTGTTTGTTCTTGTACATATTTCTTATTTTGGAAGAAGAAAATATATACCTTGTTGTACATACAAGTTTGTATACTTATGAGTGCAAGAGATTATGAGGGCCCTTTCATCACAGTTCGAATTTTATCTGGCAACCATCATCTTGGGATATCAAGAGTTTATCAGTAAAAGATGTTATTTTAAAGTGTGTGGTTTTATCTCTCAAGCTATAGTTTGCCAGGACTTTTCATAGAACAACTTACTAGTCGTCAATGTCTGATTTGTCCTTTGTTTCGAACAATGAAATTTGAACCAAATAAAAACAATGTGACTCAATTGAAGTGAAATTTGTAGGTATATATTGCACATTAATGAGAGCTTACAAAAATTGTATCAGACATACGTTACTTGTAGTTGGCTTGCTGCCACTTTAATCAAATAAACTACGCTCGCTAAAATAAAATCTGTTGCTTTTGAAAGCTAATGAATCAAATACAGTTAACTACCCACATTACTTGTGTCAAATCTACGCGAAAATAAGAGAATTCGATGCAGGCAGAATGTTGCTCTGTCTCAAAGGGATGGCTCTTGGAATCTTGTAGTTGCCAACGAAGAAAGGATGCCGTAGTGCCTCAGCAGCAGTAGGCCTCGCGGAAGGGTCCCAAGAACAAAGGGAAGAAATCAGCTGGATGGCAGATCTGCTTGCAGAAGGAATCATCGCAGATAGACCAACCCCGCCAATTTTTGGAAACTGATAGTTCAAGTTTTGGGCAAGAAGCTGTCCCTCTGGCCATGACTCCCAGGTGGGACTGCCTATAACACTGCAAATCTTGAACATCTGATCATCAGCACTTTCGCCAGGAAATAGAGGCCGGAATGAAAACAGCTCCGCTATGATGGCGCCCATTGCCCACATATCGACCTTAGGACCATACAAGCCTGACTGAAGCAACACCTCAGGAGCACGATACGGACGAGTAGTGACATAGTCTGTATAGGGAGGAGGTGAATCAATCTCCTTAGCCGAACCCAAATCTGCAATCTTGACTACACGAGCACCATCCTTAACCAACACATTAGCGGGCTTCAAATCACGGTGGAAATAGCCGTTTCTGTGCATATAAGCCAGGCCCTGAAACATCTGAAAGCAGATGCTTCTAACTTCTTCCTCGGTGAATTTGGTTCGCCTTTTCATCATAAGATCAAGCAGACTGCTCTGCATATACTCAAAGACAAGGAATGCAGAATCGTTTTCGAAGATGACATCTTTCAACTGGACAATGTTGGGGTGCCTAAGCTTGGAAAGGGACTGAACTTCCGGTAGGCTTAGGCACTGCTCAAAGGAACTGAATGTCTCCCTCAGATACTTGACTGCAACGACTTCACCCGTCGGTTGGTGCTGCGCCTCAAATACCGTTCCGAAAGAACCACCGCCTAGTTGCTTAGTAATCCAAAACTTGTCCATGATCCGATCGTAACTCGTAAGGAACCGAACCAACCCTCCAACAGTTAATGTAGGACTAAACCCAACCCCTCAACGCCAAAGAACGAGTTGCGATCTCTGGGGAAAAACCCTAGAACGTATGAACACTGATTAGGGTTCCGGATCTCTGTGAACAGAAGACTTGAAAGTTGAGACCTTGTGAAATAACGAGAGAGAGAGAGAGAGAGAGAGAGAGAGAAGCAAGTTGGTAATTGTGTTTGAGATTCGGGAAATTATGGAAAGTGTGGAAATTAGGGTTCCAATTTATGGCTTCATTCATTCCATTATCTCCCGATTGAACGAGGAAACGCGGCAAGCAAGCAACTCACTCGGTTTAATTGGATTGCAACTCACGTGGCTTAATTGTATTGGTAATTCGATTCGTGTAACGCAAGCAACCTCACTCTCCCAGTAGCTAGTTGCTACTTCACTCCTCTGCGGAAAAGGAAAGGGCTTTTTCGTAAATTGGTTTTTCTTTGGGCACAAGTATAGGATTTTCTAACGGTCAGGATTTTCTAAAACTCCTTTTTAACATGGATCAATAGCTGTCAGCGGTCCAGATATTATATAACATGGCCGTATGAAACCATGGTGTAAAAAATGAAAACGGTTTAAATTTTCGTGAGCCGTAGATGGGCTGGACCCCACAAGGATTATCCGCAACGGAAAAGGAGAGACAGAACATAACAAAACCCAACCCCCCTCACAACTGCTCTATCTCGCTCTCTCGCTCTCTCTCTCTCTGGGGGCGCTCTGAAACTTCCCAAAAGCAAACCCTAGCAGCCTGGCGGTTCGTCATGATTATCGACCTATAAAACTCGCCCTAGGGCTTGTAAATCGTTGCTGCTTTCACAAATTGCACGGGGATTCTCTCTGACGGATTCTGATTTTCTCGATTTTGGCGTGACGGAAGCTTTCTCGGAGTTCGTGCAACCCAGTCAATCGGCGATTTCGAAGCGACGATCCGGTCAATCAATCAATCAATCGGCAAATTAATTCAACCGATATCGATTCTTCAACCTAGGGTTTTCTGATTCTCTCAGACTCTTCGTTGAGGATCGGTGCGAACGCTTCGTATCGATAAGCGTAGGCAGAGGGCTTTTTCTGATTTCACGGAGATCTGTGAAATTCGATTCCGATTGCGGCGATCGGCGGAGGAGGATTGGATCGGCGGCGGAGGGAGGGTGTAGAAACCTTATTTAATTCCGAGCATCGCCATCTGTTCGACGATCGGTTTCTGAAGGATTCGAATCGAACCAAAAGAGCGGAGATTGGTGCTGTTGACGGCGGCGAAGAAGCTTTGGAAGAGCTGTCACTCTGTCTCCCCCCTTGCGGTGGTTTGGTTGTTCCATCTCAATAGAATAATCGAAGAAAAAAAAGAGCTTGAATTTTTTGTACTGTTTGAATATAGCAGCTTTTTTTCTTGGAGTTGAATATAAGGCCGTATAATTTTTTTGGCCTTCGATTATTTTTTTGTTCTTGTTTGTGGTGTTATACATATTTCATATTTTGGAAGGAAAAAGAAAAAAAAATTTACCATGGCGGTGTATTATAAATTTAAGAGTGCAAAAGACTATGATTCTATTCCTATGGACGGCCCGTTCATCGCAGTTGGTATTTTGAAAGAAAAAATATATGAATCCAAGCACTTAGGGCGGGGTACTGATTACGACCTCGTCGTCACCAATGCCCAGACCAATGAAGGTTGGTTCTGATTTAGTTATTATTCCCTTCTGAACATGTTCTAATTAATCACAGATATGAGTCCTCACAGGTGATACGAGAGTTTTTGTGTGTCAGAGTCGAGTGGTAGGATCGTCGTCTGTGGTTTTGGGGATTTCTAAAATTTTGTTTTAGGGTTTTTCTTGATTTAATTAAATTGGGTTCTCTAGTTGCCACAGTGTGCCTTGAAATTCAAGATAGTGATTGTGTATGGTGGTTTACTTTTGTCATTGAAAGAGAATTTTAACCACCACATTCTCTATGTTGAATTGACTCGACCTGAGTGGGGACGGGCTGTGTGAGGTTGAAATCTGGGTTCTTTAGGAATGGTTAATCTGACCAGAGCTTTCTAGGAACTATTATGATGTGGGGAATCACATTTTGGTAGCTTTTATCCTTGCTTTCATGGATTAATATCGTTGCAATGTTTTATAGTCTTCATGTTCTGTGTTTTGTAATTTCAGAGTATCTTGATGAAGGGATGTTGATTCCAAAAAATACATCAGTTTTGATACGCCGTGTACCTGGAAGGCCTCCGATGCCCATTGTTACTGATTCAGAGTACTATCTCGGATCCTTTAACTTCTCGTCTTTAGTTATGTTGTCGCAAAATCCATGATCAATTTTGAGTTGTCAGTATTACTTTGTTCTTGTGTTTAATTAATCTGTGACATGGTAGTCCCTGTTATTGTATCTTCGTTGGCATTAGTGCCATGTACTTCGATAGGGTAATTGTGTTTCTTATGACCCTTAGGGCAGATTTCAAGGGTTTGTTTAGTTAGGCAATTTTTATTTCTTTTGTTGCAGGCGAAAGGTAGAAGATAAGGTGGAGGACACTGAACCAGAAAGGACTAGCTTTCTGGCAGCTGAATCATCTGCCACGAAATATGTAAGTTTTAATATCCGCTAGTCCTCTTTGGTTTTAAGTGGTGTGGTTGTGCTTTGCTTGGTGCCATACCTTTTGTTGATCTTGTGTTTGTTATGGCTTTGCAGCCTGGTGATCCAGATTGGGATGATTATGGGGATGATTTGTATGAAATTCCTGAAGTGCTGGCTGTGCAGACAAGCTATCAGGCTCCGGATGCGCAGCCAACTGATAAAGCTGATGAAGATAGCAAGATTAAGGCTTTGATTGACACTTCAGCCTTGGAATGGCAACAGTATGATGCTTTCAGTTTTATTAGTGCACTGCGATATGATAATGATAGGTTTCTGGTCACTAATGTTGGATGATCTTTGTGTTTTTGCAGCCAAGGTCCCGATGGCTTTGGTCCTGGTAGAGGTTTTGGCAGGGGTGGAAGAATGATGAATGGACGTGGTATTGGTGAGTCTCTTTAGATTACATTATTTTTGTTTTACAGTACATATCAATGCTCATCGAATCTGTGTCTCTTTCTCTATCAATTTTACATACTGAAACTGATATCTATTTTCTTTAATTGAGGTCGCGGAGGAGGGGGTTTTGAGAGGAAAACACCTCCACACGGATATATTTGTCATAGGTGTAAGGTGCCTGGTATGATCATTTTCCTTCTCCTTTTTGGAAGATAATGGATGTTTTGTGATAAGTGCTTAGATGAGGAATGTTCTAATATTTGACATTTGTATGTGTGTCCAGGGCATTATATTCAGCACTGCCCTACGAATGGTGATCCAAATTTCGACATTAAAAGAGTTAAGCCACCCACTGGAATTCCTAAGTCCATGCTGATGGCAAACCCAGATGGCTCATATAAATTGCCAAGTGGTGATAAAGCTGTATTGAGGCCGAACGAGTAAGCTAATTTGATTTTGTATATTTTATAGGCTTAGTTTCCAGTTTTTTCATAAAAGAACTTTTTATATTTGATATGGAAACAGGGCTGCTTTTGAGAAAGAGATTGAAGGTTTACCATCTACACGTTCTGTTGGTGATCTACCGCCTGAGCTACACTGCCCATTGTGCAAAGAAGTGATGAAAGATGCTGTGCTAACGAGCAAGTGCTGCTTTAAAAGCTTTTGTGATAAGTGTAAGTTATGATGTAAATTTAATTGTCTAAATTTTGCAACATCTAAGGGAAGAAATTCAATTTTTCTCTCTTGTGATATTTTTGGTTTACCCTCATCTGGGTCACGAGCCCCTTCGACATCTTATTACTTAACTGTGTATCCTGAACTCTCATACCCGTATTGTCTATCATCTCAACTTTCTTTGTGCTTACACTGGATCATATGTTAATCAGGTATCCGGAACTACATTATGTCCAGGTCAGTGTGTGTCTGTGGGGCTACAAATACACTGGCAGACGATCTACTGCCAAATAAGACACTCAGAGATACAATCAATCGCATCTTGGAATCTGGTGGTAACAGTAGTGCTGACAATGCTGGGAGTACATTCCATGTTCAAGGTTTGTTTTTTCAGGGACGTGCCTTCTATTTCTGTTTAGACTTGAACATTGTTGTTATTACATCATGATTTGTAATATTTAGATATGGAGTCTGCTCCCTGTCCACAACCCAAGATTCCTTCCCCCACTGTATCTGCTGCATCAAAAGGAGAAGAAAAACATTTACCTTTGAATGAAGAACCTCCAAAGATCCAGGAAACTGAAGATGAGATAAAGCCTGTTCTTCCCCAGCAGCAGATTTTAGACAGAGTGAGAACTACGAAAGTAGTTGATGTGTCTGAAGCCACACATGAGTCAATGAGTGTGAAGGAACCGGCATCACAAGGGAGTGCTCCACTGGTTGAGGAAGAAGTGCAGCAAAGGATGGCTTCTGGGGAGGCAGGTAATGTATTGGTCTGGGTATTATTGTTTTTTGATTCTGTTGGCCTACTATTCTATTTTAGAACTTTTTTCATGGAGCGTATCAAGTTCTGTGTTATCTTTTGTTTTCTTTGACATGTATTAGTAGGATAGATGTGTTGAGTAAAATTATTTTTTCCTTGAAAATTGAAAAGAAATTTGTAGTGATCTCTTATTGGGTTTTGATTGTATATTCGCTACAGGAAAGAAAAGGAAAAAGAAGAAAATTAGAGTGCCAGCGAATGGTATGCCTTTTCTCTTATTTTGTTTTTGTAAACATAGATGTCTCTGTTCAAGTTCTCTGCAGTAAATTATATATTTGATTGATATACTCTAATCCTTGTGCTTTAATATGTATATAACATGATTACATCCTACGCAGACATGCAATGGAGAAACCCTCAAGATCTTGCAGCTGAAAACTATATGATGCCTATGGGCCCTGCTGCTTATAATCCATACTGGAATGGCATGCAACCTAGCATGGGCATGGAAGGATATATGACACCATATGGTGGTCCGATGCCGTATATGGGTTATGGTCCGATGGACATGCCATTTGGGGGTCTTGGTCCACAGGACCCATTTGGTTCTCAAGGCTATATGATTCCCATGGTTCCGCCTCAGAGGTATGCATTCGACTCATGAATTTCTTAGTGAATGGGTGTGATGTTGGTGGGTTTGTGTTATGAATACTGTTATTCAAATTAGGTATGCAAGTTAACGTTATTTTCCTTTGAACCATTACACGACCCTGTAGGTTTGTAGGTGGTACCATAGCCCTAAGCGTATCATTATATGGTTTCAAGTTGCAATTTAGTAATTTTTTTTCCTTCCTTTCGATCCTAAAGCCTTATTTCGTTTTAAATTTTGAACTTCATACAGGGATCTTGCGGACTTTGGTATGGGCATGAATGGGATGAATGGGATGAATGGGATGAATGGGATGAATGGGATGAATGGCATGCATGGGATGAATGGCATGCATGGGATGAATGGCATGCATGGACCCCCCATCATGAGCAGAGAAGAATTTGAGGCTCGGAAAGCTGATTTGAGAAGGAAGCGTGAAAATGAAAGACGGGGTCAAAGGTAAGATTGAACTCATTATTTCTTGTTGGATTTGTGATAACTTACACATATATTAGATAGATGGCCATACTCTGTGAGATGGTCTACCAAAGTGTTTCGCCTCCTTTGTAGTCATTGTAAATTTTGGACACTGTATGTGAAGTCTTAATGGTTTGTGATATCAGTGACTTAATTGAATTGTGAAATTCCTATTTGGCATGTTGGTTGTTGATAATAAGAGTCGATAATACACTGATGCAAGCTTAGTAACACGTGTTGTTTCTCCCTGTACTGGAATAAAAAAAGTATAATGCTTATTTATTTTCCTTGTTGCAAGAGAGACATTTGATAGATAAATCCTTAAGAATTGGCGTTATGAGTTAGCTGTTTGCGCTTGTGTCTGGAATTTATCTTTTACATATATGGGCATTGCATCATTATAGTCTAATAACGATATTGCTTGTTGAGACATGTTATGTCCCCTAATGCCGCAACTATTTGTTTAGACTATTTTAGCCTGGTTGAATATTAAATTATTTTCATTGTTCTGTTTTTGACGGCAGGGAGTTGTCCAAAGATGGGGAGTATGGAAGGGAAGTGAGCAGTGGCGGCGGCGATGTTCCTCCAATGAAACCAAAATCTGTACGTCTCTATTGTGCCAATTTCCCTATCTTGTTATCCTTGTTTGTATGCTGCAGCAGCTGCTTATGGTATTTATCAGCATTTTTGCAAGGCAACACCAAGTTGGCAATAGAAAGCCAACTTGGCCAAATAACGCCTAGAGAGATTGCACTGCTGCAGCAGCAGCAGCAGCAGCTAGGATCAAACAGTATTAGTCCCGTTTTCCTATCACTTTGACTTTATTATTCTTGTTTGGTTTTTAGTTTTAAATTATATCGTATTTATTCTCTTGGTAATTCATGCTCCATTGGAGAGAAGATATCCTAGTTTGGCCTTTGTCGCGGTGACTTAAACCGTTGGATAAATGGCTAAACTAGGCAGGAGTTGAGGTCAATTTTGGGCTGGATCCCATTACTACCCAATTTATTCCGAGTACAAAATTGCTTCTGGAAATTGTTGGTTGAAAATTCTTGGAAAAATTAAGTGATGGGATCCCGCACTGGCTTGCTGGGGGCTCCAAAAACACCTCTTTCCCCTCCACCGAAACTTGTTATATTAAATGCTCCCTTGTTTGAAAACTGAAAAAAAAAAATAATCAAATCATCCTAATTTTAATCTTGTCATAGAATTTGATGGACCTGAAATATTAAAAGAAAAATGTTTGCGAGCACACCGGAACCTGATTTTGAAAAATAAAAGGAAAAGATAGTAAATGGGCACCATTTGAGTGACAGTGAAAAGTCAATAATTTTGTCATGGTAATTTTTGCTGGCATGGAAAGTTTCTTTGACTTATTTGTTGTTGGTGCAGAAGTCAATGGCCCGATCACCAAGCCCAGATTATACTAATCATCACCGCAGTCACAGACGCGAGAGGCCGTCTCCAGAACGAAGACCCTCACGTGACCCACGTGACCTGGAGCCACAGCCGCCTCCGCGTCCTCCAAAGAGAAACTCCGAGCAGCAGCAGCAGCACCACCACCACGACAGAGAACGCGAGCGCGACCGAGATCGAGAACGCGAGAGGGACCACGACCACGACCACGACCACGACCACGAGGATGGTCATCCCCGCCATAAACGCCACCGTTCTGAGTCGTCGTTGGGAAAGCCTTCCGGTCTAACGACAACATCGGCGAAATCTACCTCCTCTATAGCATTAGCTGCGGCAGAAGCGGCGGCGGAGCGGAAGCACAAGGCAAGCGTGTTCTCTCGCATAAGCTTTCCTGAGGGAGAAGTGAGCAAGAAGCGGAAGGCCTCTTCTTCCTCCACTGCTTCTGCCGCCGCTCCTTCTCCGGCGGAGGAGGATAACAGGTCGGCGCATCACCATCACAAGGAGTCGTCGTCGTCCTTGGCGAATGGGTTCTACGAGGAGTATAAGTCGTCGTCTACGGCGGCCAAGGCTGCGAGCAGCGGAGCTGGAAGCAGAAAGACTATGGTCAGAGCTGCTTCCATGGAGTATGAGTCGAGCGACGACGATCGGCACTTCAAGAGGAAGCCGTCGAGGTACGAGGAGTCGCCGCCGAAGGCAGCGGAGCAGGAAGAGCCCTCCAGGCACTCGAGAGGCGGCAAGGATCGGGAACGCAGGCAGAGGTAGATAGGTTTTAGGGAAATGCCCGTATTGGTTTTATCCAGAACGACATCGTTCCTCCCCCTCACTCTATGTTTTGGGTTTTGGGCCTTTTGAGTGGCTGGGTTTAGTACTGTATATGTAAAGAAGCCCAGTCGGAGGTGTTGCGGGGGCCCAATGAATGTTTTTGGGTTTTGTTTTGGTTTATGCCTGAAATTTCGTGTCGCATGTTTTTTGCGTATCTTAAAACCCTAAAATTACAAATATGAATAAGGAGTCTCTTTCAAGATCATGATTCCTATTGAGTATTAATATTTTATTTACTGAGAATGTTTTAATTTTTGCCACTAATTGATGTGTTTGTTTAACATTCAAAGCTAGAGAAACCTAATATTTTATCAAGCATAAAAAAATGTTTAGCTTCTTGGTTTAGAAATGAAGCCTCCCACTCCCTCCTAATCAATGACCCTAAACATCAAATAATTTGGGCTTGGTGATCAAGCTGATTATTCCAATCAAATAATTAGCTTGATCGAACCATGTCTAGCCCTACCTAAACTTCAAGTAACTATAAATGATATCGATTCAAACCATAATGAGATGAAATCTTAAAAATCTAAATCTTACAAACACATTCAATGAGTGCACTTCAGCATTTCATTTATTCAATTATGAGCCTTCAAACCTCTTTTTTTTTTTTCTTTTTTTTTCTTTTTAATAACTAGTAACGTCAAGTTTCGAAATAACATTTGAGGAATAATTTTGGTGGTGCCTGTAACATTATCGTTTGTGCAGTTTTCACTCTCGGTTTGCCTTTGTAGATGCGTTTGTTTTGTTACCTTTTTGTGCTTGGTGTTTTGGATATCTTTGTCCATGTCTTAGATGTGTTGTTTAAGTTTATGTTATGAAATTGTTATTTTTCTTAACACTATTTGAATGAAGAAATTTAAGATTACTAAGGAAGTTTAAAATGACGGAAATTGAATTGACGATATTTTATTTTCTAGAGTTAATTTTTTGTTTGGTTAACCTAAAAGAACAATGGAATGAATACGAAATTTGTTATTTTTAAGCTCTTAATCATAGAAATTAGGAATGACATCTATTTACATGGACTTTAAACTTGAGAATTGGAGGTCCCAAATTCCAAGTTTTTTTTTCACTCGAAAATTCTAAATTTCTATGTTTATGAATTAAAACAAGGGATTTGGTGCATGTCAATTTACAAATTCTGACTTTTATCCAAATTTCAAATTTATTTTTCTCATCCAAACATAGTGTAACAACACAAAACAATGGGATTTAGGGCCAGTTTTGATAGATCATAAGACCATCTCAAACCATTGGGTTAAAACCTAAATTTTTTAGCCCCGAAAATGTAGGTTTTAACCCAGAAACATCTTTTTTTGTTCCAACCCTTATGGGTTAAAATTTTAGCCCCAGATTATTAAAAAATAAATTTAGGCTAATTTTTTTCTTAAAGTAACTTTTTTAAAAGAAAAAAATTATGTAGACTATCCTAATTTAATTTTATGAACATGTTAACCTACAAATATTTAGATTCCAACAAATATTGAAAAATCACTAACCGACACTATGAAACTCGTGAAACACTATAAAAGAATATAAAACACATAAAAGATTTTTTTTTTTAATTTACTTTAGCTATTGGATTTAAATTCGGACCGTTAGATTTTTTTTTATACTATTAAATTTCATCAAATTAGATCTTAACCGTTAGATTTAATGAATTTATAAATATAAAACTAAAAAAAATATATACATATACGGGGGGGGTCAGCCCCACTAACCTAGGCAGAAATCATGAGCTAAATTTGACCCATAATTAAGTTTTGAGTTTTAATTCATATTTGCAGCAAGAGTTGTAGTAAGTTTAGGTAAATTTAAAATCTAAAATTTAAATTTTACTCTAAGGGTTGAAGTAGGTTTAAAGGAAAGCTCTTGATTAGGGCATTTCAATTTACTCGGCCACATTAAACTAAAATCCCGTTAAAAGCCGAGAAACGTGATGTAGTTTAGAAATATACGACACGTCGTATTTCTGAAGACATTTTAGGGTTTCTAAGAAACAATGGACGGCCCAGATTCGAAATCCCTGATCCTTTCGAGCACTATATAACGTCCAGTTTTCGCCACCAACCTCACTCTGTGCTTTGAAAACCCTAGCCCCGACTGCCCAACCCTGTGCGTCGCAGCTCATTTCTGATCCGGCCATGGGTACTCCTCTCTCTCTCTCTCTCTCTCTCTCTCTCTCGCTCTCTCTAGATTCATGATTGATTAACTGTATAAAGTTATTGTTAACTGGGTTTGGTTTTTGCTTGATGCTTAGCTGACAAGTTCATCTTTCTCTTGTTAACCTGCATTTTTTTTTTCTAGGAAATAGATCGCATTTCCGTGGTTTAATTGGTTTTTTCTTATTTGTTTAAGTTTGATTTTGTACATAAATAATGTTGGGTTTCATGAATTGTGTAAAAAAATTCTATGAAATACACTACATTTCAAGGTTTTAAAACTGCTTCTCTGATTGGTTTAATTTTGATTGCATGATGGTATTGGGTTAAATGATTTCCATAAAATTCAGTTGTATAACATGTTTTGTTTTGTTTTGGGGACATTGTAGGGGCTTACAAGTACGTATCCGAGATATGGAGGAAGAAGCAGTCTGATGTGATGAGGTTCCTCCAGAGGGTCCGCTGCTGGGAGTATCGCCAACATCCTTCGATTGTCCGAGTCACAAGACCCACACGCCCTGATAAGGCGCGTCGTTTGGGTTACAAGGCCAAGCAGGTACTGATAATTTCATGAACCATAAATTAATGATTATGATGGTATGTGATAGGATTACTGTCTTATCCGGAACAAGGACCCTTGCCGGATCCTCTTTGTGGGGATCCAATCAATCATGTTCATTCATCATGCGGTCATAAATCATTTAAAATTTAAAATTGAATATAAATAGTACCTAACGAAAATTGACATATGATGAACGGACACGATTGATTGATTCGTGTCAATGTTTTGGTGAGCATGCATACTGTCTCTAATACATTGCTTTGCTTATGTTGTGCATCAGTTAATCTAATCCAGAGTATGCACTGGTTAAGCAGCACTTTGATGCCTAACCATTGTGCCTATAAATGCCTTTTTTATAATCATCAAATGCTTCCTGAGACTGGCTATACTAAATCAAATAATCGATCTTCTACCGAGCGAGTCCTATTTATAGTTCTTGCTTTTGCCTCAATTTTATAGTGAACTATTCTAGTTGGTGTCCTGGATTTTTTTTCTTGTGTTTTAATTTATAAACATCTAATTTGTTATCTGTTTGAATGCTCCCGTCGTTTGCTGGTCCCCAGTCATGTTTGAAGTAATTTGGTGATTTAACTGATGTTTCTTGTAAAATTTGTTTCAGGGTTACGTTGTTTACCGTGTCCGTGTGAGGCGTGGTGGGCGCAAGAGGCCTGTTTCCAAGGGTATTGTATATGGAAAGCCCACAAACCAGGGTGTGACACAACTCAAGTTCCAGCGTAGCAAGAGGTCTGTTGCTGAGGAGCGTGCTGGGCGCAAGTTGGGAGGCCTCAGGGTTCTCAATTCATACTGGCTCAATGAGGTTTGTGACTCACTTTCAACTTTTGAGTTGGTTGGATTTGGGCTTGTTAGTTTGATTTTCCGAAGTCTTGCTTACAATTTTTTGTGTGCAATATTTGGATGCAGGATTCGACCTACAAGTACTTTGAGGTCATCATGGTTGATGTTGCTCACAATGCCATCAGGAACGACCCAAGAATCAACTGGCTCTGCAACCCTGTTCACAAGCACAGAGAGCTTCGTGGTCTTACTTCTGCTGGAAAGAAATACAGGGGTCTGCGCGGAAAGGGTCATCTGTACCACAAGAACCGACCTTCTCGCAGGGCAACATGGAAGAGAAATACCACCCTTTCACTCCGCCGTTACCGTTGATTTCAGTTGTGTTACCTTATGTTGTGGCGTTATTTCTGCGTACTTTCAGGAAGAGTCTGTTATGGATTTGAAATTTTGGCAGATGAAAACTTAAATCGTGTTTTATTTGAATGATTTACGGTCTTATTTGAAAGTCTTTTGGGACGTATTACCTTTTTTTACTCTTCCTGATTCTTTTGATATTTTTTAAGGTAGTCATTGTTTTGGTAATGTTTTCACATCTTGTGATATCTACCATGCTTCATTCAGTGAAAGCTTGGTCAAACGAGTTAAAAGAAAATTCCTGTCAAGATTTTCGCCGACTTTACAGTACAAGCTTTGTTTTCTATTATTTTGTTCTTGAACCCGAAGGGAGGATACGAAAACACAAACATGGTTTGAAATTGGATGAGTCCAGTTATGTTAGAGCACCCATCGTGTTGATAGTTTAGCATTCCAATCTAGACTGGCATTAGAGTTCTGGTTCAGAATCTTTTTTCTTGGTGCAACAGATTCGGATTTATGAGTACAATTTACATGAATTGGGTTCACCGTTACCATGGCGTCCTGTCCTGTTCAAATAACACAATGATGTCTGAGTTTTTCATCATAGGTGTATAGAGGATCAGGAGGACGGTAGTGTCGGTGAACTCGTTCCATGTAAATGCTTCAAATTCAGAGGTACGATGCCTTGTATTCTAGATTGATCAACTTATCCAGCAATTAGTGTCAGAATCTTGTTCGTTTCAAACTAGCCAAATTTTGAAACACCTAGCTGCACCAGCTTCTGAGATTTACACAACCAAAAATGCCCAAATCTAAACCAAAAGAAAAGAACCGGGATGGTGGTTTCCTCCAAATTCGACCGTGACACAGACGTTTGTCCCAGAGTTAACCTGCGATCACAAGCTTGGCTGCACAAGCTTTCCAGCTTAGCTTGCATTGTGCATTCGAAGCACGGCCTTGATCCGAGTTGATGGCTCTTGTTCGGATGGTTACAGGACAATTGCAAGATAGTACGATCACGGGGAAGCTTGACCTATGCGTATGTGGTAGTTATGGATGTGCTGAGTTTGGTGGTTTGGTTATTTACTTGTTTTATTTTCAACAAGCAAATATAGGGAGACGGAAGAATTTAAGAACATATAGCGCCCCGTCGCCGATGACGCCTACCTGACGTTTGCAAACAATTTAAGAACCTAAGAGCCTGAGATTGAACAAACCGCTGATACTTTGGAACATGATTTTATGAGTAATACTTTGAACTTGTTTGGCGGCCATTCGCTAACCATTTTATTTATAAAAACCGAAACCGATGACTGAAAATGAAATGGTTATTAAACCGCCCGGTAACTACTAAATTCTTAATACGGCAGCCAAGCCAGCATTAAGCTTAATCACCATACAAAATCACAAAAACAAAACCCAAATTACAAATCAAAACCCTAAACCAGAGTCAAACACTCAAAGTAGGAATCATCCCAGTCTCCCTAGCATAAGCAAAGATCCCGCCAGCTCTAATAACAGGGCCCGCGTCCCCAATCGGCTTCAACGTGTACTCCTTCCCCGTCGTGTGATTGATCAGACGGCTCTCGCTCAACTCAATGCTCACCACATCCCCCGTCTTGCACTCCTCGCAAACCCTACCCTCCGATTCCAGCGGGTACACCTCCCCCGTCGCCACCGAGTTCCTGAAAAATATCCGAGCGTACGACTCCGCCACCACCGCCGCCACTCCCGCCGCTCCCAGCGCCACCGGCGCGTGCTCCCGCGACGACCCGCACCCGAAGTTGGCGCCCCCGATTACGATCGAGTACTTGGACTTGGTCTCTCCCGGGTCCACGAAGCGCGTGGAGTATGAGGCGGGGAGGCCGCAGAGCGCGTAGGACCCGAGCTTCTCGTACTCGGAGGGGTTGGAGGGGACCAGGGTTAGGTACTCGGCGGGGATGATCTGGTCGGTGTCGATGTTGTCGCCCACGACGTAGCAGAGACCGTGGAATGTGGTGGATGGAGTCGTGGAGGCGGCTGCGCGTGTGGAGAAGGTGGCGCGTGAGATTGGGGTTTGGGTTTGGGTTTGTGGGGCATGGGTTAGGGGTTTGATGGGGGTGGGGGATAGGGTAGGGAATTTGAGAAAGTTGGGGGTAGAGAGAGAGGATTTGTGGGAGGAGGTGGTGGTGGTGAAGCTAGGGTTTGGAGAGAGGGCGAGAGAGGCGGCGCCGGCCATTGTGGGGTTGGAGGATTGCTCAAAACAGAGGAAGAAGACAAGGAAATGAAGCGGTTATGCGTGTTCGAACTTATAAGTAGGGATTGGAGTATTTAAGTAGTGAAAGGTGGCTGAACGACACTAAAGATGTTGTCGTCTTATGTGGGGAAAAGGCAAATTTGGAGTTGAACTCCTCACTTTTTTTTAATACATCGATATTTTTACACTAAGAAGATGAGAAGTTCGGCTAAGCCACACAATCGGCAATATAATTTGGTATTGAATTCGCCATTCCCAAGATTCAAACTTAATACCTCTAACTTTCAAGTGAAGAAGATTATCACCAGATCGTAGTACTGCTGAACTCCATTCTTTTTGAACTCGCATTCCTGCCTTCATGTCTTCTTGTGTATTTCACAAGGCCAAATAGAAAAAAGTTGGAATTTGATCCTTAACTAGGATTTTTTTTAATGATAGGAGTAATTGACGATCTGGATTGACGAATCTAACTAGAGGACTTCAATTTAACGAATTAATAATCGTATCATTTAACAATGGAGTGTTCAAGAACTTACTTTTTATTCATTGGAATGTGATTACTGTGCACTTATTTTACCATTGATTCTTAACCTATGAATTGGGAAAATCAAGAAATAAAAATAAATAAAATTGTGCAAAAGGTATCTTATATTTGTTTTTGAACACCTTTTTTCTACTCGTCACACATATTTAGATTATTCAATCCAAATGTCATGGGTGTAATGGGAGAAAAGAGGTGTGAAAATCACTTTCTAATAAGAAAACAAGTTAGGAAGGATCTGAAAGGCCTGAATTGTATATCAATTTGTGAATACATTTGGTAGTATAACCGTGCTCCAAAATTGCGTGTATGTACACAAATCAATATCTGAGTCATCGAGAACACTTTCTTCGTGGGATATTAGTTGAACCCGCAGCTTACGAGTACAGTGTGAAAAAAACCTCCAGAGTAACTTACGAGCATATAACAGAAAAGAGGAAGAATATAACCTCAGCCCTCGGCAGGTTCATGGATTTTTGAATACAACTTCTTTCGGCACGGTATATTTACAGTAATGTGGGTTTCTGCGGTCTACAGCATTCCATGAATGTAGCTCTCTTTCAAATTATGTAGTGCTTCTCTGATCGAATCCTCATCTTGGCTCGAGTACTTCAAACATATCAGCCGCTGTGCAACGTGGTAAGCCATCTGGACTGGATGGTATTGCAGGCAGTTTACTTCCATCCTCTTCACTTCCTATACATTGAAATTTCAAATTTGCTGAGTCAACGGTTCACGAGAAATGGACTTCCGTACAGAAAACTAAAGTTACTCTTTCAACTAATCCAGATCCAGTGAAAAACAAGGCAAAATCAAGGCAGGATGGCGTTTAAAACCCATGTCAATGCCTACTACTTGTCAGCCAAATTTAAGTTGGGATTAACTTTAAGTTATTGGTACTCAGAAAGAGATTACCTTCTCTGTCATCCTGGATGTGATGTTTCTGGCTGTTTCCATCACGGAGCTTGGTAATCCTGCCACTTCTGCCAACAAAAGACCATAGTGTGGAACATGTCTCGGCCCATCCTTCAGTTGAAACTAGGGGAAAAGACAAGACTTTCAGCAAAATAAACTCGCATAAAATGCATCGAATGAAAGAATAACGGAAAAACCACCTTGAACTCTAAACGATTATTTTTAATATCAACGTCGAAGTGAAGTATCTTCACATTTGGGTAGATGGTTACTAGTTCAGATAGGTTCTCCATATGAGTAGCAAATATTGTGTACCTGAGAAAGATTGAGAAGAAGGTAAGTGATCTACTGCAAGTAAAATTTGGTCAATAGGCTTTGCTCACCTTGAAAATGTCAACAAAGCAATCATACAATGAATAGTGACAACAGGAACAAAATAACTAGATAGAACTAAAGAATAATATTTTTGTGTCTAACTTCTTTACGGTTTTAGTAATGGCGAAACTCCAACATATAATTTTTCTTTTCTTCAATCTCTTATATGATGATATAAAGATCCCGGTTAAATGCCTGTCACAGAGAGCACAAGCACTTAAAAATTCCAGAATTTTGCAAGACACTAACAAATTTTACATTACGCCTCTGAAGTATTGAAAAATATGTTGTAGTATGCCTATTTGTCTAGACTAGTTATATATGTATTCTAGTATGTAGATAATTTGAGTTGCTTCTTTTCTGCAGTATCTTACGATTGAGAAGTTCAAAACTATGCGAGCAGATTTTTAAATGATAGCATGATTGGAAGCATTACGCTTCAATTCATGTGATGTATAAACTCTGTATATCAATGGTTAAAAGGACACATTCTAACGTTTCTATGTTCAAAACTCATAAGCTTTCATGTTACTAACCAACTGGAATCTTAGTATATGGTAATTGAAAAAGAGGTTACGCTTTCAGTGATAATAAATGTTCGCAGCAGCTCCAAGCAATTGCAAATCCATCAGAGGAAGATGTGGCCCTCCCAAGTTCATCCATGATAACCAAACTCCTGCGTCCGAAAATGATATTATTTACATATTCAAAAGGCTAAATAATTTTTGTAGTGTACTAACTACCTCTGGGAGACATTTTGCATGATAAAAGCTGTTTCTTTCATTTCTGTCATGAACTGTTACAGGTAACAAGAAGATTTGTTTCTAAGTATTCCATATTTAATAGAGAGAAGCTGCATTGTTAAAAGTTAAAACATATCATGACTCCATATTTCTGATAGTGAAGTTGGAAAATTTACCGTACTAGAGTTCGATTCAAGATTATCTACTGCACCCATCCTTGTAAATATACGATCAACAACCCTTAGAGTTGCAAAGCGAGCAGGTACATAGCAACCCATCTGAGCAAGAATAACTATAAGACACACTTGTTGAAGATAAGTGCTCTTTCCACTCCTGACAGAAATATCCTACAGTTAAACTCGAGCAAACAGTAACCTAATTGATCACATTTTTCAAAAATAAAAAATAAAAAAATCATATGTATTTGTACACTCATCCATCTCCATTTCAGTCCAAACCTGTAAAGCTTATCACATGCATATTCTCACTGTTTGCTGGTAAAAACATGGTTTTCTTCTTCACTATTTAACCTGTTCTCTAAACTAATAACTGGATGAAGCTGGCAATTTTTTCCCTCCAATTGTACTCTAATTTGCCTTTGTTATAATTAGAAGAATTAGTTTATGGTCACAAATACAGACAACACATAATATTGAATGTAATGCTTGAACAGAAATTCTTACATGTTTGGGCCCATGATGAGCACCATGTTTGATGCCTCTGATAAAAAGATATTGTTGGGCTGCAAGGAAAAAAGACAGATGAAAAAATAGCTCTAGTGGACAGAATTTCAAGCATATCGATGAGGAGAAAGTATAACAAAAGGTTTAGATGTCTAATCTTGTACAAGTAATCAAATTATAAAAATAAAATAAAGAGTTACGTACGACAAAGTCATTGTGTATAGTCTCTAGGATAGGGTGTCTTCCAGCATCAATTGCCATTGGGCCATTATCTATATGTAAAAGTAACAGTATCAAGGATATCTTGTATTGAACATCCAAAGTCATGAGTTTTAATGCCAGAGGATAGCAACTTGCCTGTCAATTCGGGTCTAGTATAATGATCAGCAGGCTTTGTGGAAATGGCATGTGCAAATGAATTAACAATCATATCCAACAGGCATAAGACCTCTGCCAGCAGTGTGAGTGCAGAAACATCCTCTCGTATGGCATCTACTAATTCTGCATATAATATAGAGACATCAGTAATCTATATTTGCATAAGATATAAGAAGATATAAGCTAGATACCAAAAGGTCAGTACATATGTCTAAACATAATCATTTACCAAATACTCAAGCTTATAGAAGGCATTAAAACCGATAAAACAATAAGATAAAAAAGTTCAACAAGATCCATGCATTTCCTATAACCACACTAATCTAGTATTATCAGCAATGCATATACAAGATGTTCAATGGTCCACATAACAGCGGTAAGACAATATTGAATGTTACCACTTGGACAATCCAAAAAGAACATGCTACATTTCACATACACAAAAAACGGAAAAAGAAGAATTGTCCTGTCTGAGAAAAACATCATTTACAAGTTGGTTGTGATGAATCAAGTTAGCGTTAATAAGCTTCAATTCATGGTTCAATCCCATAAAATGATGCACTGAAATTGTTTCGGAGTCCAATCACAAGAAAATATTCATGTTCTGAGTAGATAAAGCCCATTGACACTGATGGTTTCAGGACCTGATAACTGATATTCACTTGGCCACTAATATTTAACCTTCTCCTTCCCAAATCAAGAAACTTGAACATGATGAAAAGGAAGGTTCTCCCATGTGTTGTTCAACCAATAATAAGCACTGCTTCAAAATAGTAAGTTACTTGTTTAATTAGGATTCACTCATTTACTGACACTCCATTCTGAAATGTAAACAAAAGCAAACACTTGAAGCTTATGATACAGAAATAGACCAAAAGAAGCTTATGATACAAAAGATGTATGTTTAGCATAACCTTCTAGGCAAACTTCTGTACGTACGTAGCATTCTGCAGCTGCAGACTTATTTCTAACGTTTAGCTGTAAATTTCATGAAATGGAGAAACATAAATATAAATTTTAGTATTCATTTAAGTTATAAAGATATTGACACTTGAAAATACCATAGACACACATGCACAATTTATATTGAAACTTGAATTTATTCATCTGAAAAAAAAGAAGGCTCAAGTCAAATATATTGCAAAAATCATAAAGAGGAGAGATGTTTCGTTTACTCTTATTTACGTTGATGGCCCTGATTTTTGTTAAAAAGAAACGCTTGAGATAAAACACATAAATGTCATAAAAATTTAAGAAATAAAGGCACCAACATCATCCTACATGATGATTAAACCTATATCTAAGATTTCTGTACGAGTTGGTCTAGTACAAATGATCCCCTTAATTTACACCTCCTAAAATCAAGGTTGTATTTGAAAATGGTCTCTATGAACCTGCTTAACCTAATGTTCTAATCAAAGTTAAAGATGGGAGTTCAATCCGCTCCACAATTGAAGTTCTTAGCAAACTCAAGCAAAATATATCATTCCAAAGATCATAGATTGAACTTAATATAGTTGCAAAGGCACCATTATAAGTTGTAAGTTATAACCAATCAAGGAAATGCCAACGTTCACAGACAATTAAGGCTGTACAGATAGAACCTTGGAAGTTGACAGTTATATTTTGAATGGACAAGATGGCTTGAATAATACAACAATCATTACTTAGAGTGGGTAAATTAAATTTAATTCGATTAAAAGATTGAGTCATAGTACTCACAGAAGCAAGCTCCAAGGTTGAGCAGTGTATATTATTCCCATGTTTCAATACCTATGTCAGAACATCATATAGAACTCAGAAATAACTAGTAAAGAGATGTTAGTAATTTAGAGAAAGCTTGTCCTAAAGGCTAAACCTGAATGAACTGGCTAGGAAGTTTCCCTTGAATGTCCTTATGTGGAATGCTAAAGTAGAACCCTTGCCTATTGTTAAACGGGAGTTTCAAATTGGGCAACTTGAAATCTTCACGATACTTGTTAGCAAGATTATGTATAGCTGTTAATTCAACATTGACAAAACAATGGCCTTATTACTTTATCTCAAATATAAGAAACCAAAAGACAAATAACATGAGGGGAAATGGACAGAATTTTAATTGCATATGTAAAAAGAAAACACCTTCACTAGTATCACAAAATGATCTCCGTGCAATATCCAAGAGTCCATCGATTCCAGCTTTGACAGCAAAACACTGCTGTGTGCGGGCTACAAATGAAACCCGTGCATGAAGCACATCCTCATCAATAACCTCTCCAATCCTGAAACAAATGCAGCTTCTTGATTTGCCAAACAATGTATATAAATCACACAACAAGCAAGAAACTTCAAACATGTACTTTCATGGCAATATGATAACTACTTTAGTACTCGTAGTTGAATTCTTCCGCTTTATATGATTAGCAATCAAATAAAGTTATTTTATGTAGCAATCCATGCAGAATTTATCATTAACTTCATCAGAAGTTGGACCCTAGCACTTGGGTTTGACCATCCCTATCCAATTTAAAGGAAATATGATAACTACTTTAGTGCTTGGGGTTGAATCTCTTAAACTGTATGATCCACTTGATCAGGTAAGTTGGACACTAACACCTGAGGTTGAGTGCATGCCTCTATAACATGGAGTGTTTCGGGTTGTAGGCAAGAGTCGCAAGACCATAGTCATGGTACAAAAAGCATATTTGGAATTGGAATATGCCTGTTATGTACAAGGAAAAGGTTAAATCAGACAATAAGAAAAAGATTGTAAAAGGAGGCAATTTGTTTTAATTAGTAACTGTAGTTAAGGATTTTTTTTTGGTGAACTATGAAGGAACTTTTTATAAGGGTAGAACTGATGTACTTTCATATTGCAAAAAGAGGGGACAAAGGTGAATGTTTTAGAACATAATGGATATATTTCGGTTGTGGTCATTTCCCAGAGGATGCCTGGACTAATTTGGCCACTTAATTTGATCTATTTGGATATGAAGAAAGTTGAGGTTCCACCATAAAACCAATTGGCAATATGGGGAATAGCCCATCTTACTTATAAGCTCATGCAAGATCCCTCCTCCCATCAATGTGGGACTCATTCTCAACAACATATTCCAGTGCCAAATTCAAATGAGTTAGGGATGTCAAAGAAACAAATTTACAAATGATCCACCAGGACTATAGAAGCTTGGAAGCAAACCTCTTTCTAATGGCAGCATACTTCTCATTTTCACATACAGACTGGTAAACATTTGCAAGAAGAAAACACTTTGCATCTTTAAGAACCTGAGATTTTACGAAACATTGATACTTTGGATCATGTTTTGAGCACTGTAAAATTTGTCTATGTGTTGGAAAGAAAATAATGCTTGACATCGACATTTGTGTAAAGTAATTTTTACCTTTGAGAGTAAAGGCAAGGCATCTAGAGCAGTTTTCAGAAGAATGATACTCGAAACCAACACTTGGCTTTTTCTAGCACAATCAACACCCACAACTTTGTTTGTAATTTTCTTTGGCTTGAAGCAAAAGTGACAAAGTACCCTATCTGCATGAACATACACAACTCCACTCGTTCATGATATGAATAGATAGATTTAGTGTATTAAGGCAAAACTTTTCTCTGCTTTCTTCTACCCTCTTACCACTCTCTTTTGGAAATTTACGCAGAACCTGAGCTAGTCCAAAGAACAGCTGTTCGTTGCTCATGAGCTCATCCTAAAATCAAATATTAAGGAGACTTAGGATCGTAAAACTATTGCTGCAAAATACAATATCCATCACAGGAGCTTCAAGATTCAGAACTTTATATGTATTTTCAGATGATACAAAGTAGACATTATCATTGTATTCTTGCTTTTTCATGTATAACCATGCCCAAAAAATAAACACAAAGTCTGCCCAACCAACTTTGCAATTCAAATAACATGATCCTTTTTCATTCTTCTTAAAATTAGATAGAGAAATAAAGGTTAACAAATTGAAAAGTATCTTAAATGGATAAAATAATACATAGATCCACAAGAGATGGTTGAGTGCAAATAACACTGACCAGGCAATCTAGACGAGCATTTATAGTTTTGATATCTTTTAAAGGCTGCAAAAGATTGGTACGAAGAAGTCTGGACCTGCAGTCATACATTGCTCCACATTAGATTTATATAAACAAGAAATTGGAAAGGAGAGATCTACCACCAGAGAATTGTAGCTATAAAAAATATACATGAAATCCTGGATAATAATACAGTGAACCAGCCCCTCATACCCTCCAACCGTTTTTGTTGTCTTAAACATGTTTAATAAACTTCTTTTCTTGTTGCTGGTGCCCCAAAGTGTCGAATGAAGTGGCTCAATGATTTCCAAGTTTTGGACACTGTAAACAAATTTCAATTGTAAAAGTCATTACCAAAGAGATTACTAATAAAATATATGTTGACCCATTGTAGATTTATCTGAAATAATTTAGAAAAATGTCCTAATATCACAAAAAAAAATCGTCTGTTTAAAGAATAAAAACGGAGCTCAGCCCTAGATAAATTCAAAGAAGGGAAGGGAGAGTACCTAGTCGCATCAATATTCATATGAGCAAATGATCCATTAAAAGTGACCTGGAGAAGGGATATGTGCAATGAAGTAAATGTTTAATTCATCACAAAGACAAAAACAGGGTTGGATGGCAGTGCAGACTGATGGGAGTTCTTAGCCGGAAGAGAAGATAAAAATACAGAAATATATTGTTATTGATCTGCTCTACGTGCAGATAGCTGATTTATATGTTCTTTAATAGAGGGATATTATTGATATACAAATGATAACTTTCTTCTGATATTATTTTACAGGTCACGAAAGAACGTGCATTAACTCGTACCACAAGTGAGTGGTTTGTGACAATGACTCCTTTCTCTGCTTCTATCCTGTTCATCAGGCACTTGATCCATTACCAACAGAAAAGGTAAGGGTAACAGATTCTATAACAATAAAAGGTGCACATTGCTAACAAGTTCAACATAAGGCAACTGAAAAGGTACGGGAAAGAAAAAAAAACACATTTGACATGACACGCTCTTTCTAGTAAATAGAGCTAGAATAGCATCAGGGGAAAAAATGTTAAAATATCTAATGTTCCTTGAATTATTGCTTAAAGAAACTCTTAAACGCCAAAATATGAATATGATGAACTTCCTACATCATAATAAAAACAAATGCCTAAACTTTGGAACACCATAATGTTAGAAAGCTCAAGATCTGAAAGTACCACTTAATTGTAGCTGCAGCAGCAGCTAAGCAGAGGTAATACTGCTTGTAATAAGTATCCAATCCTAGTGCTGACGGTTCCTTGGCTGCTAGATTTTTAATCAGTACGGCACCCTGGAACCCAACAATGGCACGCTAAGCTGTGAGCTTCAAGAGTGAACACCCATTTTGATGCAAACATTAGAGGATAAGGAATCTCTAACATAACCTTAGTGTCGTCGAAGCAACCACGGGCCATTACAACCTGCAGAACAGCACACTTGTTTAGTGGATTAAACAAGTCATCAAAAGAGAGGTAACCTCATAGGCATCCAGTATTCATGTACACCAAAAACAAGCGTGAGAGAGAGAGAGAGGGAGAGATAGATAGCAATGTTAATGATTAAGGAACACAACCTTCTTGACTGTAGCATAAAATCTGTCCACCAACTCTGAAACTCCAACCATACCATCAGGTGCCAGCTTGTTCGGTGAAACAATAATCACCATAGGATCATAGAATTGCAGCAAGGTTTTCGTATTCTGATATGAACTGCTAGTTTCAATATATTGAGAAAGATGCAGAGAAGCTAATCTTAAATCAAAAGCTGCCACTCCAACCTGTCACAACATTTAGTGTCAGCTACGTATCCTGAATTCGTTGATCTCTATGCACCAAAACAATTTTAATACAGCTCTAGCATAACCTTCAGCTAATCAGCTGGAAGGAACCATAATCAAAAGTAAGAAACTTCTTCGATTTTAATTACAATATCGCGAACCAGTAAAAATCAAGAAAATATGTGAGAACAATAGGCCATATTTGGTTTAGCAACAGGATTCTTTTTCCTCTTTATTTGCAAAAAATTTAGAGTAATGAACTAATTATAATACAATTTTCCTATACTCTTTAGCCTGATTTCACCAGACATCGCAAGACTGTTGCATGTAAGCTAAAATATAACCTTGAAATTGAAAACTTAAGGACCAATTTTCCCCTACAAATTGAAGAATGTATAATGCAATTCATACACAATGCTAGCAACGTGATAATTCGAACTCATCCGAAAAGTTGGAAAATGCTGTGAAATCGGTTTCGTAACCAAGTAATTCAAAGGGAGCAGACAATTAACACAAGTACAAATGCTACTTTTTTTGAATTTTGAATCTCCATTCTCTTTCATTTTCCAGCGTTTTCTCGGGAAACAAACAAATCGAAGAAAATGAGCGGGAAATATTGAGAGATGGAAGAGCGAGCGAGCGAGCGAGTTTTACCTCCTTGGCTCTGTTCTCGATGAGACCGACGACGATGCTCGACCTCTCTCCTCCGTCGTCTTCCATTTTCTTCCTACACACTCTCTCTCCTCTCTTTCGCTTCAACGAGTTCGTATTGCCCGCCAGCTTCTGTTCCGGTCGAGGGTGCTACTCATATACACGACTGTTGCTCGGGACAGGTGTCGCGTGCGCAGTGAGTGAAGTAAAAAACGACACTCGCTCACAGTTTCTGCGAAGTGTCGTTCATAGTTTTGATCAAAGGAACGCATTTCTGCCAAATTGCAGTGCATTTTTCAAATTCAGCTTCTTCAACATATTCCAATACCACAAATTCACGAAACTCTTTATACATTCTTCATCATACTTGTGAAGAATTATCAAGCAACACTCATATGAGCTAATTCCTTATTACCAAAATCAAACATCATATAAGACAAAGAAACGTTCTGCGACATCCGTTTGATCAAGATCAAGCTTCTACGACCTTAGATCAAACAATCAAATCTTGGTCTTTTCGGATACTTTTGGAGTTCGCATCGGAGAATTAATTCTTGTAAAGAGTTTACTCGAGAAATCGCAACCCTATTCACTTAATTAATACAAAATTATTATTTTGTACACGTTTTCTTGTTTCATTGGTTTTCAGGAAAAAAAGATAAGTGGGTGAGTTATAAGCATGATGAAGTGAGTTGCTGGTAAATATAAAGAAAATCAGTAAAGCTGGGTTTATTATTAATAGGTGAGCAAACATTAGTTTGTACGTACTTCATATAGGGAAGAAGAAATTTTAACAGCATTTTCTTCCCAACCCACACCAGCAACATGAAGGGTTCAAGACCTATACAGAATCTTTACAATTGCATTAATTCATGACTTCTTCAATCGTCACAAATCGGCCCTTCTCTATTGAAAGTTGTGCTGCAACTCCGATGGCAACTGAAACTAATCCATCGTGCAAATCTACAGCTGGAGCTTTAGCTTTGGCCCTAATTGCAGATAAGAAGTGCAGGTGTTCCAAATAGCTAGATCCATGATGCAGTCCATCATATCTGAAACATAAATTGGTTTCAAATCAAATTAAAAGGGTACGCATTTCTGAAAACTTCCCCACAGACTTGAACAGCGCTGAATGGGGGGTTCAGAACATGAACAGTTGAAACCAGGAGGAAAAAGAAAACTCACTTTATTTGATCATTCTCAGCTTTTAAAGTCTGGACACCATTTCTCCCATCGACTCGAGTACCAAAACGTACAATGCTCTCAGGAACAAAGGCCTCCCCCTGTTAAAAATTTGTGAGATGAATCAAAATGAAAGAAAACGCCACATGCAAGCATGAACTAAAGACAGCTGCGTACAAGAAAGTCGAGAAATTGAACTAATGATTCTACCACCAAGAGCCAATGGTGGAGTTGTGAATTGGTTCGCAAATTAGTGTCAGGATAGGAATCTGGAAGCAGTGATTGGTGGAACAATCGATCAGGAGAAGCAGTGGAACAGTAACAAAGGACTCTGGCAGCGGTGAACGGTCAGCAGGTTCCATCGACCAGTAGGATGAGGCAAAAGGTTACTGGTTTCGTGCAAGAGTCAGGGCAACTAATTGGACCTAGCTACCTGACCGGTCAGCCCACATTTACTGTTTCGTTTAAAAGCCCTATTTAGGCTAGTTTTGTCCTATTTGGGCTGGTTTTCTCGTCTCCTGGTTGGATCCTATGTAACCCTAATTCTTATACTATACCAATACAAACATTGGGAGGACTCTAAGCGTGCGAGTGAAATCAAAACAAGAACTGTGCAAAGAAATCAACATGAAGGATCTTGGGTCCTTGGTATGCATGGAGATAAGGAGGGACAAGAAAGTGAGAAAAGTTATGGCTATCACAAGATATATACTTTTTGCAAAATGTTGAGTTTAACATGTATTATGCAAAGCCCATGTTTACTTCCTTGGCATCGTATCTTAAGTTAAATGCAGGGATTGTCCTTCTAGTGACAAGGAGAAGGAAGTCATGAAAAGCGTTCCATATGCAACTGCAGCAGGGTGTCTCGTGTATGCTGTGGTGTGTACAAGGCCCGACTTGACTCAAGCGGTTAGTGTTGTTTCAAGGTAAATGGTGAATCCAGAAAAGCTTCATTGGTCTGCAATGAAGAGGATTCAGATATTTGAAAGGCACTAATATCTTAAGGCACTTTGGGATTTTGCTTGAAAGATAACAAGGCAATTCAAGTGCCTCGGGTAATGCAGGCTCTGATTATGCGGGAGACTTAGATAAGAGAAGGTCCACCACTGACTATGTCTTTGTTTGTGGTGGAGGTCCGATTAGTTGGAGAGCAGTGCTACAATCGGTTACTGTGTTGTCTACTACTGAAGCGGAGTATATGGCATTGGCAGAAGCTTCTTAAGAAACTGTTTGGCTTGGCGGGTTAACATGGGACTTCAGGATTAATCAAGGTTCGGTTATGGTGAAGAGTGATAGCCAAAGTATTATATGTTTGGTCAGCAATCAAGTCTTCCATGGGAGGACTAAACACATAGAAGAGAGATATCATCGAATTCGATATTGGTGAAATGTTGGAGTCATTGAAGTAGAGAAGGTCCATACGATAAGAATGCTTCAGATAGCTTAACCAAGCCCGTCACAGCTGAGGAATTCAAACATTGTTTGAGCCAGCTCAAATCTTTTTTATGCTAAAGATTGATGTGGAGCACCTTCCACCCAAGGTGTGTTCAGGCGAAGGATTATTCACCAAAGTAGAGTTCTTGGATGCTTAGTAAGGTTGTTTTCAAGAATATTCAGGTATGTTCTGGTCAAAACAACGGGAGAAGTTGAAATTTCTTGAAGTTTTCCAGAGTTTCTTCAAGAGGTTCGAATATATTCTGGGGCGCAACAGTCATTTCTTAGTTTTGACCCACCAAGGTAGACATTGTTGTGTTTTGGCTCGTCAAAACACAACAGGTGGGATATAAGACATTGGTGTTATCCCATTCATATCCCACCCAACTCAAATTCAAGTAAAAGAAAATGGTCACTGCAAGTAACGAGGCAGCAAAGACCTTAATCTAGTAAAAGATCATATTTTGTATGTCTGTGTGTCATGAGGGGGGAAGAGAGAGAGAGAGAGAGAGAGAGATTTACCTTTCCTATCTCACCAACAACAGATATTTCTTGCTCATTTTTAGTTCCTTCAGCAAACATACAAAGGTCAAGCATCCCGCGAGAACCATTGTCAAATTCAACAATAACATATGCGTTGTCAATTATGTCTGGGACCTAAACAATAAAAGAGACAAAGTGTGTAAGGAATAATATCGCGAGTAGTGACCCATAGTGTAGAAGAATGCAAGTGTTTCTGTTTCGTAACTTCCATATAGTCCTCTTCTTGGAATATATAAATTTGACAAGCGCAGGCATGACAGTGGTCTTTCAGCATGATACTGGGTTGAAATTCTATACCCTAACTAGTACCTTATTATTTCCATTGCATATGAAAAGTTTTGTCATTAGTTTTTACTTTTTAGCAATACTGAATGAGTTGTGGATGACTAAAAGCATACTGGCTTTGATTTTCTTTGTACATCTTTTTAAATCTGCAAAGATTCTAACTCTCAAAACAGAAACTAATGGTTGAAATTGTGTTTGGCCTTAAAGTCAGCAACAAATTTCAAATCTCAGTCAAAGTGAAATTACCTTTCCATTGTATATTTCATCTTTGTGGTTAACATCAATGGCCCCAGAAGCCATGACACGAACTGGGTTGGCACCAGCAAACAGCCTCATCAGATCAAAGAAGTGGCAGCACTTCTCTACCAAAGTCCCCCCAGAGTTAATGTTGAACCGGTTCCAATTGTTGACCTATTACAGGCATGATTCAATAAGATCAACTACAACAACATAAATAATGAAGCTTTTTAAGAAAGATATAATGGAACTTCAGTTGCAGAACATACCTTAACCAAGAAAGGAAACCGGTGTTCGCGGATTGCCACCATTTTGACCTGTCCAAGACTTCCACCCTTTACTATTTCTATCAGTTTAGCAACAGGTGGCATGTATCTATACTCCAGTCCAACTTGTACCAGCATATCCTGCCTCTTTCTAGCAGCATTCACGACCTACAATTCCAGATACACTATATGATTCAGATCAATCGCTTATTTGGAAAAATAAATAAATAACTTCCCCTTCAAAAAAAAGAAAAAGCCAAAGACGTTGACGAATACAACATGAACGAATGTGCTGTAGAAGGACCACATAAAGATAAAACTTTAGTAACATATTCTGTGCACCTGTGTGATAAGGCATTAACGTAACATCTGTGTAAATTTACAAATATGTCTGTCTGAGTGTCATTTGTGCTGAATGTTAAAATGAAAACAAACGATACAATGTTCATACTTCAAGGGATGTTTGCATCAGGTTGGACACCAACTCACAGCAAAAAAAAAAAAAAAAAAAAACAAAAAAACAAAAAGCAATCCATTTCTGTATACATTATCTTGAGATGTCTATACCACTACAGAACTAGAGATCTGCAAGAATGTGGTACGCTAGGAATCCCTGCAAACGTTCTCAGCTGATTTGTGTTTCAGTACAACTTTACCACATTCATTCCCTGCACTATAACCCTTTAGTTAACCAAGCCAAACTCAAAAGTTCACTGTACCACAATTTAGTCCGGAAACAAAAAGAAACAAAGACAATACCATAATATTTTATTCCAACCAATTCAATTTATCAAAGAATATCATTAAAATGATCATGTTCAAAGCGTTATTTGAAATCAAGTGATAATGAAATGCAAGCATAATTAACAAAACTTCTGATCAACCGACCTCTTTGCAGTGAGCAACCGTGGTACACAATGGCTTCTCCACTAATACATGATGGGGTTTACGGTGGTTGATGATATCCATCAAAATTTGATAATGGGTCATGTTTGGAGTTGACACAACCACCACATCACAGAGCAAGCTGTCCAATAGCTCCCTGTGTCCTGAAAAAACCTTCAAAACACCAAACCTTTTTTCTGAGATACTACTTGATCAAATATATCACAACTTTTTTCATAATCCGACGTTCTAAACTATTGCCGGAGGGGGATTCGAGCTTGGGTGCAAGGGCCACACTGCCGTGGCGGCCAACTGGCCGAACCCACATTTCCTTGCCCATCGGAACTTAAACATTCTAAAACTGTACGTGATTAGCAGTAAGATGAAAAATTATATGCTGGGAAAACATCATAGTTAAACTAAAAAATCTTGCATACCCTTAAGTTAAAACATAATTTATACTAAAAAATACTTGGTCTTGCTCCAAACCCATTATTCATTGATTCATAACTTCCAAACTCTTCAGAAATAAAGCATCACAGAGTTCAATTGCAGTAAAGTTTGTGGAGGTGAAATAAAGCATATACCTTGATGGGCCAATTAAAAGAGTGTGCCAAGTCAAGGGCAAGCTTCTGGGAAGGAAGATGGGGGTCGGCTATGGCGACCACGGCCACGCCTTCGGAGCGAAGGTGGTGCAAATTGATGAGGTGCTCTCTGCCCATCATGCCCACCCCTACAATCCCATACTTGACTGTATTCGAAGCAGCCATCACTGACATTTTTGGAGCTTTGCAGCCTCTCAGTCTCACTCACCGGGAGATATAACACAACATACTCTGATGAAATGAAAAAAAAAAAAAAAAAAAAAACTCAGGCAAATATTGTAGTCCAATAGCATTGCAATTTATTTTTTCACCTGTAAATGAAGATGATTTAACTTTCATAAATAGACAGTTTAATAAATTGGGGTTTATTATGTGATTTAGCCTAATCTCTCGTCCAAAATTTGTTAAATACATCATTAATAGAAAATAACATATTAATTAATATTTAATTAATGATCCAATTATTAACCATCATTTTGTATGATTTACAGATAATAGAATTTTCTCCCTTCTTATTATAATCATCTTTCCTCCCCTACTCTCACATTTGTTTTTCGTCTTATTGTCTTTATAAAAAAATTAATATAAAATGTTGATGTTTTTAATCGTAACCGTTCAAATAAGAGAGGAGGTACATGGGAGAGAGATGAGAAGAGTAAAGTATCCTCTTTTGATTTACAAATTATAAGTTAAATAGATGATCTGCTTAACATTACTCACAAAAAATTATAAGGAAAACTGATGAAAAAAGCTTGAAAACTTTAAGTTTTAACCAAAACGACAAAAATGTGTTGTAAGTGAATAGTACATGAATGACTTTTTAGAGTAAAAATGTTTTTAACGTTAAAAGTGAACAGTACCAAGAGTGTTTCATTAAAACTCCAAATTGATTTTATTTTGCGTCTACTATTAAGTCTGTACGAGGAGAAGTGCTTTGGATCCAGAGAATAGGGATGAAAGATTTGAATTCAAAATTTTTTGCAGCCATGAAATTTTTTTATTGTATATTTTGCGTCTAATATACTTGTCACAAGGCTAAATGTATTCGGAAGCTTTTTGGTATGCCTTATCATGTAAGAAACTTGTTTTACTTTAACATTCAAGTTTGATTGCTTGTCAATCTGAAGGTTCATAATAAAGTGATCAATCAGAGTCATTGGTGCATTTTATTCCACTTTACTTGTTGGTATATTTGGTGGTGGAGAAATTGACAAAATTTTGTTAGGCCATGGGATCCTAAAGTTATTATAGTAAGGGTTGCTTTTGAATGGGTGGAGGCTTCATTGAAAGCTTTATGTGAAGTCAACTTGAATTCAGATCTTTCTTGTTTAGGAGCCTTCTAATAGTGGATGATGCAAGCTTAATGTTAATGGTTCAAGAAGAATGACTTTTGGACAAATTGGGGATGGAGGGGTTCATGGAGGTCAATGTAATGATTGGTAGAGAGATTTTCTGCTAATTTGAGGCAGAAATAAGTTATACCGTTATCGAGATCTCTGATTTAATAATTAAAAAACGTATATAGAAAAACTTAATTTTGACGTTGTGACATTTGCACGACTCACGAGAGATGCCATACTAACATACATGTACGTTAGAAGTCCCCAATTGATATAAGATACCAAAGAGGTTTTCACTTTTATGTATTTTAAAATTAAAATGAAATAAGAAAGTAAAGAGAAAAACAGGTTCGCTTCATGAACTTTGGATTTTGTTCCACCTCACTCCTTAAATTTTCAATTTAAGTCCCTATAAACTTTCAATTTGTGCCAATATCTACCGAACTTGCAATATTCCGCTAAATTCATCACGTGCAATGCACATACCAACTTTAAGGCCCTATATGATAAGTCAACAACGAATTCAAAGGCTATAGTCTACAAATGGACGAAAATACCCTTCAATTAACAAAATAATTGACAAACTTCGAGGTGGACATTGATACCACAAAATAGATGGATTCATAACTAGGGGTGGTTCGGTATGGGATACCATACCAAAACTAGTATCCCGAATTCCAAACCAAAATTTTTTAGGACGGGAATTTAAATACCAATCCCAAACCAAATTTTCGGGAATCCCAAATTGAAATATGAAATTATGAATTGTTCTTCAAATATATAATTCAAGAACACATTCATGAACTAGGAATTTCATTTCATTCACACTACCATTTAATTGAACACTGGCATGCCTGACTGTTTTTATCATAGTCAAAATTCAAATTAATTAAACCCTTTTTGCAATCTGTTGAGAGACAAAAGAATCAAGTCTTCTGAAATCATCAGCCATGGCAGCAGCAATAATAAAATCCACATGAATATCAAACAGAACATGAAAAATATGCAAGGTGTAGGGCATTCCAGGTTGCAAAGCATGAATTAGAAACTATTAGCATCAATTATAAAAGAATAATATATATATATGTATAAATATATATATAATAATTAACATTATATATTTTCAGTTCGGTATGGGATTCCCGAAATATTGAGAAGCCAATCCCGAATCCCATACCGAAATTTTGGGATCGGTTCGGGATAGCATCCCGAAAATTTCGGAAATTTCGGTTTGGGAAATTTTTGGTTTGGGATTGGGATTTTTTCGGTTCGGTTCGGGATTTTTGGGAATTTTTTCCACCCCTATTCATAACGCCACATTATAGCACGTGAAATATTAATACCATGTTGTAAATGATTTATTGCATTAAAAGAAATTTCTCGCAAGACTAAAAATTAGTTGGGTAGTATCACCAACTTATTGTCTATTTTTAACGTTACTTTCGCTCTTTGTATAAATATAAATTAGGCTGGTTGGTCAATGTAGCGATACCGCCCTCGATTTCTTTAATAACAAACATCACTTTTAGTTCTGTAAGAAAATTTTATTTACCAACACTATAAGGCATTTGCTTGTATACAAAGGACTTCTACTCGTAACCACCTTTCTTAGAATTTAGAAATGCTTTTACTATAAACATGTCAGTTTAATTGAAAATCCAAGTGTTCTGGGGAGAATAATTGAAGTCTCCCTAAAGAAGGTGATTTTTCCCAAAAGTGCCTCCACCACCCATTAACACTGAGGTTTTTCTTCCAAACGTAAACAGCAAACATAACATTCTATTATTGATATGAGACATCATAGTAACGTTGTACTGATACTATAGAACCTGCTTTCCCCAAAAGGGCCAAATCATCTGTCGAGGGATACACATGTAAATAGAAAATTATTGGGACTTGGGTCACTGTAGAATGGTTGCTGTGATGACTGCTAGTATGTTGAGATGAATTTGGGGAAGACGAGGGGAGCGACCATAATCAGCTAACACCGAGTGAAGGTTTGGGATTAGATAACAACACTTAAGAGGCGTTAAGTCTATGAGAGCAACTCAAATGCGGATTCGACGCCACGTCAATAGTACATTGTTATGTCGAGAAAAGTATGCGCACGATAATGCATTATTGGGCAACGGAAACCATGTGACCTGTTTCATGTAATTCTTTCTCGGAGTCTTGCAAGTGCTAGCTGTACCGAACATATTAGGGTTTGTTTGAAAGTATTTTTAAATAACTGAAAATGCTTTTAGAGAAAATTTTCTTAGATTCCAAAAACACTTGAAATGTTTTCTACAAAAAGCACAAATTATGTGTTTCTTGCATGAAACTCTTGAAAGTGTTTTTCCTGAACTCACTTGCATTTTTATTAAGAATTGATTTCAAATACATTTTCACCGAAGACACTTTCAACCATGTTAAAAGCACTTCTAAACGAGTCACTTGGACCTGGTTTGGTACTGAGGTGATTTTGAAAAAAGCTGCTATAAAAAAAAGCTGGGAGCTGTTTTTGTGTTTGGTAAACACTCAGTTTCAGCTTTTTTTCACAGTTTTGGATGAAAAAAAGCCAAACACAAGAAGCTGCAAAACCCAACTTTAAAAAACCGACTTTTTTTTCACATCTGTTTTACATAAAAGTTTACCAAACACTCTAATACTGCTTTTTTTTTTTTTTTCAAAAGCACTTTTACAAAAAAGTTTACCAAACACTCTGCTGCTTTATTTCACAGCTGCTTATTCTCACAGCATAGCAGAAACAACATTTTTTCAAAGCACAACAATACCAAACCAGTCATTAGTCTTGTCCTATGGGTGTAACAAACGGAGCCTTGGGTGCAAATGGAATCCATCTCGGTTATAGAATCGCAGGCAAAGCCCTAAACCCCTGCCACCGTTACCTTCCCTGGAGCTCTGAGCTTCTGAGGTTTAGGCCTCTATCTGAATCTAATTTTACAGAGATGAAATTTAAGGTTTAACATGGAATCCCTATGCTCTCTCACTCCTCACACCTCAGGTACCTCCACAACCAGCGTCGCTGCCTCAGTTCCCTTCTCAAGAAACTCCTTAAAACCACTCAAAAAGCTCCACGGTTCCAACGGCGGAGGCAGCGGTTGTAAAGGTCAGTGTTTCACTTCTAGCATTTCATTCCTGTTCGGTCACTGAGAAAATAAATCGAGCAAAAAGAAAGTCTGAAACCTTAAATATGGCGGAATTAAGTTAACCCTTCCAATCTGTTTTTCCTTGTATGCTAGCATGCAAATAGAATGTAAAGAATTGGGATTTCTTGAATTAGTTGCTCATCGTTGTGCGAGGTGATTGGCGCTATCGGTTTCGAATTTATATCAGTTAAAACACCCTGATTTCCAAAATTAGAACTACATAAACCGTAATAGTTGAAAAATTATATCAGACCAATTAGATCTGCATAAACGTCGCATGTAAAGAAATATCAACACATTGCAATTTGCTACCCAAGACTAATTAAACTGTCAAATCATATAAGCACACGTCTTACAGCAAAAATGAATAAAAACACAACAAAATAGACAATTTCGACAACCATAGTATGCATGCTTTGCACAAGGACCATTCTGATTTCTAACTTGTTCAAATAAACACTTCAACCACTTGGACCAAAACCAAGAACATGAAAGTGAATCGAGAACTAGACCAGAATTGCTGGATGCGACTACCGCTATGAAAATTTCATCTCAATAAGTCGATACAACTAGGTACTAGTACAAATAGCATACTCAATCAGTACACCAAAGGATTAAACCGAAACCAAAGAACATTACCACAAGCAAGTGTAGTGCGTAAGCACAGTACCACACTCGCCGTCTTTATGCTCAACTCAACTTGCAATTCATCCTAAGCTCCTAATCGGGGTCATCAACAAGCAAATGTGTATCTTTGTTAGCTCCAAGTACGCCATGTCTTTTCTTAGTCTCTTTCAAAGTCGAGGAGGTCTTCCTCTACCCATTTCGCCCTGAGCCATCGTCTCATAGTCACATCTTCTAACTGAAGCATCTGCAGGTCTTCAGTTCACTTGTCCAAACCATCCTAACCAATTTTCCCTCATCTTATCTTCAACTGCGGCCACTCCTTTTACCTCAGATATCGTCATTCTTAATTCTACCCTTTCTCGTGTGCCCACTTTACCTCAGTTATCCTCGTTCCTCATAAATCACACTACTTAACAAAAAGTCACTTGAACATTGAGCACTACAAACTGGAATACAATAAGAACCTCCAAAATAATACATACCAGAATACAATTAGAAACTCCAAAAGCATGGCCTGCCTTATACAATCGTACACATGGAAAACAAATTTCCGATTGTAAATTGCATTTCACATACTGGAACAAATTCAGATCTAACTATGCAGCTCAAAACAAAAACATAACCGATAAATTTTCTATACAACCTTATACGAATGGCTAATTATTCAAAGGAATCACGAACATGGGCAACTATACTATAATTGACAAGCATCAATTCTAGCGGAATAATGAAATCAAGAGGTACAAAAACAGAATCGAATCACATGCATATATCATTGTACAAAATCTAGTTCAAATAACCCATATAACAGATTTGAAGTTTGAATGAATGTACATTTGTAAATGACGGATCCATCAATGCCCCTCAGCTTTTCAACTTCTCAACACGAAAAATCGAATCCGAAATCCTTGTAATTTCAATAGTCTCTCTCTATATCAAAACTTTGTTCCTGAAATACCAACAGATATTCCCAAATCAGATTCAGAAACAGTTCTTTAACTTGAACTATGCAAAAACTTAAGAAACTGGGGCAATTTTACAAATTTGGAAAATTAAGGGGGTGGGAATGATGAAATCGAAAAATATGAAAAAGGCACACCTACGTCTGTTTGGAGTACGAAGAGGAAGTGGGGACGCGCTTGTTACGGAACATCATGTAACCGACGGGTAAGACTACTCCAATCATCATGATCGCCGCTCCGATTAAGTATCTCAGCGGGCTCGGCGGTTCCACCTCTATCAATCCCCTGAACTGCACCGCAGACGATTAAATCCCCATTATTCACAATTTTCATAAACAAATAGATACAGATCTGGATCCATAACTATGGAGAGAGACAGAGAGAGAGTTACAGGCATTGTTGGGGCTCTGAAGGTTGAGAGAGCGAGAGGCCGTCCGGAGGTGACGGAGAAGGCGGCGGAGGATCGTTTAGTTTGACGACGGAGGGAGGAAAAGAGTCGGCGTTGAGCCCTTGGGTCGGGAGTCAATGGCTCATCACAAAGTTGTTAACTCAAGTCGCGACGTCGCAATGTTGTCGTCTTTGTTTTGGGGAGCGTTTCGATTAAACCTTTAGCTAAGTGGCCCAATAACAGCCCAAGTTAGTTATTTCCATGGACAATCTCGTGACCATCGACGTTTTATTTTTAGAGGTCATAAGTACAGATTTTATTGATGGTCACCTAATACTATGGCATTCATTTTTTCTTATAAGTGAGAATCTTATCAAAAACAAAATAAGAAAACTCCGAACATTTATGACTTTGGATTTTTTAGTATGTCTTGGAGTGTTCTATTAACTAGTATATTTCAAGAATTTAATGATCAAGATTGAACGACTAAATTACCACAATGAATTCCCTCTTCATCATTTTGATCCACTAATGTTGTAGTTGTGTATTAATTAAAAGTAACTATATTTGTGATCAACTAAGCTAAAAACCATGCGAGAGTGCGAAGTCTCAAGATGCATTGACCAAGAAGCACCTCTAAAATGAAGGGTCTTGCCGCTTAACATCTTTCAAACACACAAAAGAGTTTCACAACGCCCCTAGAACCTCCCAACCCCCCTAGGCACAAAGTTTCATTGTAACCAAGGGAAATACTAAAGAGACTCTCAAAGTGAGACTCTCCATATATTCTCTATCACATCATAATTTAACGTTAGTTCTCGTGCCAACATTATAAAGAGAAAATTGTAACAATAGTCCCTCAACTTTAACCCAATTGGAGCAATGGTCATTCAACTAAAAATTCATGACCATTGATCCTTTAACTCATCAAAACATGTAGCTATAGTCCTTTTTGTCAACTCCATTAAAACTTCCATCAAAATGAATTACGTGCCATGCGCAATCAAAGGAAAATGTGGAAACTAAATGAAAAAATTGTAGAAATGCCCCCTCAACTTTAACCCAATTAGAGAAATGGTCCCTCGATTTTAACCGAATTGGAGCAACGGTCCCTGAACTTTAACCCAATTAGAGCGATGGTGCTTCAACTTTAACCTAATTGTAGCAATGGTTCTTCCAACACGACGAAAGTTATGACGGAGTTGACGAAAATGACTATAGCTGCACATTTTGAGGAGTTAAGGGACTATTGGCCATGGATTTTTAGTTAAGGGACCATTACTCTAATTGGGTTGAGGGACCATTGCTACAATTTCCTCTATTATAAAATATTGTGCCAAAAATATGATGTGGCAGAGTGTTCATGGATAAAAGCCATCTTTCTTTGATAATTGAATCTGCACCTCAGCCTGAGAAATTTTCTCAACCCAGATTCAAGTACTTCCACAGGGAATCTGACCCGGATTATGAAATTACTAGGACAATGGAAGTTGTTTGGAAATTATACATCTCAAGTTTGTTGTGCGAGAAAAGAATCTGTGTGTACAAAATGCGAACCATAAAGGAGATTGTTGGCCATGGTAGGACAATAAGTGAGTGGTTTCTATGACGATATTAGGTGATTGGTAATCGAATAATTGAATTACATTGGTTATGGTTATGAACCAATTTTATATGTGGAAATTGCAATTGCGTTGTGTAGCTAAGAAGAATTTGTTGATTTTGGCACATTTGAGCTTTAATATATTGGACAATGAGCTATGGTGGGACTCGACTATTTGGCTTATGAATGTTCGACACTCTGATGTCTCAACAGAAATATTAGAAGAAGAAAATAGAAACTAATTGATGCTTAGAAAGATGTTCAGCATCATCCATATGTTTATTTGTTCGTACACAAATTAAGAACTGTTTTAGGGGTTAAAGAATGGTATTTGCTGTCGACAAAGTTCACCTTCTTAAATTTCACTTATTGGAAGTTTTAAAATTTACTTCAAATGCATTAACCTTGATTGTACAAGAATGTAGGTATATACAATTACAAGGATCCCTACTACATAGCTAATTGGTACAAAGTAAGTAAGTAATCAACCCATGATATTCTCCCTTATCAGCATTGATTGAAGGTTAACGAGGGAAAGTATCATAAAGGAATCATTGACTTTTTCAACACTCCCCCTCAAGTTGGAGAGTGAATATTAAAAACGCCTAACTTGCTTAATAGAGAATTAAAGTGTTCCTTCCCCAAAGCTTTGGTAAAAATATCAACAAGTTGCGACATGGATGGAACAAAACATGTGATGACTTTTCCTTCCATGATTTTAACCCGGACCAAATGACAATCAATCTCAATATGTTTAGTAACATGATGCTGCCATGGATCATGAAATAGATTTTGTAGCCAAGCCAACTTGTAACATGTTGCTGCCATGGATCAATATTTTGCTTCGGCAGAGTACAAAGAGAGTGTCTTTTGACGTTTGCTTTTCCATGAAACAAGAGAATCTCCAAGGAAAACACAATAACCAGTGGTTGGGGGACCCGCCCAATCCAAGTCACAATATGCTTTCAACTTCAAATTATTTTCTAAAGAAAACGTTATACCTTGTCCAGGTGTCCCTTTTAAGTACCTCAAAATGCGCAATGCAGCCTCATAGTGTGGCTTCCGAGGTGCTAGCATGAATCTACTCAACAAGTGGACCGAGTACGTGATATCTGGCCATGTAATATTGAGATAAATCAGACAACCAATCAATATCCTATATTTAGCAAAATCATTGAGAATTTTGCCCTCATTAAGAAGCAATTTGAGATTTTGCTCCATAGGGAAGGTGCTAGGTCGTGATCCCAGAAGACCCACATCATCGAGAATATCCAACAAGTATTTCCTTTGTGAAATAAAAACTTCTTTCTTTGAACGTGCCACTTTAATGCCCAAAAAAGTATTTTAAATTACCAAGATCTTTGATACGGAGCTTGATATTTAAAAAACGTTTTAGGTATTAATTGTAGTTGAATCATTTCCTGTAATCAAAATGTTGTCAATGTAAATAAGAAGTGCAGTAAATGACTTGCCTTCACATTTAGTGAAAATTGAATAATCTACTTTTGATTGAACATAACTAGCGGACCAAATGGCTTGCGAAAACTTGAAAAACCATTGTTGGTAGGCTTGCTTCAAACCATAAAGCGATTTATTAAGGTGACATACCAAATTATCCCCGTGACAACGAAGGTTAAGAGGTGAGACCATGTATATTTCCTCCATAAGATCACCATGAAGAATGGCATTATGAACATCCAACTAATGTAAGGACTAAGAAAAGTTGGCAACAAAAGCAAGAAGGTAGTGGAATGTGACCAATTGGGTAGTGAAAGGAAAGGTATTATGGTAATCAATACCCTCTAGCTGAGTGTACCCCTTACCAACCAAATGAGCTTTGTAACACTCAATACTGCCATTAGATTTGTACTTGACTTTGTAAACCCATTTACAACCAATGAGTATCTTACCATGGGGCAAAGTAGGAATATTTCTAGTGTTGTTAGCCTCGAGAGCTTGGATTTCGTCACCCATGGCCTGACGCCATTTAGGATTGTTGCACGCCTCTGTGTAAGTGGTTGGCTCCAAAATGGTAAGAGCACTAGCAAGAAAGGCAAAATAGAGTGGCGACAATCCTTGATAGGATAAAAATTTTGAAAATGGATACCTGATACTCAAAGTGGCAAACGAGGGCATGGCAAAAGGTGATGTAAGAGAATGACAAACATAGTCGTTGAGCTTCGCAAAGTGGAGCTATAAGGCGACCAGATTGCCGTAAAGGGACAACAGCAGAAGCAAGAGCAGGCTGTGTGATAGGAGTAGGCTGCTCAATAGGTGGCTGCATTATAACAGCATGCTGCTTATTAGGTGGCTATGTAGAAAGCTGATTATCATCAGAAGGATGACCATTAGGAGCATGACGTTTCTCGGCTATTTGTGGGGCATTATTGGTGTCAGGTGGTTTATAGGATGGTGATGAAGGTTCAATGCATGCACTAAACACAAGTGTGTGGTGGTTGCTGTATGAGTATTTAATTCCTTTTAGCCATGGTAAGGAAATACATCCTCGTGGAAAACAACATCTTGAATCGTAAAAATATTTTTGGATTGAAGATCATATAATTTGTATGCTTTTCGTCCAAAAGGGTACCCAATAAAATTGCAGTTTTTAGCTCTAACATCAAATTTATGTTTGGGATTAATGTTTATGGCATAAGCCAAACAACCAAAGTACGGAGATGTGTTTAAGAGGGTGAATGGCCAAATAATTTTTCATAAGGTTGTGAGGCCGGACAAGAGAGGTGTAGGGATGTGATTAATTAGGTAAACCGCAGTTAGAATGCACTCGTCTAAAAACGTAGATGTAAATTTGATTAAAATTATAAAGCTCGAGCTATTTGAGGGATATGTCTATGTTTGCGCTCCACAACCCCACTTTGTTGTGGTGTGTAAACACATGATCTTTGAAAAACCACCCCCTAAGTACGAAAAAAATCATACAAAGAAACAAACTCGCCCCCATTATTTGTGCATATAGTTTTGATTTTAGGATGGAATTGTGTTTCAGCATATGCAAAAAAAAAAAAAAAAAAAAAAAAGACTTAATCAAATTTTGAGTATTAGACTTATTCAGCATCAAATAAACTCATGTACAATGAGAATAATCATCAATGATTGTAAGAAAATAATGAGCCCCATAGTGAGATGTTAATTTATGAGGCCCCTAAATATCATAATGTATAAGTTCAAAAACATGCTTAGTATTAATAGATCTTAATCCAATCATTGTCCTCATGACCTCGTGACCTCGTCTCCAGGTCCTGTAAGATACAAAAATCGGGATAAAAAGTTATTGAGCAGTGAAATGATCGAGTGAGACAACTCACTGAAATCAAATTAACCAAGAATGAAGCAATTCCAAGAACATTATGTAGTCAAGCCAACGGAATTAATAAGGACTTTGGTTCCATCAGGTAAGCCCATGGGAGGCAAGGATGGCTTTAAAGTTGCTTGAGCCAATGGAAGGCCATAAATGTGGTTTGTTGCACCACTATCTAGTATCCATTTGTCAAAAATCCTACCTATGGCAGTGATTGCGTTGGCTTTGCTTTCCAGGCCTAGTTTTTGGCTCATCATTGATAAAGGTTGTTGGAACTGTTCTTGACTAAGGCTGGGCATCACGTCGGTACACCCTGTAGAATGAATATTATTGGCTAATGGACCCCCTCCGCCGTTGGAACTGCTACCTTTAGTTTTCTTTTTGCGATCACCATCATCGGTTTCTGAAAATTTGCCATGAAGACGATAACCCTGCAAATAACCATGAAGTTTCCAACAGGTGTCAGAGGTGTGATGGTCATGGTCACAGTATGAACAATGGAGAAGTTTGCTCTCCGTTGATCGTCCCTTGCCATTGTTGCGTGACTATTGCACCGCCATAGATGTGGGTTCAATCAAGGCTTGTCTAGTGGCTATACCTCGTTGTTTCTCCTCCTAATTTAATAAGGAATAGATCTTGCGGATGGATGGAAAGGGTTGCATTGACCGTGAACCGCTCCGTACGACTTATTTGGCCTATGAGAAACTGTAGCAGCTTTTGTAGTTTTTGCTAGTTCACTGTGGGATTTGGTAGCACCATAAGAAGAAGATTCCACCGTTTGACACACCTCCATCTCATCTCATCCCATAAACTCCTCAATTTAGTGAACTAAACATTGACTGGCTGTTAGTTTTGAGTGGTACGTGAAATTTCACGTTGAATTTCGAAAAGTTGAGAGATGTTTTGTTGCAAAATTTCTCTTTGAGATCATCCCAAACATCCTTAGCAGTCCTTAAATACACAACACTAGATGATATGTCCGATGCGAAGACATTGACAATCCACATAAGTACCATGTCGTTACATCATTGCCAAAAAGCAAGTTCAATGGTCTTCTTTGCATTTGGCTTTTCGACAATACCATCTACGAACCTTAACTTATTTTTCGCACTGAGCGCAATCATCATGGAATGGCACCAAGTAGCATAGTTATCACCCGTAAAGGGCTTAGAAACAAGCATCATTCTAGTGTGATCGGAATGATGGATGAAAAGAAGGCTAGAGGAATCTTTGGAATTACCCTTAGCATCTGAACTTGTGTCTCCCTTGGTTGAAAAGGAAATGTCCAACTTTTGGGAAGAAAAAGAAGGAGAAAAACGTAGAGGATCAAGAACCCATGAAGGGCTCTGATACCATCTTAAATTTAGCTTATTAGAAGTTCTGAAATTTAATTCAAATGCAATAACCTTGATTATAAAAGAATATAGGTGTAATTATTTATAATTACAAGGATTCCTACTACATAGCTAATTGGTACAAAGTAAGTAATCAACCCATGATATTCTCCCTTATCAACACTACATAGCTAATTGGTACAAAGTAAGTAATCAACCCATGATATTCTCCCTTATCAACATTGATTGAAGGCTAACAAAGGAAAATATTATATGGGAATCATTGACGTTCTCAACACACCTACATTATTTTTCCCTTGCAAAGTTTGGGCGGTCAAGCATTAACACGTGAAAACAATGAGTATAGTGGAGATAAGAATGCTTCATTGGATGTGTGGGGACATGAGAAATGACAAAATTATGAACGAGGATATTCGAGGTAGGGAGCACTTTTGCTCACCACTATAAACTATGGTGTATATTCACCATACACTTAATCAATTGACACATGTTCTTTCTCTTAACTGTGGTTAATTTTTTTCAAAATTGAAAAAGTAACATTTAATGTGAAAGTTAACTAGACCTAGATGAAAGGACACATGTCAATATATTAGGTGTATGATGAGCATACATCATAGTTATGGTGGTGAGCAAAAATGCTCCTATTCGAGGTAAAGTCGGTGTGACCCCAATTGGAGATAAGTGAGAGAAAATGGTTAAGGTGGTTAGAACATGTGAAATGAAGACCTATGAATGCTCTGGTTAGAAAATGCGACTATATGACAGAGGCTTAAAGTACAAAGGGTAGTCACTATGGCCTCGGTTAGTTCAAGTTTTAAAAGTCAGTCGTGGTTAAATGATTCCTCAGTTAACTTTCAAGTTTTAACCACTGAAAGGGATAAAGAGGTTTCAGGTTTCTCTTGCTTGTTTTTCAGGATTCCTTCATTCGAGTTGCATGGACACAGAGATCTCGAGGCGAGGCTGCAAATAGACCTAATAAGAAATCAAGGAGTCAAATGACATATATGTACATGAGGCCACTTTTACTGGCTGTTTTCTTTTCAAAACAATTCATCCATGCCAAAGTGATGCAAAGGGGTACCAACAAAATGATATATGTGACCAGCACAAACTCCAGGGATTTGAGGTATTTGTTGCCATCGCTCACTGACGACGAAGCATGTCGTGTTGAAGGAAACCTGATTGGAGAGAGGTTCAAGAATACTGATGTATTTGCAATGTTGTTTGAGCCCAAAAAGAGTAAGAAAGGATCAAGTCATTCGTAGTTCATCATTCACTACACTCCGATGTTTATCACAGTACGTTCAAGCCGAAAAACATAACATTCCTCAATCAATTATTAGAACTTAACAAGCATGAAATTACTAGGTTCAGGGCTACCTAACAAACCTACATGACATTCAAGATTTCCATTTCATCCATCATATAAATCACTATGTTTTCAACATGATACCTCCATCCACAGAATGTAACATATCAAATAACCAACGAAGCACAAAATTATTCTCAAGCCACATTGATCAACTCATATAGTCATAATAATAACAATCATATCCAACGTCATTCCACAATCACGTCAATTAATCAATTCCATGAATCAAAGATGCATAATTTAATAGTTAACTACGTTAATCAATCAATGAGATAACATATCATTTCACGAATTTAATTAAAGAACTCTACATAATTCCCTACTTGGATTATGAGTAATAACATGGTAAATTTAATTTATATTCACAAGGTCTATTGTGGGTAATTCCCATTCACTCGAATCTGGGGTTCTGGACTAACTTATGAAAATGAGCAATAGCAAGGATTTCGGACCACTCAACGGAACTAAATTACCAAGCGACCTCTCATAATCTACTCAGACCTGTCACTTGTACAATCAGTGCTTACACCAGAGAAATGGTGCACTGTCCAACAAGAACTCGGATAAGCTGCGAGGTTCGAGTAAGTGACAATAATACAACGTATATGATAACAAAAAAAAGACCATCAATCAGAGTTTATAAATCTCAATTAGCATGTCACATCCCAGTCTGCATAGTAAAATATTGTTCGCTTTGGGCCACACCCTCAAGATTTTGTTTTTGGGCTTCCACCCAAAACGCGTCTTACTATAGGGAGGTGGGCATGTACATATAAGGTACATCACCTCCCCTCCCCTGGGCGATGTGGGATCTTACAATCCACCTATTTTAGGGGCTCGACGCCTTCGTCGGCACACTTTCGGCCAGGGAGTGGCTCTGATACAAAATTGTCACATCGCAGTCCGCATAGTAAGATATTGTCTGCTTTGGGCTACGCCCTCACGGTTTTGTTCTTAGGCTTCCACCAAAAACGTGTCTTACTATAGGGAGGTAGACATGTACATATAAGGCACATCACTTCCCCTCCCCTACCCGGGGCTATGTGGGATCTTACATAGAAATTCATACTTATGAAATCATAGCCAAATCACTAAAAACTCTGAATGAGTCACCCAGACATCCAACAGCTTTTCTAATTCAAACCACAAAGATTCTCAAAAAACTATCATTCATAAATACATTAAAAACTAGGGCTAGAGGGACGCAGTTCGGTCGAAGCCTACATAAGTAACCAAATAGGAAGTGGCCCACTATAGCGGATTAACCAAGCAGAGCCACCCCTGAGAAGGTAACCAAGTAGGTAGTGATCCCCCATCGCGGATTAACTAAGCAAAGTCACACCTACGAAACTGTTAGGCAATGATCACCCATCGCGGATCAACCAAGCATGATCACCCCTAAGTATGTATGGGCATAAGGATCACCCATCAAGGATTAACCAAGCACGATCCATAAATAGTATGGTCCCCTATCACGGATTAACCAAGCAGGACCATGGTCCCCTATCGTGGATTAACCAAGTAGGACCACCTTTGAAAAGATAACCAAGTAGGTAGTGACCCCCCATCGCGGATTAACCAAGCAAAGTCACACCCACGAAACTGTTAGGCAGTGATCACCCATCATGGATTAACCAAGCAGGACCATCCATGTACCACTGCTACATGGTGCAGACTCGGTGTCACCCCGTGACACTAGGGTGACGGTCCTCTACTAACCCTCGCGTTTAACAAACATTTCAAAAATATATATATTTCAAAACACATTTCATAAACATTTCAAATATGCAAGTCACATAACAGTTCATAAAATAGATTGATAGCAAACTTTATAAAAACAATTATTCAACATAAAACATAATTTAGAAATCCATGCTGTATCCACAAAGTATACTAGCACATAAGGGTTTCAAGGTAATAACAATATCACACATATATTAAAGTCACTCACCGAGATAAGCCCACAAAGCCTCACTGAGTCTCTAGTGATACTAATTTTAGTATTTCAAACGATCCGAGACATGCTAACCAAAAGTCAACTCTCAATCAACGGTGGGGTCCACAACCCTAGTAATTCAATCCAGAAGATCTTCACATCGTATTTCAGATCCATAACATTCTAAGGTCCTCATTATGCTCATAGAACAACATACTAAAATCTCATCACGATTCGACAGTCGGATCTCCGCCAATTACTAAAATTAGGTGGCTGTCAACAATTAGTTTTACAAACTTAGAATTCAATTCAGGAAGATCTGTATGTTGGATTCTTGATCTATCAATTCCTAACATCCTCAAATATTACGTTCTATAACGCATTAAAGTTTGGTGACGAACCAACGGTCGGATCGTCGATTCGTACAATGATCAAGTGATGTATTGTAATGAAACTAGGTTCAAACAATCAAACCACGTCATACGGATATCAAATCTAAGATCAGGATATCAATTTATCTTAAAAAAGCATCAGCAGCCCACTAGCCACACGCCACCGCACGCGCTGTCGTAGGTGGCGGTTTTCGGCGAACGGAAACCCGATTTTCCGACTAACTCTAAAAATTACCAAATTTTACAAGAAAGTATATCTCATTAAGAGGAACAACTTTCATACCTGGTACGAAGTTCGATTCAGCCGGGAAACACCTGAAAACTGCCTCGACCCACAGGAAACCCTTGAAATAGGTGTTCTTGATTCGACTCCAAAACATCTCCGACACTCCAACCAATGCATGGGCTTTGTTCCTGAGGTTAAGGGGAGTCTATTGGTGGTGGTGGTTGACGGAGTCAGCTTTGGGATTAACGGATCGCCACCATGGAACCACTGCACCCACCGGTGCTGTTCCTCATGAAATCGGGCCAAATTTCGTCCATTTTGGGGTGGAATTAGTAGAGGGAACGATGAGAAATATTTTCTAGGTGGTGAGTGGCTTCAATTCACTAGAAAACCACCGTGAAAAGCATCAGAAAACATGGATGCCGCCGGGTCGGGTCGTGAGTCAAAAGGGGGTCCAGGTTTCCCTCTTTTTCTCTTCCCTCATTTCCCTCCTTTCTTCCTCCCCCGATTGGTCCATTTCCCTCCCTTTTCTCTCATTTCCTTTCCATCACAGCCACACACGTGACACATCAAATTTGCTGAGCTTTCTAAATTTATGGTCAAATGACCATTTTGCCCTTAACTTCATTCATTTATAACTCTTTCGTTATAATTCCAAATTATATTCTGTTTGTGCCCACATGTTCATATCGACGACTACTATCCAAATATGTAAATAAAAGTCACAAAACATATAGGAATTAAATACGTCCTCGAAAATCCACTTAATTCACTAAGGGCGTTTTCGTCCCTTTACTTATCAAAAAATTTATATGCCGCAAATATATAAGCGTTGAAACTACGAATACGAATACAAAATACGGAATGCATAATTTTAAATAGTGAAATCCGGGGATGGGATTTCACAAAAATAGGATTTTCCTACACCTTAAAATGACCAAATTGTCCTTGTATACAAATGGGTTATTAAAAAAATTCCAACCCTCATTTCTCATTTTGTAGAGAGAGAAACAGACAGGAGAGAGAGAAAATCTCTCTCGCCCAATTCAGCCCATCCGTCTTCTTCATCCAAGAACTTTCTCTCTAATCCACCCAACTTCTTCATCCAAGCTCTCTCTCTCTTTCTTTTTCTCTCTCTTTCTCCTCTCTCTCTACATTTCGAATACGCACAAAGCTCTCTCTCTAACCCACCCATCTTCTTCGATTTTTACCTTTTCATTTGTGAATTAGATTTGCTTAATTTTGCTTTTTGATTGATAGATTTTTGGAGTTGAAGTGATTGGTTTGGTGTTTCTTGGAGGAGACCCAAATCCTTCAATTCTGGTTTTTTTTATTTTTTTTTTTATTTTGTTTTATCATTTCTCTGATTTATATGTGGATTTCCATTTCTTCTGTCTTCTCCTTCCTTTGCTCCTTCTCTCGATCCAAATTTACAGGCACTAAAATAGGATTTGCTTTGGCTGTAGTTAAATGAAAAAACGTATTAAAGGTCAGTTGCCTTTTGGAGAAGAGATAATTTTGAGGAAAAAGAGAGAAATTAGTGTGGAAAGAAGGAAGAGAGAAGGATATGGACGAAATTGTTTCGTGTACTCGTTTGCTCTCTTTGTATTAAGCTCGCTCATACACTGCATGTACACGACATGCACATGTTATGCTCATAGATCTGAGCTCAACCCAAAAACTCATAGCTCACAACTCTCTCTTTGAAATTAGAAAAATGACGCAATCAGATAAATGACCCTAAACTTTATATGAAGAATCGAAGATTCGTTAATATGAATTTGGTATCAAGTTTAATTGGGTTCAAATATTTCAAGGATTTGAAAATTGTAGTTTGATGGGCACAAAAGAACCCAACTGATCAAAGGAAATTGTTTCACGAACTCGTTCGCTTTTTTAGTATTTGCAAGGCCTGTCTCTAAATCAAAGGAAAAAGTAGTAAACTACGTTAATGCGAAAAGTATCAAAGATGTAAATAGGCACCATATACACTATATGCACAGCACATGCACATAATATGTACAGTACATACACATGATATGCACAGAACGAGAGAAACTTTACCGGCAAAGTATTGGTATAGTGAATACAATTAAAATATAATTGTTACGTATATAAGGTTACAATGACAGTTTGAAAAGTCTTGTTACGTACATCAATCACCACTTAACTGTGCATGTGGAAAACATGATACTCGTTGTCGTTATTTCATGGACACGCATGACGCTTAACGTCCTCTAAGCGTTTTCTTAATTTTGTTATTTGCGGAGGCCAACTAGGTTGTGGTCATCATACTCGCTAAATTCCGGGGCACAACATACGTGCATCATAACTAGTGAACATTCTCGCTTCTTATATTAAGATGTAGCCATGCACATCATATGCACACCACATACACATTACGGGAAAATTTTCACAAATTTCTACAATTGGACACTTGAACCAGAAATTGTTCCATTCCAGTTTGTAGCACGTCAAAACTTGATATTTATTCCACAACCCATACGCCCCAACATGAAATACAAACCTTAATTTAACTTCTAAGTATTAATTCGTCTTACAAACAACTCATTATTCCATAAATCATTGATGAAGGAAATTGGAAATAAACACCCTACCTTACCATGTCTGCCGAAGCTTTAGTCGTCGAAAAAAATGGAACTTTCTGGCCAAAATAGAAAATATGGTACAAAACCCAACTCACTCTTCTCACCTCTCTCTTGAATCCATTTGCTCGAAATCAGAGGTATAAGGTCAACCCAAAACCCAACTCACTCTTCTCGCCTCTCTTTAGACTTCCCTCTCTTAGAAATCGAAGCTCTGAGATCTAAGCTCAACCCATAAACCCAGAGCTCACAGAGCTCTCTCAACATCCCTCTGCTCCAAATAAGAACAGTGATGCAATGGACTGATGATTTTTAGTATTTATATGTGGGTATTTTAGTAATTTCGATTTTGTGCATAGTCGATCTATCCTATTTTTGTATCAAAAATCTTTGCAAGCGAATCACTCTTGCAACAATTTTCTGTACTTTTTTTTTATATATCTTTCAATATTTCGTGTAATTCGAACTATTTTTCCAAAATAACCAAAAATGGATCACATCAAACTCGAAATCGGAACATTATTCCAATAATTATTACTATAAATCTTAAATTTAGAATACAATCATAATGTAAGGCTAGAGGGATACACCTCAATTGCGTAAAATAATACAACCTTGTATAATAAGTAAGCAATAGGAATAAAACCTGCCAAAGAATACGCTATATGCAGCTAGCAATTGCATCACCTGAAAGAAAGATACCATTGAAAACGAAATGGTTAAATTGGCATTGGGTAAAAAGTGAGAGTGCTTCTGTGCATGTATGTCGGGACGGGGGTGTGGCAGTCGAACGAAACATGGGCTATGGGCATTCGAATATGTTCAATGGCATTGTTTACTTACATTTAACTGTTAAGAATCCCATTTGCAAAGCAGTTGATTTGGAAAGTCTGTTTTTCGGCCGATGATCACAAACCAAATTTAAACAATGCATGTAACAAATTTATGACTCTTTGACAACATCATACTATGTCAACCCTAAAAGTGACAAAAACAGTTCGGATTCCTGGTCGAAGATGGAAAACCCACTGTCACCAGCATCATTGTTATTGTTTGCCTTTATTCCATCCGTATGTCTGTCTGTCAATTGGGTTCTCATATTCCATTCTTATTCTATTTCTATTTAGAGTTTTTAGATTCCTGGTCCTAAATGGAAAGCAAAAAAGGAGAATGTGTGCTTTAGTGCAAAATGAAAGCGAAACGAGGTAATATCAAAGCATGTGTCAACTGTTATTCTTGTCGTTCAAGATTAAGGTTTCTACCTCAATAGTCATAGGATCTGAAATCTTGGTTACAATCGCAGCAATTAATCAGCCTGTAACAGCAAAAAGGGACGTCAATGACACGGAAAATATGCACATATTCAAATGAATGCTAGATTCTGCCCCCGGGAGGAGGGGGGGAGGGGGGGGGGGTCGTGTGGGAACAACACGATATTCTTATTAAATGTAGTTAAAGTTAATGTCAATGACACGCATGTAATCACATTTGTGGCAAACTGAGGTCACACAAATTCATCGATTCTAATAGAGCTAGTAAGAAAATATACCCCCATGAACTCACTTCCTAATCAAATCTTACACCATTACATCCGCAACAAGATTAAGCATGGCTATGGCCATTTACCTTCTCATTTTTTGGTTCAAAAATAGCTTTAACGGACTCATAAACCTCTTCAACAGGCCTTCCAGCATCAATCTGAGAGTGAAAACAACAATGATTCCAACAAACATGCAAGATTATATTGTTAAAAAAAGTAAAACCAATTGAAGAATTACCTTCCGAACTTTCCCCTTGGAGTTGTAGTACTCTATCACAGGGAGACTAGAATCTTGGAAAACCTTAAACCGCTTCCTTATTGTTTCTATGTTATCATCCTCTCTTCCCTTCATTGGCCCAACAAAAGAAACACAAAGCATCACCATAATTAGGTCGGAAACAAAAAAGAGATGAAATCATTATACCAAGACAATATACATATTCCTCTACAAGAAAAAATCACATATTTTACCTGGTTCCTACCCAAAAGCCGCCTCTCCATCTCTTCATCAGAACAGTCAAAAAACAAGACAAATGAAGGCTCGATTTTAGTCTGCAAAATCATTAACACAGTTTGCCATTGGCTTCAACATGTAAATAAACCCCTATGAAAACCAGTCAATCACCGAAAACTGTAATTAAGTCATGAGGAAAGGTTATCCAGAGGGCTCACCACAGCCTCAAATGCAGCACGATTTTCCTCATTACGAGGAAACCCATCAATGAGAAACTTGTCATTACCATTTTCCAGCATTGCTCGTTCAAGAAGTTTAATTGTTACTTCAGAAGGAACAATCTTTCCTTCTTTAATCATGTTCGAAATCATGGTCCTGTCAACCATTAAAAAAAAGTGTTGTTAAATGAGAAATGTAAAATAATTATGATGGGCATACAAAGTCCAGAGTAAAGACTAACTTTGCAATCATTTTTCATTTAAGACGACTCAAAACAAGACACAACAGAGGCAAGCATCCTCAACCGTATCATCAACCTTGCCCCTCAAGTAACGCTACACGACATCTTATGAAAGAGAAACTGTTGGGTGACGGAATCATGATAACTGGAGATGACTTTTAGCATACTCAAGAAGCAGAATGCTACCCTCATCATGTATCCCTTTACTATAAAGCGCCAAAAGTAGATTACACAAATATTGAAACATTGGAAAGATAAATACCATGCAAACAGATCCAAACTAAAAAGTAAACAATAAGACCACCAGATGATGACACAGAACAGCACACAGGAAATCAACGCTTATGTGTGTGTGATTTTAAGACTTCAATCTGAATTACAATTGAAGTATCTTCTCAATCCCAAGACAAATACTTTTACAGAAAGAGTTGGATTTCAGTCAATGCTTCAACCTAAAAGGATTGTAGTTTTGAAAATGAACATTGTACAGATTAAAAGACGATATGCCATACCCATTTTCAGAGCCAGACTTGATTTCTGCTCTAAGAAGATCGCCAGCACTGAGATGGGTAAACCCAAAGTGCCGAACAATGTTTGCACATTGAGTACCCTTTCCGCTGCCTGGGCCACCTATAAAATTAAAAGAAACAACTGATAAGAGCATCCATAGGTACCTCACAAGAAAGGAGACTGGCAGCTTTAGTGTAGCTACTGGAATTAAGGAAAAAACAAAAAAACTAAACAGAAAATGTACAATTAAAATACAGCTACAACAACAAATGAGAGGAATGTAAACAAACCTAAGGATCATATCAATAATTAGTCTTCCCATGTCATGAGTAAACTGAAATGAAAACTTAGATAGCCTATCTATCATACTTAAACATCATCTCTTTGACATACAGGACTCTTAAATCATGCACTTGTTTTCATTAAACTCTTAAGCAACAAGAAAAGATGGATACTAAAATCATGAGCCAAGATTAGTGGTTCTTATCCCAGGTTGCTAACATCTCAGAAAAACAAGGATGATTAGAATACAACTAGTCCTAGTTCCATAATTTTCTTACCCAAGACAAAAACAACTGTAGGGTTCAGATCAGCTAAGCTTCCATTAGCCTCCTGCAATAGGATGAATTTCTCAATTTAAGCTTAAAGTAGTATGAAATGAAACAACAAATATTATAGGTGCATATATTGAAATCAGAAAAAAGAATAATGTCCTCCCGGAGTCTGGAGAAGACTAAATAAAAGCATTTCATTTCTCAGTAAATTTAGCAATATCAACTTAAGTGACAAAGTTTCCAGAAGAAACCGTGCATAATTTTAGAAACCTCAATAAAAAATAAATAAAAAAAAAACCCAAGATATACCTTCTTTCCGGCATCAACAACTTCACCCATGAGCACGAACTACTTGTCTCTGAATATCCTATCTGCACAAACCAGAACATTGCAATTACAAAAAACCCATGTTTATGCTTGAATGTGCAAAAATAGTTGATAAGCTAATAAACTGTCTTGTACACATGGCACATATATGCTTCCATTTACACATATAAATATATTAATTTTCCACCACAACGGTCTGAATAGCCAGTGTCTTGTGCATCACAATTGAACCATAAAACTCCCATTATAGTCCAAACTACCCTTCATAAAGTGTCTTTTAACAAGTCTTCTAAACTGTGTGATATATAAAAGCAGGGGGCCATATTTATCAGAATCAAATTTTAGTCCCAGTGTTGTAAAGTTTACTTCTCCAAAGTGAAATACAAAAATTCAACAAAAAGCATAGATTTGATTAAAGTGATCAGAAAACTTCACAAAAAATGTAGAAAATATCTCAGAGATTGGACTTTTCCCATCAATAATTTTAAAATCATTCAATTATTCAAAGATCCAACACAGACAAACAGTGGGATTAATTCGGATGCAAAAAAGCAGACATGCAAGGAGACAAAAAAAAAAATTCTGTTTCAATTTAATGCAGAAGCTCCACCATTTCTCATTGCAAGTAAAATCAGCATATAAAAAAATTCAAAATTTTACTCTCAATCTTTCCCTCCCTTTTTCCTCCTAGATCAATTTAACACCAATCAGAACTACGTCGAGATCTAACAAAAATTTATGCTATCAGAGACTAGAAATGCCGAAATTCATCAAATCATGCAACGCGAATAGATGTCAAAGCATCATGGAGACTCAGATCGAGCACTAAACCGAGTACGCAAGCTGAAATCTACATAAACACAGTCAAAAATGTCAAATGAATAAACATAAAAAGAAAAATCTTGAGACTTTCCACTCCCTTCCACGAAACCAAACCAAATAGACACGGATCAAAACCGCATCGATCAGATCCACGCAAAAAAACAAAAACAAAAAAAAAAAAAAAAAAAAATCACAATCCGATCAAATGCGAGCTCAAAAACACAAAATCCAATCGAAATTAAACAATCCGACGACGTTTACTAGTCAAATCAAGCATTAACAAACACGATGCGGAGCAAAAGAATTCGATCGCAGAAACGCAGATCAAAACCTAATTCCATTGCATCAAATGCTAATCGAAAGCGCGAATTGAGAAGAAGCCATACCTGTGTGCGAATTTTGGTACGAAGATCTGAGCTGCGCTGCGTTCTGGGAGCTGTGGTGGCTCTGGTTTTTCTTAAATAGAAGAAGAGAGGGAGGGGGGAGGACTTTGTTTTGAATGGAAGAAAGGCAATGACCCTTTGCGCGTTTTCGTCGGTAAGGGTAAAATGGGAATTTCGCGGAGTGGGAAAAATTTTGCGTACGTGCAACGGCTAAAGCCTGCCTACCGATTTGTTCAATTCGCATTTCATATGATTTTAAAATATTTTTTTGAGTGATAGATTTCAAAAAATTGTAGAATCCTTACAACTTTCAAATTGATTTTCAAGGATTCTTATAAAGTTTGATTAAAGATTTGAATGGATTTTGAGATATTTCTCGTCATTTAAAAAATTATTTTTAAATAGAAAATTTAAAAAAGAAAAAACCTGAAAAAAAAATCTAAGAACTTTATCTGGTTCTCCCAATCCTCCATGTTTTCCCGATGCCCAGTTCTCCCTAATGAATTTCACCCATTAATTTAAAATGCCTTGCCATCCAAGATGAACCGAGTGCCATTCCTCCCCACAAAACTCAACTTCGTCTTGTCGAGGAAATTCGACCCAAGTTACCGAAAGACATGTAGATGAAAGCTACATACGAAGTGAATCCAATAATTGGACATAGCACATGCCATTTCATGCCACTACCGTTTTATTCCTCGTTGCAGAGGACCTCAAAATCATAAAATGGAAAATTTGCTTCAACATTACATCAGCCTTACAAGAGCAACAAAAAACCTCTCACAAGCAACCGGCATCAAAGCATTGTTGATGCATTAAGGAAAATATATTGTTCAACCATGAAGAGACACAAACAATAGCAATTAAAGGGATTCAATGATCAACTAGTACCAATCACATTGGTATTTACGAAATTTCAGGAAGAATAAGCATACCACAATGAATTGAAAAGTTCAGTTACCAAGTCAGCTTCCTCCAAAAACATCCATGTGTTTTACAAATGAATATACTTAACCAAAACTTGAGTTAACCCTATCTCTGACTATGTATTGTGACAACACTGTAAATAGGTTCACTCCTATGTAAATAGGAAAACAATCTCAGTATTAGCAATGAATGTGCATATTACCTCGTCAAGGAGTGATGCAGTGGATAATTAGCTTGATTTGCCCTTGCATGTTGTACACCTCCAAAAGCAATCTAACAAGAATAAATATTTTCAATGAAATGAAAAAAGAGAAAGAAAGAAAGCTCGGTTGCAGAGTGGAGAGAAAGAGAGAGAAAGAAATCAAAGGGGGTTAGAAAGAGATCCTAGGGTAGAGGTAGGATTCTTTTTAGGGCCCGTTTGTTTGATAGGATTAAGGAGGACTGGACTGGACTGGACTATAGTCCCTTGTTTGGTCTGCTGCAGGATTTGGTTTAATGAGATTAGGTGGGATTCGCTCGGATTAAACACCTCCTTACGAGGTCTTAACCAGGATCCCCAAAATTGGGCGGACTCGTAAGCCCAGAGAAAATCGCGAGGGTGACTTCCTGCTCGTCCTCCTTGCCGTCGCTCATCGTCGTCTTGCCCTCGCTCATCGTCGTCTTCCTCACCCTCATCTCTGCGTCTTCCTCATCTGCATCTGCTCGCCCTCATCTACTCCGAGTTGTCTGGTAAACTTCGAATCTTCGATTTATTTCGTCATTTGTTTTGCAGATCGTGATATTACTGAGCTTTATTTGATTTTGTTGTTTTGGGTTTGAGAAATTTTGAATCCTAGACCTCTGCACTTGAACAAATTAGGGTTTTGATTTTTAGGTCAAATTGAGATTGATTAGAGCATCTGAACTTCACTAAAATTCACTGTCAATCTGCAACCTTGGTAGAAGTAGCCTGCTTAGCATGTTGGGTATGTTGATTATGATGTTGTTAGGATTCGGAAGTACATTGGCTTTTGTGGGTTTTATTTGGCTTAAGAAATGGTTATCGGCTTGGTAAATGGTTATCTGCAACCTTGGTAAATGGTTGTCGGCTTAAGAAATCATATGTGGGTTTTATTTGGATTAAATCCTATTTTAGGAGTTTGCTGCTGCAAAAGCAGATGTAAGTGAGATGAAACATGAAACTGGGTTTGGCAGTTGAGAATTGAGCTGAGAAAATGGGGTAGTGTTTCACTTTATCATCCTTTTGTGTTCAATCTGATGTTGTTAGGATTCGGAAGTACATTGGCTTTTGTGTTTTCGTAGTTATAATGCTTTGATTTGTTCGCTTTAATTTTGGATTTCCGTATGAATGTTCATCTGTTGAATGCAAATTATGTTACTTTTGGTAAATGGTTATCGGCTTAAGAAATCAAAGTGGCTTAAGGATCAACTTTGTTGTTATAAAATTGCCTTTGCTAGGTAACTCATGTATACAACTTACAAGTACTCCTATATTAATTTGTTTAGTGAATATGATAAATTGTTGTATATTTACCAAAACCAGCAAAAAATGCCCAATTAGATTCAAAGAAATCCAGCCTTTTTTCAAGACGAACTTCAGAAAAATTCCATTTGTACCTAAAAGAGTTCAAAAGGAGCATTAGCACACACTTATCTAGGAAATTAGATTAAGCCAAAAAGGTATATGCACCACGTACTCGAAACAGTAATAGGCATACATCCAGGACAGAAGCAGAAAATTTACTGCCTTCCCCACATATGGTATATATCCAGTCACATATACCTGCAGAAGCCATCGATTCTGTCATCCAAAAAGTGGCACATAAGCCATGGAGCATATTGCAATTTGAATATAAACTCCTCTCTCTCTATCGTTCTCTAAGTCTAATAAGTATGAAAACTAAATCCTGTTCCTCCCTTTATGAATCCATACACCCAAATAAATAAAGAATAAAAGATATCTATACCTCTAGGAAGAAACAGGTCAAAAGAAGTACTGAATACACCTGCTCTCCTATACCAATCATGACCCTGCAGATTAAACAGATGCATACACAACTCATGAGATACATAAATATCTATTCAACAAGAAATGTCTGAAATAATAAATATATAAAACAATAACAATAATAAAAACCTTAAGCTCTATTTAAGAATAAGTTAATTACCCTTCTACGCCAGCAGGTCTTTCCAAACCAACATCATTTTGTCTGACAGGATCCAATGTGGTTGGCGTGGATCTCCCCATTGCAGAAAATCCATACTTAGCAATGTCATTGTACCTTTAGTTAAAATAAAATTGTAGATTTGGATAATCACATAGTAGAAATTGGAAAAAGAAAGACATCGGGAAGTGGAAATGTCAAGACATGCAGAACTTTAAACAAAATATCATATATTAAAAACTATTGTCACTCCAATCCTGATAATCACTAAGGATCATAGTGACCTCCAGAACTTTAAACATTCTGCATTGCAAGAAATAGATGTATACCTTACCTGTGCTCAGTTCATACCTATGGTAATTAAAACATAATCAAGTAAATAACGTAGGGGTAAAACAATTAAGCAAAAGGGGATAATTTGGTAGTACCAGAGGTTGCTCAGGATAATGCTGAATATGTACAGTGGGTAGAACCAAGTTACCTGCAAAGCAAAAATAAATAAATGAAAATTATGTATTCCGTGAATTGAGAAAGGAATTGAATCCCTTCAGTAATTCAGGCATCTATAGTGATAAAGAAATATTTTGTAAGATAACAAACAAACCAAGATTATATACCAGTACAATAATCAGAAACAAGAGAATTAAACATCCAATATTACATGACACATACACTTTCTTTAGCCATATCACGAAGATTACAAAACTTAATGAGGCAAAACATTACACAAAAAATGCATATTCATCCATTTTGCCACTAAGAAATATTCAATAGAATGCCATCCATGCACAAAGTGAGGATCTTAAATTGGCTGCATACTTACATAAAAGAGTTGTACGAGTCCATGCCGCAAGACGGAATAAAATTTCAATGTACCAACAAATGAGCAGAGCTCTTGAGAACTATATTCTGGGCATCTATCAGGTAATATCCAGTGTAGAGTTGGGATGATGACTGAGTTAAGGATAATTATACTGCAAAGAGACAGAATAAGGAATTTGAATGTCAATACTAACGCATGCAGATTTAGAATGCACTTTGTCCAGCAAAACACTGAAAGCACTTTTATATGTAGCTTCTACGTTATGTGATGTCTATGTAGAGGTAATACTGGGAAATGGAAACTAAGATAACCAGATGTAAGCATCTATAAGCATCTAAAAGCTATTATCGATTTTATATTACATATTCATCCATGATTCGTACAATATCAGTACTTGCACACATTCTTTCTTTCACATCGGAGTAAGTTAAGCTTTTGAGAACAGCATGTCATTGAAAACTCATGTTCAGGTAACGTTGCAAGGTGATGTCCAAACCAGGTTGAACTAAAATTTGTGGTCAGGAGCTGTATCTTTGTCCATTTGTTTTCACCTATGAGGAAATGTATCTGATATTTTGAACATTTCTTAATCTATCAGTGGCTATGATTTATGCATTGTTGGAAGAGATGTTTCTCTTAGTCTAGTTGTGCAACTTCCTTTACTGATATTTGGAAAATGTCTTGAGTTTGAATCTTCATCCCTAGTTTAAAACTGCTCGAATCTTCTGCTTCATATTATCTGACAGCTCTCATTCAGATTTGTTTGACATGTTTTGTTTGAACCTCTCATTCAGATTTTTCATACATATTTTTTAAAACCCTCTTCTCTACACCCCGAGTTGTATTTTAAACTAAAACACTGCACGATTGATTAGTTCAAGTGCAACTTGTCATTTCCCTACCTATTTTTCCATGATTTCTGTTTTTCTAGGTATAAGTATACCTAGAAATTTTGTACTTGTTTCAGTTTGCTTTTGATATTTGCGGTAATGTTGTTTTATCAGCTGATATAGCATAGCTGGATTATATTATTTGGTTTGTTCTTTGTGCCAGATGGAAAGCGTGCAGTAGCATAATGTCCTTAATATTTTTTTCCTTTTTTTTTTTTTTGTTTGGATAGATATGGATCGAAGGAAGCTTTTATTGATCTTATTGTTAGAGATGTATCATTTAGAGACGATTTGCATTTGTACGATTCTTGTGTTGCTGATGCTAAGGGCAAAACAGAGACATGTTGAACGACGCACCTTGACTAACCGTTCACTTGTTAGACGAGAGATTAGTTTGTGTTATCTGAATGGTATAATAGGGAATACTGATGTTGAATGTGTCAACGAATTGAGAATGGATAGAAGGACTTTTGGCATATTATGTGACTTTCTTCGTCAAGATGGGAGGGTAAAAACGAATGGTTTGGTCTCTGTAGAGGAGCAGGTGTGTATGACTTTACAAATACTAGCACATCATACTAAGAATCGTAGTGTTGGTGGTAGATTTTATAGGTCGGGAGAGACTATAAGTAGGTATTTCAATAGTGTATTGCAAGGAATTTTGCGATTACAAGGTGTCCTACTAAAAATCCCTCAACCTGTGCCTATTGATTCTACAGATCCTAGGTGGCGATGTTTTAAGGTATGTTGATAATTATTTTCATTTTCCCTAAGCTTTAACTCTTCATTCCCTTTGTATAAATTAACAAAAGCTTCCATTTTTTTTTAGAATTGCTTGGGAGCATTAGATGGAACACACATTGATGTGCATGTACCTGAAATTGACAAACCAAGATACCGAACTAGAAAGGGTCGAGTCGCAACTAATGTATTAGGTGTGTGTTCAGGAGATATGCAGTTCATATATATGTTTCCGGGGTGGGAGGGTTCCGCATCAGACTCTAGAGTGCTACATGATGCAATTACTAGGCCTAATGGTTTTAAGGTACCAACGGGTAAGTTTATTAGTTAGTCTCAACTTTGTAAGTTAGGTCTAGTTTTGTTTGTGAACTACAAAATACTAATATAAGGTCTTTTTTTTTTATTAGGTTATTATTACCTTGTAGATGGTGGTTATACAAATGGTGAAGGATTCCTTGCACCCTATAGAGGAATACCTTATCATTTATCTGAATGGGAAGGACGAACACCTTCTAATAAGGAAGAATATTTTAACATGAAGCATTCTAAGGCAAGGAATGTAATTGAACATTGTTTTGGCTTGCTAAAAGGAAGGTGGGGGATACTAAGGAGTCCATCTTTCTATCCGATAAGGACACAAGGTCGAATAATTACCGCTTGTTGCCTACTACACAATCTTATTAGGCAAGAGATGTCTGTAGATCCAATGGAGAATGTGCCAATAATAGAAGATGGACAAAATACAGAAGAAGGTGAATATGTTGGTAGTGTTGAAACATCTGACCAGTGGACTGCAAAGAGGAATGCCATGGCTCAGGAAATGTATAATGAGTGGAGAGCAATTAGGAACCAGCAACCGAACTAGCTATATGTGTTAATGATAAGATTTTATTTTAGTTTTCCTTTTTATCATGCATATGTTGGATATTATTAAAATGATTGGATATTATGCAAATTGATTGGATATTATGCAAATTGATTCTTTGTATTGTATTTTAGTACATTCAAATATTTTTTGTTTAGGTATGGATAACCACAATAATTTGAATGCTTCTCAAGAGCCAAAAGGAAGAAGGCGTAAATGGGAAGCATTTGAGGAAGAAGTATTACTATCCGTTCTTGAGGATTTTGTTGCTCGGAAGCAACGATGTGACACAGGTGCTTTCAAACAAGGTACTTTGATTGAAATAGCGAAAGCTGTCAATGTTTTATGTCCTAATTCAAATATAAAGGCAACTCCACATATTGAGTCAAAGTTGAAGAAATGGAAAAAAACATATAGTTTGGTCCTTGACATGATAAACACAAGTGGATTTGCATGGAATGATGTCAAAAAGTGCGTTGAAGTTGACAGTGATGACGCATGGCTTTCTTATGTGCAGGTTCATATCCTATTTTATTTATACATTAGTTATATTCTTGCTGCTATATTTGTTATGCATGCTAAATTTTAGTTTTGCTATGTTCATATAATCTTAGAAAAATAAAGAAGCTGATGGATGGAGAAGCAAACCTTTTCCATTGTACGATAGATTTGCATATATATTTGGAAAAGATCGGGCTACGGGTAATGTAGCCGAAACCCCTGCTGAAATGATGGAGGAACAAAGTCATGATCAGGTTGGTGCAAGTGATATTGGAGGTGAAAATGTTGTATCTTCAATGAACCAACAAAGCCAACAAAGCACCCCATCTGAAAATAGCCAAAGAAAGAGGAAAAGAGCTATGGGAAATTCAAGTGATGGAACCGAGGCAATTATTAGTGGACTGAAAGAATTTTATGTTGAAAGTGGGAAGAGGATGCAAATGGTAACTGAAGCTTTAGTTCAAGGTACTGCAAATCATACTGACATAGCTAACGAACTTGAAGCAATGGGTCTTTCTCCTATGGATCAAATTGATGCATTGACTCTTATTTTGGAAAAACCACAAAATGTGGGAGTGTTCAGGGCAATCAATTCGGGACTCAAGAAAGTGTTCGTCCAAAGGCTTTTAAGCGACAAAGCAAGCGGATGAGTATATTATGTGGTGCCCTTAGACATGGATGTATTTTATTAATTGTACAATCTTAGGTTATGGCTTCTCACTTAGCTTTGCACTATGACGTATTTTGGCTAATGTTAACTAGGATTTTGTAAAGTATGGAGATCTACTTTGGAATGCTATACTATAGTTAACTGGCATTTTGTAAAATATCCTGGATGAAAATTTAGTGAATGATGTATTTGTCGGACTAAGAAATCATTGGATCAAGTTATGTTGATATAAGTATTTGATGGCTAATGACGTTTAATGTGTGATAAGAAGACAAATTAAATCAACTTTTAAGGGCAAGTTGTGGATTGATTACAATAACAATTCAAGAGATTAAACTCAGGGCAATGTGCCCAAATATTTGTAGTAATTTGTAAGATTGTTACTCCCATTTCAATTTCAATGCTGCTACACCTATGCCAACCCCAATTCCAATTCCAAACCCTCCAATTTTTAGGGCGTTGGACACATGTATTGGAGCTATTAAAATAGAACAATAATGTAATCCTAGTCTAAGCAAACACAAATATGGTGAATAATCATGTTTTCATTATCCTGCTTCTTAGTCCGACACTGCACCAAACGCTTCACTAAGTTAGTCCAGCTTAGTCTAGTCTAAGCCAGTCCAACTTAGTCCTTGCAGCTAGTCCAGTCCGAGACAGTCCGGTGCAACAAACGCACCCTTAGTCTTTTTAAGCTTACCATCTCTTCTCAAATCCTACAAAATCACTCATTCAATGAAATCCTTCAAAATCTATAAAAATCTTTTAAAATCTTAGTTGACTACACCAAAATTCTAAAATCCTTTAATTAACCACCTTGTATTTAAACGGACTCTCTTAAATTCTTTTAAAATCCTAATTATCTACTAGATTCTAAATTCTTTTAAAATTCAAGTAAGAGTACACCCTAAAGATTTCTAACAGCCGAACTGAACGCCGAAACCTACACGGCGATAATGGAGGACTCGAAAACAGCCGGCAAGCTATCGACGTTTTTGGACTCCGGCGTGTACCGGTTCGAAGACTCGACCGCCGTTTTCATCGACCCGGTTCGCGTCCTCAACCGCTCGTACACCCGGTTCAGGGTGTCCCCTTCCGCCTACTACTCCCGCTCATTCAAATCCAAAATTCAAGAGCCTAGGGTGTGTTCGAATTCCAGAAAGCGGAAGCGGAAGGAGAAGAAGCCTCAGACTCTCAATGACAGAGAACGCGCCGCCGATCAACGCCACCAGGTAATCGCACTCTCACTGGCTCAATGCCTGTTTGGTTGACTAGAAAATGTTGCAAGGCTTATTGGTTACTGAGAAAATGTTGGAAAGAGTTTTGTGATTTGTGATTGAAATTCAGACGGAGACTCAGTGTTTGTATGGTTTTTTTGTTGCAGGAAGCAAGACCTTTTTTGCTGAAGGCGCATAAATCTCTACTTAGATCAACTGAGCTTTTAGAGGTTGTGAGCAATTTGAGGGATGATTTCGATAATTCAGCTTCGTCTCCCGGCACTACGCAGTCGCTGGTTGAACTCGGGCGGGTCTGGCAGGCGCCGCTGTATGAGATAACTTTAAATTCGCAATCACATGACAATGCAAGCGAAGATGGAGGTCGGTTTTATTATTCGAAATTTTTTGCCTTTGATTCTTTTTTTTTTTTGTTTGGATAAAAGTTGAAATGTCACCTTTTTTTGTTTTATCTAGATTATTATTAGCTGCTTGTCAGCTGGTGCTTGATTGCTTGATAATTGAAATAAATTCTAATGTAATCGTAAATATTGTTTAAAGTTTTGCTCGCCAAACCATTCCACTACATAAGAAAAAACTTGAGTTAGATCTTGGAAATGCTTGGCTCATATGGATGCTCATCATCTGTCCTTTCTTCTGTTTGCTATCTCAACTCTTCAATTCGAGTTCTAATTGCTATAAAAAAATGTTATCCAATTGAGTTGTGAGTTTGTTCCAGTGGACTATATAAACATGATGATACTATCGTGTTGCGTGGTTTGCATATTTCTGGAATGTGAAATGTCTTTGTATTTTTTCGACAGAGAATTGTATCTACTAGTCCCAGTGAACTTTACTTTGTTTTCTCAGGTTCCCCTGTCATGGAATACTGTAAACAACGAGCAGTCCCTGTGTTTAACAACTTAGTCATTAATGAGACCAGTGAAGATGTGGAGGCTGAACTTTTGGGCAGTCGATATATCTTACCTCCAGAGAGTTCCTTCTACATGGTACACTGACATTACTGACTTTTTTCTTTTAAACGCACAGATGAACTCCGTGAGGTAGTTTACAATGTTTCTTACATGTTTTGTTTTCTATCATGTGGAAGTCTGATCTGGGGCAGATTCACAATCTAATTCCTGGTAATTCCTGCATTTCAAACCCCGTATTATCTGCAAAACCTGTTTCTGAATGTGTAAACAACTTAAGTTCTGTAGGAGTAAATTGCACAAACTAGATGCTTCATGCTTAAAGTCTCTTGCTATGTTTTTTTCTTTTTTTTTTTTTTTTTTTTGTATTGTTTTGTACTGTAAATTGGAAGAAATGTGATGTACATTTACTAGCATGATGATGTCTAGAGCCAATTTCATGAATTTTTGCAAGGCAAAGTATTCGTTTAGGTAGAATCATTTTGCAAGTTCACTCTATAGTTGTTATTGTAGCTTAAATTTTGTACTTTTTGTGCAGCAGAGTCTGATTGTGGCTTCAATCTTATTGTTGTTGATCCGCCGTGGGAAAATGGAAGTGCGCGTCAAAAGCTGAGGTAGGCATTCTACCTTATTATGCTTTCTAGCCTAAAGAACCTGCAAGCCTTTTCTAATAACCACCCAGGCATCTCCTGTATTTTGAACTTTTTAATGGAATTGAAAGCATACTCACCCTGTAAGAGTGTGCCGCTTACTGTTGTTAAAGAGTAAAAAGTGACATTAAAGGGATGTTAATCCAAGTGACTATTGTAAAATTTGTCCTATTGTCTTAATTAACAGATCAACCGATCAACCATGGAAAATTTTCTTAATTTATGTTATTAATTTTGGTAGTTTAGTTCGTTGAAACATTTTGGAGTTGTAGATGAGTGGCTGATGCAGATTTGACATGTAGCATGAACTAGCGTTAATATGGGCTACAAGCTGCTAGGAACTTGTCATTTTTTTCACTAACTATGTGGTTGTCACGTTATTATAGGTACTCAACTTTGCCCAACCGATATTTCTTATCCCTTCCCATCAAGCAATTGTGTCACACAAATGGAGCACTTGTTGCTTTATGGGTGACCAACAGGGAGAAGTTGCGTGGCTTTGTCGAGAAGGAACTTTTTCCTGCATGGGGAGTCGAATATGCAGCTACTTTTTTCTGGTTGAAGGTTCTCAGTTTGGCCGTGTGTTTTTGTTTTCATAGTGAATAAACTTGGCTATAGTTTAGTGAATTCACTTTGACAAGGTCTGGTTCTATTGACTGTCGAAGGTCAAAGCAGATGGTTCTTTGATTGGCGATTTGGACCTCTTTCATCACAGGCCATATGAGTGCCTTCTATTGGGCCTTTGTCCAGGGAAGGTTAGTTTTCACCATATGCAGCAGCCTGTTCTTTTGCTTATGCCTTATGGTTTAGATTTTAGCATTAGTAATCTTCTTCTGCGTGTGACGTTGATACTGTATAGGCTACGGACGACAATTCAAGATCCAAAACTATACCAGATAATCAAATCATGTTAAGCATACCAGGAGACTACTCAAGGAAGCCCCCGGTAGCAAGTAAGTTTAGTCTTGTAACCGACGCTATACTTTAACCCTTTTATTAGTAGTGTTTATGTACTCGCTACTTTCCCATTCATTGGAAACCATTAGATTTTGTTCTTGTCGACGCTGATCATTTTATCTTTCTTTAATTTTTTTTGTGTGGAGGAACTGATCACATGTTTGATACTCAGGCGTCCGGTTGTCAATTAGGCAATACAGTATTTACTGATATACGTTCTCTTGTACCTTTTATTAGGATTTTTACAGGAGTATTCTCCGACACTCCAACGTAGTCGGTGTGTTGAACTATTCGCCAGAGAAATGACTGCCGGATGTGTTTCTTGGGGGAATGAACCCCTTCATTTTCAGGAGTCAGGAAATTTTACGAGCGGGTAGCTGCTTGTAATTTGCATCCCATACGCTAAACGACGTTGTGTTGTTTATCTTTGTAACGATTCTTTTATTATCTTTTTACTTCTCACACCTTTATTAATTTTTGTTCTTTGATCTTCTTCAATTCATCCGATCGGATGACAAAAAATTATAAGGGTGTGTGGATATCACATCCCTTAGATGAAATGTACTCTTCTCAAACTAACGTGAAAGGAGAAGAACAAGAGTTTCCCCAAATGAGAACTTTTTAAAACAATCATTTGAAACTTCCACAAGCTTTTGCAGCGTTACATCAAATTAACAGTTATGCAGATTCCTCGCTCCCTTAACAACTAATTATTTCAGTCACTAAATTTAAGATCCGAGCCTTTTTTAAAATTCGAGATCTAAATAATTTTTCCATTGTGCTCAGTTCTATCAATCCCTACGAATATTTTAAAAGGTGAAGGTGAAAGGTGAAATTCGGGGGAGATTGGAAGGAAACATAGCCTAAAAAGGGTTGATAATTTGAATTAATTAAACCTTGGAAGAGATGCCAATGGGAAACAACTAGCTAATCAAAGAAGAAGTTGAAGAGATTTTCCCCTCCTCCATAATTCTATATCAAAGAAGAAGTTGAAGAGATTTTCCCCTCCTCCATAATTCTATCGTTCCTCTTCCAAACTCCAGTCCTCTTGTTTGCCTCAAAATTGTCAATTCTAGCGAGTAAAGGTGAGTTGTTTACATCATACATACCATAAATGGGTATTAAGTGGGTTGGCCCATGTGCGCTTAGGCCATAACTTGTCTAGGCGTGGCCCGGCACATTGGACTTGATTTTTGGGCACGACCCGCCCATTTTTTTACAAATTATACCGTGTTGTACCTTATTTAAACGTGTAACGCTCATGTCATGCTCCTGCTTAGGGGCGGGCACGGGCCAGGCCGGGCTCAAATTTAGCAGAACTGGACCTATCTGTTGTAAATAGTAATAGGGCGAGTCAAGTCTAGTAATGGGATTTCAGAATTTGGAACCGGACCTAACCCGACTCGTTTGAAACATGCCGAAACGGGCTGGGTCCATGAGTCCAATATCATTTTTCTTTGTCAGCCACAAATGATGAGACAAATTAATTATAGGGTAAATTACACAAAACTACCTCAACTATGGGTCGCACCACAATTTCATACCTTATGTTTTAAACATTACAATGTCATACCTCCGTTAGTGATTTTGTTAAATTGGTTGTTAAGTGATGATTTGGCAAATGGAGGGCCCATATATTCACTGATGCGCCAATTCACTTGTGCCATGAAGAAATTATATATAAAATAAATCATTAAAAAAAAATTGTCAAAAATTAAATTTAAAAAAAGTGGGCCCACCCCCTTTAAATCACCAAATCCACCTTCTTCTCCGACCTCCTTCTCAATATGAATTCAAACCCTGAAACCAATTCCCATATCTCCCAATCCTCCCTCAACTCGATTCCCAAACACCCATCATGGATTCCCTCAATCCCAATTCCCATGCATCAATTCCTAAATAGATGAATCTGCACCGACCGATCAGTCCCGAATCGCGAAAGTCATTCTCTTCCAAACTGGCCTAATCCTCGTCGTCGCTGTCTTCCTCTCCATTCACAACATCCCCCAAAAGCTCATGGCCAACCTCCGTTATCGTTTCTGCAACAAACCTGTCTCCCAAGCCAAGTGTCATGGGCGCCCAGCTCCTCGCCCAGTCCCGATCTGCCGATTCCTGCTCTTCTTCCGTCTCCTTCTCCTAGCAGGCCCTTAATGAGGCCGAGAATGCCATCACCCTTGTCCTTATCGTTAAAACTCAAAATTTTCAAATCATTTTCATTAGTTTTCCTTTAAATATGTTCTAAATCTAGAATTTTACCATGGATTTGTTTTCATTCTTTTATCACACAAGGAAAAAAGACAATTAACTGAATAAATATATAGTGTAGTACTAGATAAAAGGATAAATTCATTATGTAGATAGATAAAAGGAGATAATTTTACTTATATAGCCTTTTGCATCAAACAACTCCAGACACGTGTCAAGATCTTTTGAATTTTACAAGTCGACCCGTATGTCACACAACGCCCCTCCAAATCCCATCATCACCGTCCAATTAGGATAACCCAACTACCTGTGAGCCAATTACACATACCCGGCTGGTAATCTGAGTCCAACCCTAGAATCTTTCGTCAAATCAAGTCATGAGAAGCCACGTGTCAATTCCATACTGCCATACCTGTCAGATTTCAGCTAATGTACGAAAATGCCCTCGGTTAAACCATTTTTCCGTTTTTTATTTTGAATTTTGCAAATTCGGTCAGCCAACACACTCTCTCTCTCTCTCTCACGCTCTTTCTGCATCTTCTCTCTCTTCGTGCAAGTCTTTCTCACTCTTCTCCTGTAGCTTCGTCGATTTTGCCGGAACCCTAATTCTATCCGCCGGGAACTCGAAGACTCCGGTATGAACTCCGACGGGTTTTCCATTTCGTTTGTTAGGGTTTCAATTTTCCTTGCTGATGCGTCGTTACCAATTGGGTGAGGAGTGAGTGTGATTGAGAGACTAACGCTTAGGGTTTTGGCTTGCAGATGACCGTACAATTGGGGAACAGTTGAGAGATCAAAGGGGCTGGATTTCTTCACCGGATGGAGGGAGGTAGCGTCTCTAGACTTCTTACTTCTTCTGGTACTGTTCATTTCCTCTTTTTTGGTTCTGTAAACAGCTAGGCTATCTGTGTAAAATTAGGCCAAAGTAGTTCCTTGGTATGCTTCGAAATGGTGAGTTTTAATTAAAAAATTCGTGCTTTTTTTCTTCGTTTTTGTATTCGTACTTGGAGCTAATCAGAAATGCTGAAGCTTAATCTTTGAAATTTCTTTATTAGTTTATCATTAATTGTGTGTAATTTATTTATTACTTTTGTACAATCTTTTAAGGTATCATTCAGCTTATTCTTGCTTTTTGTAAACAAAGCTGGATTTTGCCAAGGAACATGCATGTTTCGGAAATTGAAAACATCTGAATGCATGGTTGTGAGTTTAGTACACATTTTTAAGAATTACCCCAACTGGCTCTTCTTAGTAATCATTAACTGTTCGACATTGGAAACCTAATCTTGAATGTAGATTTTGTGTTCTGCCATACCTTTACTTTTTATTTAGAGGATTTCTCAAGGTCAGTGACCATTGCATATCTTCAGTTGTTCCTTTATAAACTTTTTATTAATTTGTTTTCGTTACAAGTACATAATTCCCTCCTGACTTATAAAATAGTAAGAGAATGTTAACATTTATTCTTGTACAATTGAATATTACTTTTTGCGTTTATGGAGGGAGTGATGGATAGATTCTTTATCTTTCCCTCTTACAGATGAGCCATTTAATCTATAATTCTACATGCTCTCCAAATTAGAATCTTGGGAAATCATCACTCAAAATAGTATGCTAGGATTGATGTCTTTGTGGTTTTAACGTGATTTTCTGTATAGATCAGTTACATATGATGTGCATTTATTTTCTTAAGTTTTTGGTTGTAGTTGATGAGATATCCCTTTTTATGAAAAGTGCCTTGACCTCCATTTTTTTTTTTTTTTTTTTTTTTTGGTATTATACGTTTTTAATTTTATAGGAATTTCTTAAAAACTGCACTTAAGAATCTGGTCAAGTGGAACTTCATTTGGTCTACCAATGAAGGGTTCTTAACATATTAAGAGTTCCACTGGCTTAAAATTTATTGGCATGGAATTTATATAGCTATTAAAAAGTATATATGTCATGAGTACATTTATACTGGCCTTTTTATACTATAATTTATTAAATTTTTTAGAAAAGCTGATTTTTGAAAAAATGGGGCATTAGGTAACTGCCCATTACTGAATGTCGAATTTTAATTTTTTTTTTTTAAAAGATTATCTGTCTACTACTTTACCCCTATAATATTAAATTGTAGCGTTGATTTATTTAAGCAAGGGTATTTCCTGGTATTATGTAAGCTTTACCCTTTTTGCCTTCTCACATTATAAGTAACTTTCTATTGTTCTTGTGCAAAGCATGATATGGCAATCTTGTTTACTGTACAAAACTTTTATGTTTCATTTTTTTATTGATATCTCACATCATTGTTTGAATTGATTGAGGTTTTTGTTGGTTTTGTGTGGTTGTTGTTTTTTGCATTATTTCTTGTATATCATTTTTCTATAATTCACAAAATAATGTTCATAGTGTTTTTTTTTTTTTTTTATTTTTCTCAATTTTAAAGTTTATAAATTGTTGAAATTCAGGTTGTGAGTGTCATGGATAGAGTTTGCAAACTGTCTGACTTAATTTAAAAAAAAAATTATGACTTTGAACATAATTGATGATAAATGGTTAATGGGCTATGACTTGCTTTGGGATGATTATCTGTTTGATGAGCAAAGGGATGTAGGGATTGAGATTCTTTTCCCTGGTAGTGATTACTTTTTAATGATTGTACTTGCTATTTACTTATTCTGCAAGACGGTGGTTGCAAAGCTTGAATATTTGGTCCATATACTTGCACATATTGTTGTCTATCTCGATTTAGCTATTTGTTTTATTGGTACTCTCTCCCCCTGATTGCTGTTCTATTTTAGGGATACACCCATGGATTATGATGACAATGATTTTCAAAGCCACAATGTTCATTTAGCTGGTGAAGGGACTAATAATTGTCCTCCAGTTTTACAGCCATATGCTCTTCCCAAGTTTGATTTTGATGATAGCCTTCAAGGGCATTTGAGGTTTGATAGTTTGGTTGAAACCGAGGTTTTTCTGGGCATTGAGAGTAACGAACCTAACCACTGGATTGAGGATTTCTCTCGTGGGAGTAGTGGGATAGAGTTTAGTTCCACTGCAGTTGAATCTTGCTCTATATCAAGGCGCAACAATGTTTGGTCTGAGGCCACTTCCTCAGAATCTGTTGAAATGCTATTAAAATCTGTTGGGCAGGAAGAAATTACTCCCTCTGAGACAATTTTTGAGGAATCAGATGCCTGTAAGGAACTGAATTGCTTAACTGAGCAGATGGAGCCTAACTTGGATGATGATCATAAGACTCTTTCCCAAACGGGGAATGTTACAGTTCTACGGCCTACATTACAGCAGGAGGAGACTTCCGAAAACCTTTCTAGCTTAAAGGATGTAGGAGTAGATCAGCTTTGTGTTGATGATTCACAAACCCATGAAGGTAAATTATTAGTTGATGGAAATTCAAATAACTTGGAACCAAATGATCTTGGTGGAAAGGACACCCCGCAGGTAAGTGAAGGGAGTCCTTTTGCTGATGGGAAATGCAAAGGTGTAAATCAGATGGAATTGGAATATGTGGTTGATGAACCTCCAGATAAAAAAGTAGATTCCTCTGCTTCAGGAATGCAAGTTGATAATATGATATCTGTGGAAAATATTAATACAAGTGATAAGTTGAGTAACAAAGATGTCCAAGATAATTTAAAAGATATCACTGAAGAGGATCCAGACGGTCATGTGTTGAGCATAGAGGCTCAACATGTGAATGAAAAAATAGTTGAAAAGGCTACCTGTTATTTGGAAAACCCTCATTGTTCATCGTTTGAGGTGGAGTCTGTGGAAGGAGGAATTGCTAATCAAGAAAATGTTATTAGTGTGGAGGAACCGTTGGATATGATACTGCAAGAGGATTCTGACTTACATGCCCTGGGTGAATGCAGTGACAGGGAAATCTCTGGAGTTGATGCTGACACCAACAAATGTGAAAATGTGGTCTTGTTTAAAGGCATAGATACTGGTGGTGATCAATCAGAACCAAACACGCAGAGCTTATCACCTAGGGCCTATGAAAATAAGACTAGCTGTGCAGTTGAGACCAGCAACAAAAATGCTGAAATTTCTTCAAGTCTAGATCCTGTGCTGAAAGGGGATTCTGACTTACATATACCGGATGGATTCAGTGACAGGGAGTGCTCTGAGGTTCCTGCTGAGACCAACAAATGTGAAGATGCAGTCTTGCTTAAAGATATGGGTACTGGTGGTGATCATTTTAAATTGAACACGCATGATGTATCACCAATGGTTAACAGAGGCGATGATAGGTATGCAGTTGAGGTCACCAACAGCAATGCTGGTATTTCTTCAACTCTAGATCCTAAACTGAAGGTGGATTCTGGATGGAGTAGCTCCAAGATGAATGCGTTAGAAAGTGGTTTCCAACCAGATAGTGGGACTTTGGTCAGAACATCCGAGGCTTCGAGTGAGGAAAATGATGTCTCTAAGGATGGAAGTAATGAAAATAGGGAAGTTCATTGTAACTTGACTGCAACATCTTCTTCAGCTGAAGTATTTAGTGAAGCACATGTAACTGGATCTTCTAAAAGTCCTCGTGATGCTTTTGGAATTTCTGGAGAGAAATTGAATGCGCACGAACGTGTATCACTTTCTATTCTTGAGGAGTCAACTCAAATGTGTGATGATAATAAAGTTTACGGAGAAGGCGATGTTGGTGATGCACCTGATGGTAACCTGGATCTCCCTTCCAGTGAAATGGATAGTAGACAATTGCTCAATGAGTCGAATAGTAAAGATTTGAAGTTTGATGGTTCTGTTGTTAAGGGATCTGGATCCTCGCCGTTGTGTGAAGGTAGCACAGATAAAGAGCTGATTGTTCCAATCCTAACACATGAAACTGATGGTAATGAACCAGGTATGTTATGAAGTTGAAACTTTGAATGGAAATAAATTCAAATCCATTAAATATACTAACTTGGATTCTTTCTCTTGCAGCGGCCAACCTTTCCCTGGAAAATTCGAATTTGGCTTCTTGTGGCACCACGAATGCTGCTCCCTTGTCTTCAGGAAATGGTGTAGCCAGCGATATCGTTAGCCACTCAGAGGTTCAAGCAGCACCTTCTTCTGCTGCGGGATCACACTGTGACAAAAAAGAAGAAACTGCCAACGAAATGACTAAGGATGCAAGTTTTTCGTGTGTAGTGCCACCTCCTTCTGTAGAAACTGGGCTAGTTTCTGTTTCCGAAGCGGAAAAAGGTGTTTCTGGACAGTCGTTGTGCAAAACAGTTGATCAGTCTCTGCCTGTTACAGACAGTTGCAATACAGAGTGCCAAAATGAACCACAAAATGCAGTTGCTAATGAAGTTAGCAAGAGAAACACAAATGAGAGGGAAGTTGCTTCAGATCAGTGTGAATCTTCTGCAAAAGAGGGTGGTGGTGCTGAAGCTATTGTCTTTGGAAAACAGGATGGCTCAACCATAAAAGAGAGTTCTGAAAAGGCATCTGCAAATGTAACAGGTGAGACTTTTATGTTCACTAGTCATCATCCTCTTTCCTTTTTACATATCATCTCTCGCCGCTTTAAGTTATGTACATTCAACTTGTCTTCCTGGGGCCTGATCTTTTTTCACAAGTTACGAATGCTAATAGTGTGGCTTGAACCTCAGACTTCCTGGATATAACTGCAATGTCTAACTTACAGGCGTCCCTTCTTTTGCTCTTGCTATTGTTTGTGTTTCATGAAATGAAAGTTATGTCCTTGCTCTTTCTCTCCATTTGTGTATTGACGTTTAAGAATGATTTTTTCAATTATGCAGAACCAATTATGGATTCTGACACGCAGACTGGGCCTTCAACATTGGTAGAAGTGTGTGGTGGTACTGCTAAAAATGTAATGAAAGACACTGACACTTCTGAAGTATCTCAGGATAAGACTTCTGCAGAGGCTATTATGCCCAGCATTAATTGTGAGTAATTTAATTTGATTAATCTTGAATGAGTTGTCAAATAACAAAAAAGATAAACGTTAAGTGAATGTAGTGAACCTTCACATTTTGATTCTTTGTGATACTGTAATGAGGCTATTGCAGATAGAATGGCTTTGAGGCACATTGGTAGTTGTAAGTCATTTTTCATTCTGTTTCTATTGGTGGCTCCAACTCATGATTTTTCGGCTTTGAGTGTTTATGGGAAGAGATGCTAATGTTGGATAAGATGTATTAGATTTTTTTTAATTTAAACTTTTTGCAAGTTGAAGACTAGTTTTGAGGGCTGGTTTCAAATTGCCTGTTTGGATTAGATAGAAGAGAACATATAAATGAAATGCTTGGGATTTAATAAGAATGTAGCAGGAGTGATATGCAACACTGGAAAAATAGTTCTTTTTTTACACCCACTGTTGTTACTTCCAATTCATTTTGGCTTTTTCTTTCTTTTTCTTTTCTGATTGTTATATTTTATTTTGCAGGTGACACTTCTATGATTTGTGAAGCTTCTATTTGTTCTGCTTCTTTGCCTGAATCTCAAACTAGGTTTGTTGCGCCAGAAAGTGATTTAAGTTCTGTTGGTCCAAACAAAACTGATTGTGGTCCAATGAAGCTTGTTGAAACAATTGAGCTTTCTGAGACTAAACATGAATCAGGTGATATCAAGGGGCCGAAAAATCTGAGTGCCCCAGTTTCGGACAGTGTTAGGGATGGTGACAATCATTCTCTTAATTCCTGGAATCCAAAAGGAAATGATGCCTCTAAGGATTTGAGAAATGGCACTTCGGATGTGAGTTTATTTACAGATTTGCCGAAAGGGGAAGCTGCCAACAACTTGCAGCCTGTTCCTGCTATTATACCTCCCAGAGTATTATTTATAATCTTATTGTTGTTTATGTTTATACTAAATAATACTTGTGTCTTTGATCAATTTATCTCTTGACATATACATTACTTTTGGGGATAAATATGTACGCTTATTTCTGGCCATAAGTATGTACATTTATAGTTATAAATGTGCTCTGATTTCAACATTTCAATATTCCGATTTAGAGTTATTTTGCAGATCTCATGTCTTTGATAGTTTATATTTGTTAATAGATGTATATGTTTTAGGGGATTGGGGAATGCTAGCTTTAGATATATACATGTATAGTTATTGATATGTCTTTACACCGATTTTTCAATTTTCTGATTTAGAAATACTTTTTGAAGTTAGCAGAGGTGTCTATTCAAAATTCTGGTTCAGGCCAGCTGGATGCAAAAATCTCACAAGCTGCACGGGGTGCTTCCAAGGGTACCCCTGAACGGAAAACAAGGCGAGCATCTAGCAAGGCAACAGGTAAACAGAGTGCTAAGAAGGGAAGTGTGCAAGCAAGAGGTGACAGATTGAGCAGTGTGTCCCAAAACCAATCTGGAATTTTCCAGCTTGTGCCACCTAGTGAGACAAAGGCCTATGGGCATGTGGATGGTTCTGTAAAACCCTTTTCTGTTCTTACTACTCCCACATCTAGTTTGCCAGATCTAAATACTTCTGCTCCACCATCTGTTATATTTCAACAGCCGTTCACTGACTTGCAGCAAGTGCAATTACGTGCTCAGATCTTTGTTTATGGTGCTTTAATGTGAGTCTTGTTGCTTAATGTATATTTCTTGTACCAATGTTTATTTTTTGGGGCTTTTATCATAAATTGGAATTACATATATTACCAAATGTTGAATGCATTAGTCACCGTCTATTTTACACAGAAGTTCACAGAAATTTCATTTCGAGACGGTAAATAAAACATGTATCTCTTTTAATTTTCTCTGCAGTCAAGGAATAGCACCTGAAGAAGCTTATATGGTGTCAGCATTTGGGGGACATGGTAAGTTAATTTGTTCTCTATGTCCTATCGTTTCACTATTGCTACAAATGTTTAGTAACTCTGAAATTATGTTCTTTTATTAGATGGTGGAGGGGGCATGTGGGAGAATGCCTGGCGGGTGTCCATAGAGAGGCTACACAGTCAAAAGTCTACTCCGGTTAATCCAGAAACCCCTTTGCAATCACGTTCTGGTACTTTCTATCATTTTAAGCTGTTTGATTCTCTGTTGATTTGATCTAGTGTCTAACTGTACTTCAGACCTGAGGTTTACAGGTTCTAGGGCTCCTGACCAAGTAATTAAACAAGGTGCATTCCAGAGTAAAAGTATTCCCTCACCCCTTGGTCGACCCAGCACGAAGGGCACTCCACCAATGGGTAGTCCAATGATACCTATTTCATCACCGCTTTGGAGTATTTCTACCCCTGTTTGTGAGGGCCTGCAATATAATTATCAGCAGGCACTCAATCCATTGCATCCTTTCCAAACACCACCAATAGGGAACATATTTGGGGGCCATAATACTACGTGGATTCCTCAGGCCTCCTTTCGGGGTCCCTGGCTTGCTTCTTCACAGTCTTCTGCGGCTCAAGCCAGTACCCTTTTTTCAGCATTTCCTAGTACAGAAGCAGTGCAGTTGACTCCTGTAAAAGAAACATCTCTGCCACAATTGCCTAGTATGAAGCATGTTTCCTCTGGTCCTTCTGCTCAGACTGGGGGCCCAACTAGTACTTTTGCAGGGGCATCTCCAGTGTTTGACCCAAAAAAGGTGTTAGCATCACAGGGCGAGCATTCTGCTGACCCTAAGCCTAGAAAAAGAAAAAAGACTTCAACTTCCAAGGATCATGTTCAGGTTACTATGCAAGCTCGATCTCAACCCGAGTCAGTTACTATGCAAGCTCGATCTCAACCCGAGTCAGCTTTAACACTTGCTGGTAGTAGTAGTCTGTCTACATCTGTTGCCATCTCAACCCCAAGTACCATTGTGTCTAAGACCATGCCAGAGAAATTGATTATGTCTGTGTTTCCGATGCCTTCCACTGGCCACCTCAAAAAAGCAGATCAGGATTTGGAGCAGAGGGCAACTTTATCAGAGGAGACTCTTAGTAAAGTTAAGGAGGCCAGGCAACAGGCAGAAGAAGCTGCTGCTTACGCTGCTGCAGCTGTTAGTCACAGCCAAGAAATATGGGATCAGTCGGATAAGCAAAAAAATTCCAGATTGATATTAGACGTCGAAGCTAAGTTGGCATCTGCTGCTGCAGCTGTAGCTGCTGCGGCTGCTGTAGCGAAGGCAGCAGCTGCAGCTGCCAATGTTGCATCAAATGCTGCATTACAAGCAAAATTGATGGCTGAAGAAGCCTTGGTTTCATATAATGATGGTAATGCAAGCCAAAGTATAAGAATGGCTACTCCAGTGCCCATTTTAAGGGGTGAAGATGGAACAAATAGTTCAACTTCGATCCTTGTTGCTGCTAGGGAGGCTGTTAGAAGGAGAGTTGAAGTTGCATCTGCAGCCTCAAAGCGAGCTGAAAATATGGATGCTATTGTAAAAGCTGCTGAGCTGGCAGCAGAAGCTGTATCACAAGCTGGAATAATTGTTGCTATGGGTGATCCTTTGCCATTGAGTCAGTTAGTAGAAGCTGGTCCAGAGGGTTATTGGAAAGTACCTCAATTTTCTTCAGGACTGGTTATGAAATCCAGTGGCATGTCAAGAGAACAGTCAAATTTAGGTACTGTTGGAGAAGATGCTGATACTTCTGCTAGGGGTTCTAAAGATAGACAATCAGATAAGCATGAAGCACAGCCGACTGCACATGAGAAGTCACCTATTCTGAGAGAGGTAAATAAGGAATCAATGGATGATCAATTGAGGCGGGGTGTAGGAACCACGGGGTTTGATAGAGTCATTGAAAAGGGGTCAATAGGACCAAAAGGCCGCAATGTTTCTGAGATCATATCAAACTCTGCTTTGGTTACTGTCGACAATGATATTGAAAAGGAAGCAGAAGCATCTGAAGAAAGCAGCATCAAGGAGGGTTCTCTAGTAGAGGTATGAAGCTGAGGCGTGATCTGATATGGTTTGGAGGTTTTTTTTTCCTCAAAAAAATAGAGATTAGCTTTTTTCCGTTCACTGGACTGTTTACAGCAGTTTATATGTTCATGTGCCATCTTTCTTGTGAAGCTTGGCATTTCAATGTGCTTTATGGCCGTAGCATAAAATTGACTTGTTTTCTTTTAGGTTCTCAAAGATGGGGCTGGATTTGGAGAAGCCTGGTTTACTGCTAAGGTATTGTGTTTGCAGGATGGAAAAGCCTGTGTGTGTTACACTGAGCTTCAGTCAGATGAAGGTATACCACCTCAACATGCCTTGCCTCATGTTGGTGTTACCGGTTTTCTTTTAAGTGATAATTTCATGTTGACCGTTTATTATTAGGAGTTTGTTTGGTTGGATGCATTTTGTTAATCATATATTTCATAAATAGAACTCTTTGTTATTAAGATGTTATGCCTATTGCTTGTGCATGGTCACTTACTTTACACTTGGTTTCTCATCTACTTGGTTCAGGGAAACTGCAGGAATGGGTGGCACTTGAAGGTGAAGAACATAAGCCACCAAAGATACGAATTGCCCGCCCTGTTACTGCTTTGGGACATGACGGAACAAGGAAAAGGCGCAGAGCAGCGATGGCGGATTATACTTGGTCTGTTGGAGATAAGGTTGATGCATGGATACAGGAGAGGTAAGCGCAAGTTATAAAATTCAAAAAAATTGATTGCTCTTGCAGATAATCTTGCTAGAGAAATTTTTATATGAAGATTAATATAATTATACTGCCTGCAATTTCCTTTAGCATGCACAAAAAGATTTAGGGCTTGTTTGGAACTGCTTTTAAAATGGGTTAAAGCGCTTTATGTGAAAATGTTTTTGGAATCAATCTTTAGTGAAAATGCAAGTTAATCATGAAAAAGCGCTTGAAGTGCTTCCTAAATAAGCACATAACCGGTGCTTCTTGCAGGAAGCGCTTTTAAAATCTATAAACATTTTCTCTAAATGCACTTTTAGTCATTTTAAAGGTACTTCCAAATGAGCCCTTATATTTTGTGAGTTGCTTTTTCCATTACTAGACGAATTTTGCTTTGCAAGTCTCCTTTATTTGGATATGCATTCCCTACATCTTTCTTCACTATCTTAAGCATGCCTAGTCTTGGGTTTCAGAGCAATTTGGTAGTGTTGATATATTAGATATTAGTGCATTTGGTGATTGCAAACTCGCATTCAGTCTTAGTGATTTTGATGCTGTTTTTCCATTTTCCACATCTATTGTTTGGACTTTTCAGTTGATATTATCCCATTTGCAACACATCACATGTGTATTTACTTCTTTTTTCAGCTGGTGGGAAGGAGTTGTCACTGAGAAAAACAAGAAAGATGAAACTATATTAACTGTCCACTTTCCAGGTGTGTATGAATTGTTATTACTGTTATTTTCTTGGGTGGGGTTGCTTTCATTAAGTCACTTCATCTAAATGCTTCCTACTGTACTATTTGAAACTTACTGTTAGTTGATTGGATACTCTCCTGTTATGAATTCTTACAGCTCAAGGGGAAAAGTCAGTTGTTAAAGCTTGGCATCTTCGGCCTTCTCTCATTTGGAAGGATGGCAAATGGGTTGAATGGTTTAGTGTGCGAAATGACACCTCCTTCCTTGAGGTACTATGTTTATATAGCTTCATGCTTTAATATCATATGATTGTTGAAAACTTCTCAAGTCAATTTTATTTCTATTTTACTGATGTGCAATTTGATGTTCAGGGTGATATGCCTCAGGAAAAGCGACCCAAATTGGGCAGTCCTGCAGTGGAAGGCAAAGGGGAGGATAGCACATCAAAGGGCGTTGATGTTGTTGACTCAGGGAAACCTGTAGACCCAAGGTTACTTAATTTATCTGCAAATGAAACGGTATTTAATATGGGTACGAATACGAGAACTGAGAATAAGCTTGATGCAACCAGAACAATTCGAACAGGGTTGCAGAAGGAAGGATCAAGGGGGGTTGTTTTTGGTATTCCCAAGCCTGGAAAGAAGAGAAAATTCATGGAAGTTAGCAAACATTATGTGGAAAATGAGGGTAACAAGACTAATGAAACTAGTGATTCGGTGAAATTTCCGAAATACTTGATGCCTCAAGGATCCCGTGGACTGAAAAATACATCTAAAATTGACAAGAGGGAAAAACAAGTGGCAGAATCCAAGCTAAAGGGTCTGAGATCTGGAAAGCTGCAAAGTTTGTCAGGTAAATCTGCCGCACAGAAGGACAGCCTCTTAACAGATGCACGCAGTGCCTCCGATGGTTCAAGTGAAATGGACAATACAGGAAGGATCAAAGATTCTGTAAACCGTGCCGAGGGTTTATCCGGAAAGCATACCCTATCACAAACAACACAGGGCCAAATTGAATTTTCTTCACTAGCTCCATCATCTGATTCTTCATTTAAGAAAGTCTCCACTTTAACTGCTAAATCTCGGGCAAACAAAGGAAAACTTGCACCTGCTTTTGGAAGGTTGGGTAAAATTGAGGAGGGCAAAGTGTTTAGTGGAAATCCGGCAAAGTTGACTGCTGAAGTTGTTGAGCCTCGTAGATCAAATCGCAGAATTCAACCTACATCAAGAGTAAGCATTTAGATATATTTTAGTCTCTGTTTGCATATAGATGCTTATTCGTTTGTTACGATAACATTGCGGTAAATGGTTTATCAAGTCTTTAGTCTGATTATATCTCAATCTGAGGATGGTTCCCTTGGTTATCTGCTACTTTGATTTAAAGTTGTTGATGTTACAGCAGAACTTGTACAGGATCTTTTTGGAAGTTGAATTGCTAATTGTAGTGTAGGTTTGTAAAATTATTAGTAAATTGGAAAAATCATTTCAACAACTATTAAGTTTTATACAAACACTTAAGCGGTCAAATTTAATAAAAAAAAACCCCATCCATCAACTTGTCATGCTCTAATTGATTGATTGCTGTGAAATTCTTTTGGTGCCCTTCTCTTGTTACAAAGTAAGCTGGGTTGTTTCCCTCAAGTATTGAGTTTGAAGTGTTTTCGAAAGTGCTATGTTATCAAGGGCTTGCATGTAAAATACCCCTAAATTTTCTTCCAACATCTCTCTGATTTAAGAAAATTGTAGTTACTTTTATTGTTCATATTTAAACATTTTCCTTCACTCGTTGGTATCCATGTACAACATTTATGCTAGTTTTGTTGCTTGTTCACTCGTTGGTATCTATGTGAACATTCTCTTATTTTATATTCAAAACTGTAAATCTGAGATGATCACATTGTTGGCCACAGCTACTAGAAGGACTGCAAAGCTCGTTGATCATCTCAAAGATTCCTTCTGTTTCACATGACAAGGGCCACAGAAGTCAGAACCGGAATGCCTCTAGAGGTTAAATTTTATCCCCCAGGGTTTTTTTCTCTGCGGATAATTTGCAGCACATATGTTCTTGTTTTTGTGAATGTGATTGTGTTTTCTGACTCTTTGATTGTGACAGGGAATAACAATGGTTAGGAGCAGCTCTGCAAATGATGGATTCCAGTCTGAGGATCGTCAATTATTGGATGACCAGGCCAACATGTTCATGCGTAGTTGTGTATATTGATCATAGAGGAGGATAAGCGTAGGGATGGAAATTCTTGCTTCCTTGATTTTGGTCAGTCATAAAATGTAGTCGGTAGATGTTTATAGCCATTTTAGTTTACAAATTATGGTTTCCGTAGGTGGTCTTTCGCCCAGATAGGTTGTATATGGAAAATTATCCATTTAGTTTGGCTTGTAATGCAAGGAAGGATTTCAGATGATTAATCATATAACCTGTTACTGTTTTGTCCATTTGGATATTTAATATTATGTCATCTCATTCGTCGACATTATGCATAGCATGGGTATAAATCTGGTTAAAATATTTTTTGTTCCAACCATTCAATGCTACGTAGTATTGAAGAAAAATCCGATTTCTCTGTCGAAGTTTCAATGTTTGAGCTCTATTTTTCTAGTCCATGTTGAAATCATACAGCAGTCTGAGTAATGCTCCTTCAGACTTCATCAAGAGAAGCAGTTGGATGCGCAAAGAGGGAGCTAGATCTTGTAATATTCTTTTGTTTTTAGTTTATACATGCAACTGTTTCAATTTTTTGTTTTTATTCTTGGTATCAAATCCAAGATTAAAGTAACCATACGTTCTTTGATCATCGGGTGACCGAGAGAATATTTTTTGTAAACGTATATCACTCGGCAGATTGGCAAGAGATATAGTATTGAACCTACATTCTTTTGTTACATCGGAGAGAATAGGACTCTGAACCTTCCATTACCCTGTTCTTACTCGTCATTTGAGCAGAAGGCAGGCCGTTGAATTGCAACTTTGGGTGTACGGGTAAATGTTCTTAGACACTAGAACTGCAAGATGCTACTCAAGTTCTTTTGGTAGCCTAAATATCTCATTGAGAATTGATGACATGTTTACTGAAAAGTTGAAGAAACTACGAACCAGTATGAGAATGAATGTCACAAGGATATACGAGGTAAACAAGCTCTCGTTATTCCATAAATGATTTTCCGGGTATGTCACTCTAAATCAACGTGAGACACGAACTTTCATTACTTGGAAATAAATGCACGATATGACATAAATGAGAATGACGAGAATTTCTGCATGTTATAGTAACTTTAAAGAAGAGATTAGTTAGGAACTAGATACAACCTATCCCTAGAGTGTTAGCTTTGCGGCTATGACATGTAAATAAAGTTAAAGACGCCGATCATAAACACTTGGTCTAGTTGCAACCGATTTTCACTATGTTGGGGAAAGTCCCGAGTTAAATCACATGAACGACAATTGTTGATTAAAAAAAAAAAAAATAGACGAAGAAAATGAAAGGAACTGGAGGATATTGAAGCTATAAATCAACATGTTTACACTCGTTACCGACACTTGGAACCCAGAAAGTGGGGGAATAAAAGAGAAGAAAACATTCGGGGAACTTCGTTAATGCAACAGAACCTGGCAGCGATGGGCTTCTGCCCCGGCTAGAGTTATTTACTAGCAAAACTAATTTATAAACAATTGCAGCTCGGTGAACCTCTCTCCTGTACATGGATTGAATACATTCATTCACGACGGAGATAGAACAGCAACCAGATATAACCTGTGTGATGGCGTCACCCCGTGCATGAAATTTGGGGCTGGCAAGATGAAAAAATTGCCAAAGTAAGCGGCAAAGTCACCTCCATAGCCGATCAGTTTAGATGAGAGATCCGTCCAACCACCACCTAGTTGGTCACCTTTTAGCCTGCTTCCTTTCTTCGTCCCTTTAGTCTGGGAAAACTTCATCCTTTTCGTCATCTCCTAAAGATAAGCGCTCTTTTCCCATGTTCCTCTTGATTGAAATTTGTAGAGCCTTCTCACCTGGTTTCTCTACATTATATGTACTTTTGGTTTTTCCTGCTGAGTGATGATCTCTGTCGTTGCTCTTTTCAATATCTTTGAATGGTTTCTGGCAGATGCAAGCCTGTGGAAATTCATGGAATTCACCCCGACCAGGTTTCACCTCGTCAGGGTCACCCATGAATCCTTTTTGGCATGACTTTACTTTTTTTGAAAATGTTTCCCAATTCATCTGATGCCTAGCCATGAACAAAGCACTGAGCCTCTTAGCATTTGGCCTGATGGTCCGCTTGTGACCCATATACCTCCTATAAACGATAAAACAAAAAATGTAACACATGGTTAAGAAATCTCTCAAAATGAAAATGATTAAATTTAATAAGAAACAAAATAACAAGTAGAAATAGTTGCACAAATTACAAATCTAATTTGACAATGACCATGATATCAAACTACACAAAAAATTTCTGAGATCTTTATACTAGGGTTTCAGTTGAAATAAATCTCTCCTCCTCACCGATGGATGTCAACGCAAGGTTATTCAGCTGGGAAGTCAACTAAACGAATATACACTAGACTACTAGACAATATCACATGTTTACTTGAGGATAGCAAGATCTTAATCTGTAAGATTTATCAACTATTTTAAGATGCAAACTTACTGCAGTTGGAATGATTTCACTGTTGAAAGTTTTTAGTATACCAGTACTCAATTGAAGGATAGAAAATTATCAAATTTCCGCAAATCTAGCCAAAGTCTAAATTTGGGGAACAAGTTACGGGAGCAATCAGTATCCGCAATGTCAAGTATACCTGTATTCAAAAGTAAATTAAATCCCACAGAAACTAGTTTGAACTGGAAAGACTGAATTTTCTAGCACAAGCAATCAGGAGTTACATAGACATCAAAATGCCAATGAAATAAGGAACAGTTGATGGGGGGAAGATAAGATGTTTTGCTGTCTGTCTAGCGCCTAGCAGAAATCCTAAACATTTAGTAAAAGGAACAAAGGATAAGCAAACATAAGAAAGAAAAGAAAGGACAAAAATACTTGAAACTTCAAAACAAAATAACTTCAAGTTAAAAAAGGCAGTACATTTGTTAATTAGTTCTGTCAAATGCTACAGCTTAGGCTTGTGCAAAATTTTCAATAGTAGTTGAACACTGTCATGCTTTGTTAAGTTTACCGTGATAGAGCAGTAATTACTGCACCAGCATTCTCCAAAATCAAATTTATACATAATTTACTGATCCCTAGTATCATTTTGGACATATCTAAATATTTTTTTTTTCATGCATTAGTTCAATCCCCAGAAAGGCTGATGTAATAGTGAAATAGATTTCTAACCTTCGACCTGCGAGAATCTTGGCCATATTCCCGTTATTATTAGTGACAAATACATCACTTTCGTCAGAGACAATGTAGTCAATTGCAGCAAGACGGGAGGAGAATGGAAGAAAAGGTTTCAGCTCCTCACTAGCAAGCATCTCCTTTGTGTAAAAATTTGGGAAGAGCTCTCTTAGTGGTCTCAAAGTCTCTTCCCCACCATATATTTCTCCAGAAGCAATGTAGAGATACGTGTCATTTGCAAAACCAAGTGCACGCAGCATCAAACCCACTTCATACGGAGTCAGTGGACATTTTCCTCGCTTTCGCTCTTCCTCGGCGCTTAAATCCTAAATGAATAATAAGAAAAATTACACCGGTATTCAAATTACAGTGTGGAGCCAATTGTACCAACATCACCAGCATTGCACACTATATAATGGCAATTACAATGCAATGTCACATGAGCTTCATATAAATACAAAAAAACATATGACACATAAGACATAAGAGAATATAATATCTATCATAATTCTCGTTGAGATTAATATGAATCAGAATTATAAAAGAACAGCAATCTCACAGGTAATGTCGCCCATCGTTTCCTTATTTCAGCAAACTCATCTCTCTCTTTATCACCCCCGCCATAATAACACCCAGAAAATGCTAGCATATCAGGTTCAAACCTGTCATTAATGAGTGTCATCCGAAATCCAAAAACAACAGAACTTCAATCATATGCATCATGAAAGGATAGCAGTTCTTTAAGAAGAAAACAACTGATTGTGAAGATCATATTGGTACAATAAATGGATATAACCAGAAAGGGAAAATAACAAGAAAAGCTACAAAATTCTAAATGTGAAAACTCATAATTCTGGTTATTGTACAAGGTGTATTCTAAGGTAGTGTTAGTTTCCGCGCTTTGGTGCGCATTGGAAGGGTTTGACATGCATTGCCCATGACTGGTAAATGCAGATGGGAATGACATGGTCTTTCCATGGGTATCACAAACCCACAAAAAAGAAAAAAGGTTTTGCACCCCGAAAGGAAGAGGTGGCTTTCCCATTCCCAATCTCCAGTTCAACTATATAGTAAACTATGGTGGCGATTACTAGAATTCCATTCCGTGAAACAGACACGACCTATGATCCTGTAGGCAGAGGTGGCCTTTACACACTCCTATCCTCCATGAACATTAGATTCAAGTTGAAATTTAAAAATATCAGCTCCCTTGTAAATTAATAGGCAATAGAGACAAACCTCAAGTGAACAGCAATGAAACGTTTTGCCATCTTTCGCATTCTCATAACAAGTTTCTGACCGAGTTCATGTATAGATTTTGTAAATTTAAGTGCATGATAATTAACACGGCAACGCAACTTTTGCAGCTCATCGTCAAGGTTACTTGATAGTCTATAATCAAACTTTGTCAATTGCAAAACCTGCCAAATTGCGACAGTATTAACTGCCATTCTGAAACAGACTACAGTGTTTTTACTAAGACAGATGGAGACAATGGATTTAGGATATCTTGTACACCACTGAATAAGATAACCATCAGATAATAGCAACGGGGTCTTACACGTCTCCTCAAGAGTATAGGCAAAACTTGTTCAATATAATATTCAGGTTCAGATTTCCTTGGCACACGCATGGTATATGGAGGCTTTTCCATGCTCCGCATGACTTTCTCAGGAACTCTCCGGACAATCGTCACATCTTTTGCAAGATAAGACATGAACCAATCGACATCAAAAATGTGGATAAAGTCACTGCATACAACATTAGTGTATTTAATGGGATGATAATTCAAAAGCCAATTTTCTACCAACACTAGAATGATATTCTTTTAAAGAGAAACAGAAAGTAATACAAAAAAGTTAATTGACGGAGCTAAAACCTTGTTAGAACCACATTACCTGTCATCCTTCCAATAGGAATGATGATCCAGCTCGGGTACAACTAAGGTAGCGTTAAGAATCCGGGCAACTACCACTGCATCTGTTATCTGATTGCAGGAAATAGGTTACTATTTTCAGCATTGACAAGACAAATAATTACTCAAGTAAAACAACAATGTGACTTACTCCTGTTCGTTGTTGGTTCAACCCCCCACTTGTTGCAATCAGCAAATACCCATTTGACGATCGCTCTTTCACAGCCGCTGAATTCGAAAGATAATTACTTCAAGTTGAAAACACGAACATAACAAGGGCAAATTGACAATGCAAACGTGAAATATGGAAATCGAACTCACAAGCATAGCGAGGTCCTCTTTGACTGCACCCGTAGTAGAATTTCGAGTAGCTGGACTTCCAAACATCAATTGCCTCACGACCATTTCCATTCTGAAATTCAAAAACCCACAATTTTTTTTCAACTCATTTGAATTAAAAATCAAAACTTTGAAGAATTTTTAAATATTGAAAGATAAAACAGGAAAGAGGAGGAGCAGCGGTGCAGTACCCGCTTTGTGTAGAATGAACTTAATGAAGTGTTCATGACCAAGCGCTGGGAGTACCACTCGAGATCAGATGCCACGTGACCGGTGAAGAGCGAAATCAGGCCCAGCCCAAACAGCATCAGCCCACACACCAGCGACCACGACCACGACATCACCGTCTGCTTCCTCTCCTTCTGCGACAGCGACGGCGTCATTTTGGTGGCCATGGCGATGGCGGGGGCCGGGGCGGGTGATCTCAAGCTCAGCTCGTGCTTCTTCTCGCCGCCATTGTTGAAGCCGTTCTGGTGGTGCTGCTGTAACAGAGCCAGCTTCGCTGTCGCCGGAGTCCAGCTGAACCGCCACGCCTTCACCATGCCCATCCAGAACAACCGCCCTCACTCTTCCAGCTTATTTACTGGAAATGCCATTCGCCCTCCGCGATCGGATTGCGGAAGAGTGCTGTTCGGGGAGAGGAAGCTGGAAAAAGAGGAAGGGAAGGTGGCGTAAATAATGGGAATGCGGGGGTTCGAAATCGAATATTGGTTCAATTTGGAGCGCAAACCCTAAGCCTGTAGAGTGCGGGGTTTCAGGCAACAGTCACTGTGCAGCTTTTGAGATGTGTTGGAAGACACTGGAGACCTTTAGAGAGACAAACAAGAAAAGAGAAGAGAGAGAGAGAGGAAGCGTGAAATTGCCTTTGATGAAGGAAGCTTGTAATTTTTCCCTTTATTATTTATTTTAGTCTATAGTTTATTTATTACTCAATAAT